>NW_027310045.1:0-284930 GCF_047496795.1 Chiloscyllium punctatum
AACAGGGGCTGAAATAGAGGGGCGGGAAACAGAGGGGCGGGAAACAGAGGGGCTGAATCAGAGGGGCTGAATCAGAGGGCCTGAATCAGACGGGCTGAATGAGAGGGGCTGAATCAGAGGGTGAGAAACAGAGGGGCTGAAACAGTGGGCGAGAAACAGAGGGGCTGAAACAGAGGTGCTGAAACAGAGGGGCTGAATCAGAAAGCGAGAAACAGAGGTCTGAAACAGAGGGGCTGAAACAGAGGGTGAGAAACAGTGGGGCTGAAACAGATGGCGAGAAACAGAGGGGCTGAAACAGAGGGTGAGAAACAGAGGGGCTGAAACAGAGGGGCTGAAACAGAGGGGCGTGAAACAGAGCGGCAGAAACAGAGGGCGAGAAACAGAGGGGCTGAAACAGAGGGTGAGAAAACAGAGGGGCTGAAACAGAGGGGCTGAAACAGAGGGTGAGAAACAGAGGGGCTGAAACAGAGGGGCTGAAACAGAGGGTGAGAAACAGAGGGCTGAAACAGATGGCGAGAAACAGAGGGGCTGAAACAGAGGGTGAGAAACAGAGGGGCTGAAACAGCGGTGCTGAAACAGAGGGTGAGAAACAGAGGGGCTGAATCAGAGGGGCTGAATG
The DNA here is from genome assembly GCF_047496795.1 of Chiloscyllium punctatum. Lineage (NCBI taxonomy): Eukaryota > Metazoa > Chordata > Chondrichthyes > Orectolobiformes > Hemiscylliidae > Chiloscyllium > Chiloscyllium punctatum. Next base: position 620 of record NW_027310045.1, read on the forward strand.
AGAGGGGCTGAAACAGAGGGCGAGAAACAGAGGGGCTGAAACAGTGGGCGAGAAACAGAGGGGCTGAAACAGAGGGGCTGAAACAGAGGGTGAGAAACAGAGGGGCTGAAACAGATGGCGAGAAACAGAGGTGCTGAAACAGAGGGTGAGAAACAGAGGGGCTGAAACAGCGGTGCTGAAACAGAGGGTGAGAAACAGAGGGGCTGAAACAGTGGGGCTGAAACAGATGGGCTGAAACAGAGGGTGAGAAACAGAGGGGCAAAAAACAGAGGGGCTGAAACAGAGGGGCTGAAACAGAGGGCGAGAAACAGAGGGTCTGAAACAGAGGGCGAGAAACAGAGGGACTGAAAAAGAGGGGGCTGAAACAGAGGGGTTGAAACAGAGGGGCTGAAACAGAGGGCAAGAAACAGAGGGGCTGAAACAGAGGGCGAGAAACAGAGGGGCTAAAACAGAGGGCGAGAAACAGAGGGCCTGAAACAGAGGGGCTGAAACAGAGTGGCTGAAACAGAGGGGCTGAAACAGAGGGCGAGAAACAGAGGGGCTGAAACAGAGGGCGAGAAACAGAGGGGCTGAAACAGAGTGGCTGAAACAGAGGGTGAGAAACAGAGGGGTTGAAACAGAGGGGCTGAAACAGAGGGGCTTAATCAGAGGGGCTGAAACAGAGGCGCTGAAACAGTGGGCGAGAAACAGAGCGGCTGAAACAGAGGGTGAGAAACAGAGGGGCAGAAATAGAGGGCGAGAAACAGAGTGGCTGAAACAGAGTGGCTGAAACAGAGGGCGAGAACAGAGGGGCTGAAACAGAGGGCGAGAAACAGAGGGGCATAAACAGAGGGCGAGAAACAGAGGGGATGAAATAGAGGGCGAGAAACAGAGTGGCTGAAACAGAGGGGCTGAAACAGAGGGCGAGAAACAGAGGGGCTGAAAAAGAGGGCGGGAAACAGAGGGGCTGAAACAGAGGGCGAGAAACAGAGGGGCTGAAACAGAGGGGCTGAAACAGAGGGGCGCGAAACACAGTGGCTGAAACAGAGGGGCTGAAACAGAGGGGCTGGAACAAAGGGCGAGAAACAGTGGTGCTGAAAGAGAGGGCGAGAAACAGACGGGCTGAAACAGAGTGCGAGAAACAGGGGGCTGAAATAGAGGGGCGGGAAACAGAGGGGCGGGAAACAGAGGGGTTGAATCAGAGGGGCTGAATCAGAGGGGCTGAATCAGAGGGGCTGAATGAGAGGGGCTGAAACAGAGGGCGAGAAACAGAGGGGCTGAAACAGTGGGCGAGAAACAGAGGGGCTGAAACAGAGGGGCTGAAACAGAGAGCGTGAAACAGAGGGGCTGAAACAGAGGGCGAGAAACAGAGGGGCTGAAAAAGAGGGGCTGAAACAGAGGGGCTGAAACAGATGGCGAGAAACAGAGGTGCTGGAACAGAGGGGCTGAAACAGAGTGGCTGAAACAGAGGGGCTGAAACACAGGGCGAGAAACAGTGTGCGAGACACAGAGGGGCTGAAACAAAGTGCGAGGAATAGAGGGGCTGAAACAGAGGGGCAAAAACAGAGGGCGAGAACAGAGGGGCTGAAACAGAGGGCGAGAAACAGAGGGTCTGAAACAGAGGGGCTGAAACAGAGGGGCAGAATCAGAGTGCGAGAAACAGAGGGGCTGAAACAGTGTGCGAGAAACAGAGGTGCTGAAACAGAGGGCGAGAAACTGAGGGGCTGAAACAGAGGGCGAGAAACAGGGGCTGAAATAGAGGGGCGGGAAACAGAGGGGCGGGGAAACAGAGGGGCTGAATCAGAGGGGCTGAATCAGAGGGGCTGAATCAGAGGGGCTGAATGAGAGGGGCTGAAACAGAGGGCGAGGGAAACAGAGGGGCTGAAACAGTGGGCGAGAAACAGAGGGGCTGAAACAGAGGGGCTGAAACAGAGGGTGAGAAAAAGAGGGGCTGAAACTGAAGGCGAGAAACAGAGGGGCTGAAACAGAGGTGCTGAAACAGAGGGGCTGATACAGAGGGGCTGAAACAGAGGGTCTGAAACAGAGGGGCTGAAACAGAGGGTGAGAAACAGAGGGGCTGAAACAGTGGGCGAGAAACAGAGGGGCTGAAACAGAGGTGCTGAAACAGAGGGGCTGAATCAGAAAGCGAGAAACAGAGGGTCTGAAACAGAGGGGCTGAAACAGAGGGTGAGAAACAGTGGGGCTGAAACAGATGGCGAGAAACAGAGGGGCTGAAACAGAGGGTGAGAAACAGAGGGGCTGAAACAGAGGGGGCTGAAACAGAGGGGCGCGAAACAGAGCGGCAGAAACAGAGGGCGAGAAACAGAGGGGCTGAAACAGAGGGTGAGAAACAGAGGGGCTGAAACAGAGGGGCTGAAACAGAGGGTGAGAAACAGAGGGGCTGAAACAGAGGGGCTGAAACAGAGGGTGAGAAACAGAGGGGCTGAAACAGATGGCGAGAAACAGAGGGGCTGAAACAGAGGGTGAGAAACAGAGGGGCTGAAACAGCGGTGCTGAAACAGAGGGTGAGAAACAGAGGGGGCTGAATCAGAGGGGCTGAATGAGAGGGGCTGAAACAGAGGGCGAGAAACAGAGGGGCTGAAACAGTGGGCGAGAAACAGAGGGGCTGAAACAGAGGGGCTGAAACAGAGGGTGAGAAACAGAGGGGCTGAAACAGATGGCGAGAAACAGAGGTGCTGAAACAGAGGGTGAGAAACAGAGGGGCTGAAACAGCGGTGCTGAAACAGAGGGTGAGAAACAGAGGGGCTGAAACAGCGGGGCTGAAACAGATGGGCTGAAACAGAGGGTGAGAAACAGAGGGGCAAAAACAGAGGGGCTGAAACAGAGGGGCTGAAACAGAGGGCGAGAAACAGAGGGTCTGAAACAGAGGGCGAGAAACAGAGGGACTGAAAAAGAGGGGCTGAAACAGAGGGGGTTGAAACAGAGGGGCTGAAACAGAGGGCAAGAAACAGAGGGGCTGAAACAGAGGGCGAGAAACAGAGGGGCTAAAACAGAGGGCGAGAAACAGAGGGCCTGAAACAGAGGGGCTGAAACAGAGTGGCTGAAACAGAGGGGCTGAAACAGAGGGCGAGAAACAGAGGGGCTGAAACAGAGGGCGAGAAACAGAGGGGCTGAAACAGAGTGGCTGAAACAGAGGGTGAGAAACAGAGGGGTTGAAACAGAGGGGCTGAAACAGAGGGGCTGAATCAGAGGGGCTGAAACAGAGGCGCTGAAACAGTGGGCGAGAAACAGAGCGGCTGAAACAGAGGGTGAGAAACAGAGGGGCAGAAATAGAGGGCGAGAAACAGAGTGGCTGAAACAGAGTGGCTGAAACAGAGGGCGAGAAACAGAGGGGCTGAAACAGAGGGCGAGAAACAGAGGGGCATAAACAGAGGGCGAGAAACAGAGGGGCTGAAATAGAGGGCGAGAAACAGAGTGGCTGAAACAGAGGGCGAGAAACAGAGGGGCTGAAAAAGAGGGCGGGAAACAGAGGGGCTGAAACAGAGGGCGAGAAACAGAGGGGCTGAAACAGAGGGGCTGAAACAGAGGGGCGCGAAACACAGTGGCTGAAACAGAGGGGCTGAAACAGAGGGGCTGGAACAGAGGGCGAGAAACAGTGGTGCTGAAAGAGAGGGCGAGAAACAGAGGGGCTGAAACAGAGTGCGAGAAACAGGGGCTGAAATAGAGGGGCGGGAAACAGAGGGGCGGGAAACAGAGGGGCTGAATCAGAGGGGCTGAATCAGAGGGGCTGAATCAGAGGGGCTGAATGAGAGGGGCTGAAACAGAGGGCGAGAAACAGAGGGGCTGAAACAGTGGGCGAGAAACAGAGGGGCTGAAACAGAGGGGCTGAAACAGAGGGTGAGAAACAGAGGGGCTGAAACAGAGGGGCTGAAACACTGGGGCTGAAACAGAGGTGCTGAATCAGAGTGCGAGATACAGAGGGTCTGAAACAGAGGGGCTGAAACAGAGGGGCTGAAACAGAGGGGCTATAACAGAGGGGCTGAAACAGAGGGGCTGAAACAGAGGGGCTGAAACAGTGGGGCTGAAATAGAGGGGCTGAAAAAGAGAGCGTGAAACAGAGGGGCTGAAACAGAGGGCGAGAAACAGAGGGGCTGAAAAAGAGGGGCTGAAACAGAGGGGCTGAAACAGATGGCGAGAAACAGAGGTGCTGAAACAGAGGGGGAGAAACAGAGGTGCTGGAACAGAGGGGCTGAAACAGAGTGGCTGAAACAGAGGGGCTGAAAGACAGGGCGAGAAACAGTGTGCGAGACACAGAGGGGCAGAAACAAAGTGCGAGGAATAGAGGGGCTGAAACAGAGGGGCAAAAACAGAGGGCGAGAAACAGAGGGGCTGAAACAGAGGGCGAGAAACAGAGGGTCTGAAACAGAGGGGTTGAAACAGAGGGGCAGAATCAGAGTGCGAGAAACAGAGGGGCTGAAACAGTGTGCGAGAAACAGAGGTGCTGAAACAGAGGGCGAGAAACAGAGGGGCTGAAACAGAGGGCGAGAAACAGGGGCTGAAATAGAGGGGCGGGAAACAGAGGGGCGGGAAACAGAGGGGCTGAATCAGAGGGGCTGAATCAGAGGGGCTGAATCAGAGGGGCTGAATGAGAGGGGCTGAAACAGAGGGCGAGAAACAGAGGGGCTGAAACAGTGGGCGAGAAACAGAGGGGCTGAAACAGAGGGGCTGAAACAGAGGGTGAGAAAAAGAGGGGCTGAAACAGAGGGCGAGAAACAGAGGGGCTGAAACAGAGGTGCTGAAACAGAGGGGCTGAATCAGAAAGCGAGAAACAGAGGGTCTGAAACAGAGGGTCTGAAACAGAGGGTGAGAAACAGTGGGGCCTGAAACAGATGGCGAGAAACAGAGGGGCTGAAACAGAGGGGCTGAAACAGAGGGCCTGAAACAGAGGGGCGTGAAACAGAGTGGCTGAAACAGAGTGCGAGAAACAGAGGGGCTGAAACAGAGGGGCTGAAACAGAGGGGCTGAAACTGAGGGGCTATAACAGAGGGGCTGAAACAGAGGGGCTGAAACAGAGGGCGAGAAACAGAGGGGCTGAAACAGTGGGCGAGAAACAGAGGGGCTGAAACAGAGGGGCTGAAATAGAGGGTGAGAAAAAGAGGGGCTGAAACAGAGGGCGAGAAACAGAGGGGCTGAAACAGAGGTGCTGAAACAGAGGGGCTGAATCAGAAAGCGAGAAACAGAGGGTCTGAAACAGAGGGGCTGAAACAGAGGGTGAGAAACAGTGGGGCTGAAACAGATGGCGAGAAACAGAGGGGCTGAAACAGAGGGGCTGAAATAGAGGGGCTGAAACAGAGGGCGAGATACAGAGGGGCTGAAACAGAGGGCGAGAAACAGAGGGGCTGAAAAAGAGGGGCTGAAACAGAGGGGCTGAAACAGAGGGCGAGAAACAGAGGGGCTGAAACAGATGGCGAGAAACAGAGGTGCTGAAACAGAGGGCGAGAAACAGAGGTGCTGGAACAGAGGGGCTGAAACAGAGGGGCTGAAACAGAGGGGCTGAAACACAGGGCGAGAAACAGTGTGCGAGACACAGAGGGGCTGAAACAAAGTGCGAGGAATAGAGGGGCTGAAACAGAGGGGCAAAAACAGAGGGCGAGAAACAGAGGGGCTGAAACAGAGGGGCTGAAATAGAGGGTGAGAAAAAGAGGGGCTGAAACAGAGGGCGAGAAACAGAGGGGCTGAAACAGAGGTGCTGAAACAGAGGGGCTGAATCAGAAAGCGAGAAACAGAGGGTCTGAAACAGAGGGGCTGAAACAGAGGGTGAGAAACAGTGGGGCTGAAACAGATGGCGAGAAACAGAGGGGCTGAAACAGAGGGGCTGAAATAGAGGGGCTGAAACAGAGGGCGAGATACAGAGGGGCTGAAACAGAGGGCGAGAAACAGAGGGGCTGAAAAAGAGGGGCTGAAACAGAGGGGCTGAAACAGAGGGCGAGAAAAAGAGGGGCTGAAACAGATGGCGAGAAACAGAGGTGCTGAAACAGAGGGCGAGAAACAGAGGTGCTGGAACAGAGGGGCTGAAACAGAGGGGCTGAAACAGAGGGGCTGAAACACAGGGCGAGAAACAGTGTGCGAGACACAGAGGGGCTGAAACAAAGTGCGAGGAATAGAGGGGCTGAAACAGAGGGGCAAAAACAGAGGGCGAGAAACAGAGGGGCTGAAACAGAGGGCGAGAAACAGAGGGTCTGAAACAGAGGGGCTGAAACAGAGGGGCAGAATCAGAGTGCGAGAAACAGAGGGGCTGAAACAGTGTGCGAGAAACAGAGGTGCTGAAACAGAGGGCGAGAAACAGAGGGGCTGAAACAGAGGGCGAGAAACAGGGGCTGAAATAGAGGGGCGGGAAACAGAGGGGCGGGAAACAGAGGGGCTGAATCAGAGGGCCTGAATCAGAGGGGCTGAATCAGAGGGGCTGAATGAGAGGGGCTGAAACAGAGGGCGAGAAACAGAGGGGCTGAAACAGTGGGCGAGAAACAGAGGGGCTGAAACAGAGGGGCTGAAACAGAGGGTGAGAAAAAGAGGGGCTGAAACAGAGGGCGAGAAACAGAGGGGCTGAAACAGAGGTGCTGAAACAGAGGGGCTGAATCAGAAAGCGAGAAACAGAGGGTCTGAAACAGAGGGGCTGAAACAGAGGGCGAGAAACAGAGGGGCTGAAACAGATGGCGAGAAACAGAGGGGCTGAAACAGAGGGGCTGAAACTGAGGGCGAGAAACAGAGGGGCTGAAACAGATGGGCTGAAACAGACGGTGAGAAACAGAGAGGCAGAAACAGAAGGGCTGAAACAGAGGGGCTGAAACAGAGGGCGAGAAACAGAGGGGCTGAAACAGTGGGCCAGAAACATAGGGGCTGAAACAGAGGGCGAGAAACAGAGGGGCTGAAACAGAGGGGCTTAATGAGAGGGGCTGAAACAGAGGGCGAGAAACAGAGGGGCTAAAACAGAGGGCGAGAAACAGAGAGCCTGAAACAGAGGGGCTGAAACAGAGTGGCTGAAACAGAGGTTCTGAAACAGAGGGCGAGAAACAGAGGTTCTGAAACAGAGGGCGAGAAACAGAGGGGCTGAAACAGAGGGCGAGAAACAGAGGGGCTTAAACAGAGGGCGAGAAACAGAGGGGCTGAAATAGAGGGCGAGAAACAGAGGGGCTGAAAAAGAGGGCGGGAAACAGAGGGTCTGAAACAGAGGGCGAGAAACAGAGGGGCTGAAACAGAGGGGCTGAAACAGAGGGGCACGAAACACAGTGGCTGAAACAGAGGGGCTGAAACAGAGGGGCTGGAACAGAGGGCGAGAAACAGTGGTGCTGAAAGAGAGGGCGAGAAACAGAGGGGCTGAAACAGAGTGCGAGAAACAGGGGCTGAAATAGAGGGGCGGGAAACAGAGGGGCGGGAAACAGAGGGGCTAAATCAGAGGGGCTGAATCAGAGGGGCTGAATGAGAGGGGCTGAAACAGAGGGCGAGAAACAGAGGTGCTGAAACAGTGGGCGAGAAACAGAGGGGCTGAAACAGAGGGGCTGAAACAGAGGGTGAGAAACAGAGGGGCTGAAACAGAGGGCGAAAAACAGAGGGGCTGAAACAGAGGGGCTGAAACAGTGGGCGAGAAACAGAGGGGCTGAAACAGAGGGGCTGAAACAGAGGGTGAGAAACAGAGGGGCTGAAACAGTGGGCGAGAAACAGAGGGGCTGAAACAGAGGTGCTGAAACAGAGGGGCTGAATCAGAAAGCGAGAAACAGAGGGTCTGAAACAGAGGGGCTGAAACAGAGGGCGAGAAAAAGTGGGGCTGAAACAGATGGCGAGAAACAGAGGGGCTGAAACAGAGGGTGAGAAACAGAGGGGCTGAAACAGAGGGGCTGAAACAGAGGGGCGCGAAACAGAGTGGCAGAAACAGAGGGCGAGAAACAGAGGGGCTGAAACAGCGGTGCTGAAACAGAGGGTGAGAAACAGAGGGGCTGAAACAGCGGGGCTGAAACAGATGGGCTGAAACAGAGGGTGAGACACAGAGGGGCAAAAACAGAGGGGCTGAAACAGAGGGGTTGAAACAGAGGGCGAGAAACAGAGGGTCTGAAACAGAGGGTGAGAAACATAGGGGCTGAAACAGAGGGCGAGAAACAGAGGGACTGAAAAAGAGGGGCTGAAACAGAGGGGTTGAAACAGAGGGGCTGAAACAGAGGGCAAGAAACAGAGGGGCTGAAACAGAGGGCGAGAAACAGAGGGGCTAAAACAGAGGGCGAGAAACAGATGGCCTGAAACAGAGGGGCTGAAACAGAGTGGCTGAAACAGAGGGGCTGAAACAGAGGGCGAGAAACAGAGGGGCTGAAACAGAGGGCGAGAAACAGAGGGGCTGAAACAGAGTGGCTGAAACAGAGGGTGAGAAACAGAGGGGTTGAAACAGAGGGGCTGAAACAGAGGGGCTGAAACAGAGGGGCTGAATCAGAGGGGCTGAAACAGAGGGGCTGAAACAGTGGGCGAGAAACAGAGCGGCTGAAACAGAGGGTGAGAAACAGAGGGGCAGAAATAGAGGGCGAGAAACAGAGTGGCTGAAACAGAGTGGCTGAAACAGAGGGCGAGAAACAGAGGGGCTGAAACAGAGGGCGAGAAACAGAGGGGCATAAACAGAGGGCGAGAAACAGAGGGGCTGAAATAGAGGGCGAGAAACAGAGTGGCTGAAACAGAGGGGCTGAAACAGAGGGCGAGAAACAGAGGGGCTGAAAAAGAGGGCGGGAAACAGAGGGGCTGAAACAGAGGGCGAGAAACAGAGGGGCTGAAACAGAGGGGCTGAAACAGAGGGGCACGAAACACAGTGGCTGAAACAGAGGGGCTGAAACAGAGTGCGAGAAACAGGGGCTGAAATAGAGGGGCGGGAAACAGAGAGGCGGGAAACAGAGGGGCTGAATCAGAGGGGCTGAATCAGAGGGGCTGAATCAGAGGGGCTGAATCAGAGGGGCTGAAACAGAGGGCGAGAAACAGAGGTGCTGAAACAGTGGGCGAGAAACAGAGGGGCTGAAACAGAGGGGCTGAAACAGAGGGTGAGAAACAGAGGGGCTGAAACAGAGGGCGAGAAGCAGAGGGGCTGAAACAGAGGTGCTGAAACAGAGGGGCTGAATCAGAGGGCGAGAAACAGAGGGTCTGAAACAGAGGGCGAGAAACAGATGGGCTGAAACAGAGGGGCTGAAACAGAGTGTGAGAAACAGTGGGGCTGAAACAGAGGGCGAGAAACATAGGGGCTGAAACAGAGGGTGAGAAACAGAGGGGCTGAAACAGAGGGGCGTGAAAGAGAGGGGCTGAAACAGAGGGCGAGAAACAGAGGGGCTGAAACAGAGGGCGAGAAACAGAGGGGCTGAAACAGAGTGGCTGAAACAGAGGGTGAGAAACAGAGGGGTTGAAACAGAGGGGCTGAAACAGAGGGGCTGAAACAGAGGGGCTGAATCAGAGGGGCTGAAACAGAGGGGCTGAAACAGTGGGCGAGAAACAGAGCGGCTGAAACAGAGGGTGAGAAACAGAGGGGCAGAAATAGAGGGCGAGAAACAGAGTGGCTGAAACAGAGTGGCTGAAACAGAGGGCGAGAAACAGAGGGGCTGAAACAGAGGGCGAGAAACAGAGGGGCATAAACAGAGGGCGAGAAACAGAGGGGCTGAAACAGAGGGCGAGAAACAGAGTGGCTGAAACAGAGGGGCTGAAACAGAGGGGCTGAAACAGTGTGCGAGAAACAGAGGTGCTGAAACAGAGGGCGAGAAACAGAGGGGCTGAAACAGAGGGCGAGAAACAGGGGCTGAATCAGAGGGGCTGAAACAGAGGGGCTGAAACAGAGGGGCTGAAACAGAGGGAGAGAAACAGAGGGGCTGAAACAGAGGGGCTGAAACAGAGGGGCTGAAACGGAGAGGCGAGAAACCGAGGGGCATGGAACAGAGGGGCTGACACAGATGGTCTGAAACAGAGGGTCTGAACCAGAGGGGCTGAAACAGAGGGCGAGAAACAGAGGGGCTGAAACAGAGGGCGGGAAACAGAGGGGCTGAAACACAGGGCGAGAAACAGAGGGGCTGAAACAGAGGGGCTGAAACAGAGGGCGAGAAACAGAGGGGCTGAAACAGAGGGCGAGAAACAGAGGGGCTGAAACAGAGGGCGAGAAGCAGAGGGGCTGAAACAGAGGGCGAGAAACAGAGGGGTTGAAACAGAGGGGCTGAATCAGAGTGCGAGAAACAGAGCGGCTGAAACAGAGGGGCTGAAACAGTGGGGCTGAAACAGTGGGGCTGAAACAGACGGGCTGAAACAGAGTGTGAGAAACAGAGGGGCTGAAACATAGGGTGAGAAACAGAGGGGCTGAAAAAGAGGAGCTGAAACAGAGGGGCTGAAATAGAGGGCGAGAAACAGAGGGGCTGAAACAGAGGGCGAGAAACAGAGGGGCTGAAACAGAGGGCGAGAAACAGAGGGGCTGGAACAGAGGGCGAGAAACAGAGGTGCGAGAAACAGAGGGGCTGAAACAGAGGGGCTGGAACAGAGGGCGAGAAACAGTGGTGCTGAAAGAGAGGGCGAGAAACAGAGGGGCTGAAACAGAGTGCGAGAAACAGGGGCTGAAATAGAGGGGCGGGAAACAGAGGGGCGGGAAACAGAGGGGCTGAATCAGAGGTGCTGAAACAGAGGGGCTGAATGAGAGGGGCTGAAACAGAGGGCGAGAAACAGAGGTGCTGAAACAGTGGGCGAGAAACAGAGGGGCTGAAACAGAGGGGCTGAAACAGAGGGTGAGAAACAGAGGGGCTGAAACAGAGGGCGAGAAACAGAGGGGCTGAAACAGAGGGGCTGAAACAGTGGGCGAGAAACAGAGGGGCTGAAACAGAGGGGCTGAAACAGAGGGTGAGAAACAGAGAGGCTGAAACAGTGGGCGAGAAACAGAGGGGCTGAAACAGAGGTGCTGAAACAGAGGGGCTGAATCAGAAAGCGAGAAACAGAGGGTCTGAAACAGAGGGGCTGAAACAGAGGGCGAGAAAAAGTGGGGCTGAAACAGATGGCGAGAAACAGAGGGGCTGAAACAGAGGGTGAGAAACAGAGGGGCTGAAACAGAGGGGCTGAAACAGAGGGGCGCGAAACAGAGTGGCAGAAACAGAGGGCGAGAAACAGAGGGGCTGAAACAGCGGTGCTGAAACAGAGGGTGAGAAACAGAGGGGCTGAAACAGCGGGGCTGAAACAGATGGGCTGAAACAGAGGGTGAGAAACAGAGGGGCAAAAACAGAGGGGCTGAAACAGAGGGGCTGAAACAGAGGGCGAGAAACAGAGGGTCTGAAACAGAGGGTGAGAAACATAGGGGCTGAAACAGAGGGCGAGAAACAGAGGGACTGAAAAAGAGGGGCTGAAACAGAGGGGTTGAAACAGAGGGGCTGAAACAGAGGGCAAGAAACAGAGGGGCTGAAACAGAGGGCGAGAAACAGAGGGGCTAAAACAGAGGGCGAGAAACAGAGGGCCTGAAACAGAGGGGCTGAAACAGAGTGGCTGAAACAGAGGGGCTGAAACAGAGGGCGAGAAACAGAGGGGCTGAAACAGAGGGCGAGAAACAGAGGGGCTGAAACAGAGTGGCTGAAACAGAGGGTGAGAAACAGAGGGGTTGAAACAGAGGGGCTGAAACAGAGGGGCTGAAACAGAGGGGCTGAATCAGAGGGGCTGAAACAGAGGGGCTGAAACAGTGGGCGAGAAACAGAGCGGCTGAAACAGAGGGTGAGAAACAGAGTGGCTGAAACAGAGTGGCTGAAACAGAGGGCGAGAAACAGAGGGGCTGAAACAGAGGGCGAGAAACAGAGTGGCTGAAACAGAGTGGCTGAAACAGAGGGCGAGAAACAGAGGGGCTGAAACAGAGGGCGAGAAACAGAGGGGCATAAACAGAGGGCGAGAAACAGAGGGGCTGAAATAGAGGGCGAGAAACAGAGTGGCTGAAACAGAGGGGCTGAAACAGAGGGCGAGAAACAGAGGGGCTGAAAAAGAGGGCGGGAAACAGAGGGGCTGAAACAGAGGGCGAGAAACAGAGGGGCTGAAACAGAGGGGCTGAAACAGAGGGGCACGAAACACAGTGGCTGAAACAGAGGGGCTGAAACAGAGTGCGAGAAACAGGGGCTGAAATAGAGGGGCGGGAAACAGAGAGGCGGGAAACAGAGGGGCTGAATCAGAGGGGCTGAATCAGAGGGGCTGAATCAGAGGGGCTGAATCAGAGGGGCTGAAACAGAGGGCGAGAAACAGAGGTGCTGAAACAGATGGTGAGAAACAGAGGGGCTGAAACAGAGGGGCTGAAACAGAGGGGTGAGAAACAGAGGGGCTGAAACAGAGGGCGAGAAACAGAGGGGCTGAAACAGAGGTGCTGAAACAGAGGGGCTGAATCAGAGGGCGAGAAACAGAGGGTCTGAAACAGAGGGCGAGAAACAGATGGGCTGAAACAGAGGGGCTGAAACAGAGGGTGAGAAACAGTGGGGCTGAAACAGAGGGCGAGAAACATAGGGGCTGAAACAGAGGGTGAGAAACAGAGGGGCTGAAACAGAGGGGCGTGAAAGAGAGGGGCTGAAACAGAGGGCGAGAAACAGAGGGGCTGAAACAGAGGTGCTGAAACAGAGGGTGAGAAACAGAGGGGCTGAAACAGAGGGGCTGAAACAGATGGGCTGAAACAGAGGGTGAGAAACAGAGGGGCTGAAACAGAGGGCGAGAAACAGAGTGGCTGAAACAGAGGGGCTGAAACAGAGGGCGAGAAACAGAGGGGCTGAAGCAGAGGTCGAGATACAGAGGGGCTGGAAAAGATGGCGAGAAACAGAGGGGCTGAAACAGAGGGCGAGAAACAGAGAGGCTGAAACAGAGGGCGAGAAACAGAGGGGCTGAAACACAGGGCTAGAAACAGTGGGGCTGAAACAGAGGGGCTGAAACAGAGGTTGAGAAACAGTGGGGCTGAAACAGATGGCGAGAAACAGAGGGGCTGAAACAGAGGGTGAGAACCAGAGGGGCTGAAACAGAGGGGCTGAAACAGTGTGCGAGAAACAGAGGTGCTGAAACAGAGGGCGAGAAACAGAGGGGCTGAAACAGAGGGCGAGAAACAGGGGCTGAATCAGAGGGGCTGAAACAGAGGGGCTGAAACAGAGGGGCTGAAACAGAGGGAGAGAAACAGAGGGGCTGAAACAGAGGGGCTGAAACAGAGGGGCTGAAACGGAGAGGCGAGAAACCGAGGGGCATGGAACAGAGGGGCTGACACAGATGGTCTGAAACAGAGGGTCTGAACCAGAGGGGCTGAAACAGAGGGCGAGAAACAGAGGGGCTGAAACAGAGGGCGGGAAACAGAGGGGCTGAAACACAGGGCGAGAAACAGAGGGGCTGAAACAGAGGGGCTGAAACAGAGGGCGAGAAACAGAGGGGCTGAAACAGAGGGCGAGAAACAGAGGGGCTGAAACAGAGGGCGAGAAGCAGAGGGGCTGAAACAGAGGGCGAGAAACAGAGGGGTTGAAACAGAGGGGCTGAATCAGAGTGCGAGAAACAGAGCGGCTGAAACAGAGGGGTTGAAACAGTGGGGCTGAAACAGTGGGGCTGAAACAGACGGGCTGAAACAGAGTGTGAGAAACAGAGGGGCTGAAACATAGGGCGAGAAACAGAGGGGCTGAAAAAGAGGGGCTGAAACAGAGGGGCTGAAATAGAGGGCGAGAAACAGAGGGGCTGAAAGCGAGGGTGAGAAACAGAGGGGCTGAAACAGAGGGCGAGAAACAGAGGTGCTGGAACAGTGGGGCTGAAACAGAGGGGCTGAAACAGAGGGGCTGAAACAGAGGGCGAGAAACAGTGTGTGAGACACAGAGGGGCTGAAACAGAGTGCGAGAAATAGAGGGGCTGAAACAGAGGGCAAAAACAGAGGGCGAGAAACAGAGGTGCTGAAACAGAGGGCGACAAACAGAGGCGTTCAAACAAAGGGCGAGAAACAGACGGGCTGAAACAGAGGGCGAGAAACAGAGGGGCGCGAAACAGAGTTGCTGAAACAGAGGGCGAGAAACAGAGGGGTTGAAACAGAGGGGCTGAAACAGAGGGGCTGAAACAGAGGGGCTGAATCAGAGGGGCTGAAACAGAGGGGCTGAAACAGTGGGCGAGAAACAGAGCGGCTGAAACAGAGGGTGAGAAACAGAGGGGCAGAAATAGAGGGCGAGAAACAGAGTGGCTGAAACAGAGTGGCTGAAACAGAGGGCGAGAAACAGAGGGGCTGAAACAGAGGGCGAGAAACAGAGGGGCATAAACAGAGGGCGAGAAACAGAGGGGCTGAAATAGAGGGCGAGAAACAGAGTGGCTGAAACAGAGGGGCTGAAACAGAGGGCGAGAAACAGAGGGGCTGAAAAAGAGTGCGGGAAACAGAGGGGCTGAAACAGAGGGGCTGAAACAGAGGGGCACGAAACACAGTGGCTGAAACAGAGGGGCTGAAACAGAGTGCGAGAAACAGGGGCTGAAATAGAGGGGCGGGAAACAGAGAGGCGGGAAACAGAGGGGCTGAATCAGAGGGGCTGAATCAGAGGGGCTGAATCAGAGGGGCTGAAACAGAGGGCGAGAAACAGAGGTGCTGAAACAGTGGGCGAGAAACAGAGGGGCTGAAACAGAGGGGCTGAAACAGAGGGGTGAGAAACAGAGGGGCTGAAACAGAGGGCGAGAAACAGAGGGGCTGAAACAGAGGTGCTGAAACAGAGGGGCTGAATCAGAGGGCGAGAAACAGAGGGTCTGAAACAGAGGGCGAGAAACAGATGGGCTGAAACAGAGGGGCTGAAACAGAGGGTGAGAAACAGTGGGGCTGAAACAGAGGGCGAGAAACATAGGGGCTGAAACAGAGGGTGAGAAACAGAGGGGCTGAAACAGAGGGGCGTGAAAGAGAGGGGCTGAAACAGAGGGCGAGAAACAGAGGGGCTGAAACAGAGGTGCTGAAACAGAGGGTGAGAAACAGAGGGGCTGAAACAGAGGGGCTGAAACAGATGGGCTGAAACAGAGGGTGAGAAACAGAGGGGCTGAAACAGAGGGCGAGAAACAGAGTGGCTGAAACAGAGGGGCTGAAACAGAGGGCGAGAAACAGAGGGGCTGAAGCAGAGGTCGAGATACAGAGGGGCTGGAAAAGATGGCGAGAAACAGAGTGGCTGAAACAGAGGGCGAGAAACAGAGAGGCTGAAACAGAGGGCGAGAAACAGAGGGGCTGAAACACAGGGCTAGAAACAGTGGGGCTGAAACAGAGGGGCTGAAACAGAGGTTGAGAAACAGTGGGGCTGAAACAGATGGCGAGAAACAGAGGGGCTGAAACAGAGGGTGAGAACCAGAGGGGCTGAAACAGAGGGGCTGAAACAGTGTGCGAGAAACAGAGGTGCTGAAACAGAGGGCGAGAAACAGAGGGGCTGAAACAGAGGGCGAGAAACAGGGGCTGAATCAGAGGGGCTGAAACAGAGGGGCTGAAACAGAGGGGCTGAAACAGAGGGAGAGAAACAGAGGGGCTGAAACAGAGGGGCTGAAACAGAGGGGCTGAAACGGAGAGGCGAGAAACCGAGGGGCATGGAACAGAGGGGCTGACACAGATGGTCTGAAACAGAGGGTCTGAACCAGAGGGGCTGAAACAGAGGGCGAGAAACAGAGGGGCTGAAACAGAGGGCGGGAAACAGAGGGGCTGAAACACAGGGCGAGAAACAGAGGGGCTGAAACAGAGGGGCTGAAACAGAGGGCGAGAAACAGAGGGGCTGAAACAGAGGGCGAGAAACAGAGGGGCTGAAACAGAGGGCGAGAAGCAGAGGGGCTGAAACAGAGGGCGAGAAACAGAGGGGTTGAAACAGAGGGGCTGAATCAGAGTGCGAGAAACAGAGCGGCTGAAACAGAGGGGTTGAAACAGTGGGGCTGAAACAGTGGGGCTGAAACAGACGGGCTGAAACAGAGTGTGAGAAACAGAGGGGCTGAAACATAGGGCGAGAAACAGAGGGGCTGAAAAAGAGGGGCTGAAACAGAGGGGCTGAAATAGAGGGCGAGAAACAGAGGGGCTGAAAGCGAGGGTGAGAAACAGAGGGGCTGAAACAGAGGGCGAGAAACAGAGGTGTTGGAACAGTGGGGCTGAAACAGAGGGGCTGAAACAGAGGGGCTGAAACAGAGGGGCTGAAACAGAGGGCGAGAAACAGTGTGTGAGACACAGAGGGGCTGAAACAGAGTGCGAGAAATAGAGGGGCTGAAACAGAGGGGCAAAAACAGAGGGCGAGAAACAGAGGTGCTGAAACAGAGGGCGACAAACAGAGGCGTTCAAACAAAGGGCGAGAAACAGACGGGCTGAAACAGAGGGCGAGAAACAGAGGGGCGCGAAACAGAGTTGCTGAAACAGAGGGCGAGAAACAGAGGGGTTGAAACAGAGGGGCTGAAACCGAGGGGCTGAAACAGAGGGGCTGAATCAGAGGGGCTGAAACAGAGGGGCTGAAACAGTGGGCGAGAAACAGAGCGGCTGAAACAGAGGGTGAGAAACAGAGGGGCAGAAATAGAGGGCGAGAAACAGAGTGGCTGAAACAGAGTGGCTGAAACAGAGGGCGAGAAACAGAGGGGCTAAAACAGAGGGGCGCGAAACACAGTGGCTGAAACAGAGGGGCTGAAACAGAGGGGCTTGAACAGAGGGCGAGAAACAGTGGTGCTGAAAGAGAGGGCGAGAAACAGAGGGGCTGAAACAGACTGCGAGAAACAGGGGCTGAATTAGAGGGGCGGGAAACAGAGGGGCGGGAAACAGAGGGGCTGAATCAGAGGGGCTGAATCAGAGGGGCTGAATCAGAGGGGCTGAATGAGAGGGGCTGAAACAGAGGGCGAGAAACAGAGGGGCTGAAACAGTGGGCGAGAAACAGAGGGGCTGAAACAGAGGGGCTGAAACAGAGGGTGAGAAACAGAGGGGCTGAAACAGAGGGCGAGAAGCAGAGGGGCTGAAACAGAGGTGCTGAAACAGAGGGGCTGAATCAGAGGGCGAGAAACAGAGGGTCTGAAACAGAGGGCGAGAAACAGATGGGCTGAAACAGAGGGGCTGAAACAGAGGGTGAGAAACAGTGGGGCTGAAACAGAGGGCGAGAAACATAGGGGCTGAAACAGAGGGTGAGAAACAGAGGGGCTGAAACAGAGGGGCGTGAAAGAAAGGGGCTGAAACAGAGGGCGAGAAACAGAGGGGCTGAAACAGAGGTGCTGAAACAGAGGGTGAGAAACAGAGGGGCTGAAACAGAGGGGCTGAAACAGATGGGCTGAAACAGAGGGTGAGAAACAGAGGGGCTGAAACAGAGGGCGAGAAACAGAGTGGCTGAAACAGAGGGGCTGAAACAGAGGGCGAGAAACAGTGGGGCTGAAACAGAGGGCGAGGAACAGAGCGGCTGAAACAGAGGGGCTGAAACAGAGGGGCGCGTAACAGAGTGGCTGAAACAGAGGGCGAGAAACAGAGAGGCTGAAACAGAGGGCGAGAAACAGAGGGGCTGAAACAGAGGGCTAGAAACAGTGGGGCTGAAACAGAGGGGCTAAAACAGAGGTTGAGAAACAGTGGGGCTGAAACAGATGGCGAGAAACAGAGGGGCTGAAACAGAGGGTGAGAAACAGAGGGGCTGAAATAGAGGGGCTGAAACAGAGGGGCTGAAACAGTGTGCGAGAAACAGAGGTGCTGAAACAGAGGGCGAGAAACAGAGGGGCTGAAACAGAGGGCGAGAAACAGGGGCTGAAATAGAGGGGCGGGAAACAGAGGGGCGGGAAACAGAGGGGCTGAATCAGAGGGGCTGAATCAGAGGGCCTGAATCAGAGGGGCTGAATGAGTGGGGCTGAAACAGAGGGCGCGAAACAGAGGGGCTGAAACAGTGGGCGAGAAACAGAGGGGCTGAAACAGAGTGGCTGAAACAGAGGGTGAGAAACAGAGGGGCTGAAACAGAGGGCGAGAAACAGAGGGGCTGAAACAGAGGTGCTGAAACAGAGGGGCTGAATCAGAAAGCGAGAAACAGAGGGTCTGAAACAGAGGGGCTGAAACAGAGCGTGAGAAACAGTGGGGCTGAAACAGATGGCGAGAAACAGAGGGGCTGAAACAGAGGGTGAGAAACAGAGGTGCTGAAACAGAGGGGATGAAACAGAGGGGCGCGAAACAGAGTGGCTGAAACAGAGGGCGAGAAACAGAGGGGGTGAAACAGAGGTGCTGAAACAGAGGGTGAGAAACAGAGGGGCTGAAACAGAGGGGCTGAAACAGATGGGCTGAAACAGAGGGTGAGAAACAGAGGGGCTGAAACAGAGGGGCTGAAACAGAGGGGCTGAAACAGAGGGCGAGAAACAGAGGGGCTGAAACAGAGGGCGAGAAACAGTGGGGCTGAAACAGATGGCGAGAAACAGAGGGGCTGAAACAGAGGGTGAGAAACAGAGGGGCTGAAACAGAGGGGCTGAAACAGAGGGGCGCGAAACAGAGTGGCTGAAACAGAGGGCGAGAAACAGAGGGGGTGAAACAGGGGTGCTGAAACAGAGGGTGAGAAACAGAGGGGCTGAAACAGAGGGGCTGAAACAGATGGGCTGAAACAGAGGGTGAGAAACAGAGGGGCTGAAACAGAGGGGCTGAAACAGAGGGGCTGAAACAGAGTGCGAGAAACAGAGTGGCTGAAACAGAGGGCGAGAAACATAGGGGCTGAAACAGAGGGCGAGAAACAGAGGGACTGAAACAGAGGGGCTGAAACAGAGGGGCTCAAACAGAGGGGCTGAAACAGAGGGCGAGAAACAGAGGGGCTGAAACAGAGGGCGAGAAACAGAGGGGCTAAAACAGAGGGCGAGAAACAGAGGGCCTGAAACAGAGGGGCTGAAACAGAGTGGCTGAAACAGAGGGGCTGAAACAGAGGGCGAGAAACAGAGGGGCTGAAACAGAGGGCGAGAAACAGAGGGGCTGAAACAGAGTGGCTGAAACAGAGGGTGAGAAACAGAGGGGTTGAAACAGAGGGGCTGAAACAGAGGGCGAGAAACAGAGGTTCTGAAACAGAGGGCGAGAAACAGAGGGGCTGAAACAGAGGGCGAGAAACAGAGGGGCATAAACAGAGGGCGAGAAACAGAGGGGCTGAAACAGAGGGGCTGAAACAGAGGGGCACGAAACACAGTGGCTGAAACAGAGGGGCTGAAACAGAGTGCGAGAAACAGGGGCTGAAATAGAGGGGCGGGAAACAGAGAGGCGGGAAACAGAGGGGCTGAATCAGAGGGGCTGAATCAGAGGGGCTGAATCAGAGGGGCTGAATCAGAGGGGCTGAAACAGAGGGCGAGAAACAGAGGTGCTGAAACAGTGGGCGAGAAACAGAGGGGCTGAAACAGAGGGGCTGAAACAGAGGGGTGAGAAACAGAGGGGCTGAAACAGAGGGCGAGAAACAGAGGGGCTGAAACAGAGGTGCTGAAACAGAGGGGCTGAATCAGAGGGCGAGAAACAGAGGGTCTGAAACAGAGGGCGAGAAACAGATGGGCTGAAACAGAGGGGCTGAAACAGAGGGTGAGAAACAGTGGGGCTGAAACAGAGGGCGAGAAACATAGGGGCTGAAACAGAGGGTGAGAAACAGAGGGGCTGAAACAGAGGGGCGTGAAAGAGAGGGGCTGAAACAGAGGGCGAGAAACAGAGGGGCTGAAACAGAGGTGCTGAAACAGAGGGTGAGAAACAGAGGGGCTGAAACAGAGGGGCTGAAACAGATGGGCTGAATCAGAGGGTGAGAAACAGAGGGGCTGAAACAGAGGGCGAGAAACAGAGTGGCTGAAACAGAGGGGCTGAAACAGAGGGCGAGAAACAGAGGGGCTGAAGCAGAGGTCGAGATACAGAGGGGCTGGAAAAGATGGCGAGAAACAGAGGGGCTGAAACAGAGGGCGAGAAACAGAGAGGCTGAAACAGAGGGGGAGAAACAGAGGGGCTGAAACACAGGGCTAGAAACAGTGGGGCTGAAACAGAGGGGCTGAAACAGAGGTTGAGAAACAGTGGGGCTGAAACAGATGGCGAGAAACAGAGGGGCTGAAACAGAGGGTGAGAACCAGAGGGGCTGAAACAGAGGGGCTGAAACAGTGTGCGAGAAACAGAGGTGCTGAAACAGAGGGCGAGAAACAGAGGGGCTGAAACAGAGGGCGAGAAACAGGGGCTGAATCAGAGGGGCTGAAACAGAGGGGCTGAAGCAGAGGGGCTGAAACAGAGGGAGAGAAACAGAGGGGCTGAAACAGAGGGGCTGAAACAGAGGGGCTGAAACGGAGAGGCGAGAAACCGAGGGGCATGGAACAGAGGGGCTGACACAGATGGTCTGAAACAGAGGGTCTGAACCAGAGGGGCTGAAACAGAGGGCGAGAAACAGAGGGGCTGAAACAGAGGGCGGGAAACAGAGGGGCTGAAACACAGGGCGAGAAACAGAGGGGCTGAAACAGAGGGGCTGAAACAGAGGGCGAGAAACAGAGGGGCTGAAACAGAGGGCGAGAAACAGAGGGGCTGAAACAGAGGGCGAGAAGCAGAGGGGCTGAAACAGAGGGCGAGAAACAGAGGGGTTGAAACAGAGGGGCTGAATCAGAGTGCGAGAAACAGAGCGGCTGAAACAGAGGGGTTGAAACAGTGGGGCTGAAACAGTGGGGCTGAAACAGACGGGCTGAAACAGAGTGTGAGAAACAGAGGGGCTGAAACATAGGGCGAGAAACAGAGGGGCTGAAAAAGAGGGGCTGAAACAGAGGGGCTGAAATAGAGGGCGAGAAACAGAGGGGCTGAAAGCGAGGGTGAGAAACAGAGGGGCTGAAACAGAGGGCGAGAAACAGAGGTGCTGGAACAGTGGGGCTGAAACAGAGGGGCTGAAACAGAGGGGCTGAAACAGAGGGGCTGAAACAGAGGGCGAGAAACAGTGTGTGAGACACAGAGGGGCTGAAACAGAGTGCGAGAAATAGAGGGGCTGAAACAGAGGGGCAAAAACAGAGGGCGAGAAACAGAGGTGCTGAAACAGAGGGCGACAAACAGAGGCGTTCAAACAAAGGGCGAGAAACAGACGGGCTGAAACAGAGGGCGAGAAACAGAGGGGCGCGAAACAGAGTTGCTGAAACAGAGGGCGAGAAACAGAGAGGCTGAAACAGAGGGCGAGAAACCGAGGGGCTGAAACAGAGGGCGAGAAACAGAGGGGCTGAAGCAGAGGTTGAGATACAGAGGGGCTGGAACAGATGGCGAGAAACAGAGGGACTGAAACAGAGGGGCTGAAACAGAGGTGCTGAATCAGAGTGCGAGATACAGAGGGGCTGAAACAGAGGGGCTGAAACAGAGGGGCTATAACAGAGGGGCTGAAACAGAGGGGCTGAAACAGAGGGGCTGAAACAGTGGGGCTGAAACAGAGGGCGAGAAACAGATGGGCTGAAACAGAGGGCGAGAAACAGAGGGGATGAAACAGAGGGGCTGAAACAGACGGCGAGAAACAGAGGGGCTGAAACAGATGGCGAGAAACAGAGGTGCTGAAACAGAGGGCGGGAAACAGAGGTGCTGGAACAGAGGGGCTGAAACAGAGGGGCTGAAACAGAGGGGCTGAAACACAGGGCGAGAAACAGTGTGCGAGACACAGATGGGCTGAAACAGAGTGCGAGGAATAGAGGGGCTGAAAGAGAGGGGCAAAAACAGAGGGCGTGAAACAGAGGGGCTGAAACAGAGGGCGAGAAACAGAGGGTCTGAAACAGAGGGGCTGAAACAGAGGGGCAGAATCAGAGTGCGAGAAACAGAGGGGCTGAAACAGAGGGGCTGAAACAGTGTGCGAGAAACAGATGTGCTGAAACAGAGGGCGAGAAACAGAGGGGCTGAAACAGAGGGCGAGAAACAGGGGCTGAAATAGAGGGACGGGAAACAGAGGGGCGGGAAACAGAGGGGCTGAATCAGAGGGGCTGAATCAGAGGGCCTGAATCAGACGGGCTGAATGAGAGGGGCTGAAACAGAGGGCGAGAAACAGAGGGGCTGAAACAGTGGGCGAGAAACAGAGGGGCTGAAAGAGAGGGGCTGAAACAGAGGGTGAGAAACAGAGGGGCTGAAACAGTGGGCGAGAAACAGAGGGGCTGAAACAGAGGTGCTGAAACAGAGGGGCTGAATCAGAAAGCGAGAAACAGAGGGTCTGAAACAGAGGGGCTGAAACAGAGGGTGAGAAACAGTGGGGCTGAAACAGATGGCGAGAAACAGAGGGGCTGAAACAGAGGGTGAGAAACAGAGGGGCTGAAACAGAGGGGCTGAAACAGAGGGGCGGGAAACAGAGTGGCAGAAACAGAGGGCGAGAAACAGAGGGGCT
Organism: Chiloscyllium punctatum; assembly: GCF_047496795.1. Classification (NCBI taxonomy): domain Eukaryota; kingdom Metazoa; phylum Chordata; class Chondrichthyes; order Orectolobiformes; family Hemiscylliidae; genus Chiloscyllium; species Chiloscyllium punctatum. The sequence continues at coordinate 22,840 of NW_027310045.1, forward strand.
GAAACAGCGGTGCTGAAACAGAGGGTGAGAAACAGAGGGGCTGAAACAGCGGGGCTGAAACAGATGGGCTGAAACAGAGGGTGAGAAACAGAGGGGCAAAAACAGAGGGGCTGAAACAGAGGGGCTGAAACAGAGGGCGAGAAACAGAGGGTCTGAAACAGAGGGCGAGAAACATAGGGGCTGAAACAGAGGGCGAGAAACAGAGGGACTGAAAAAGAGGGGCTGAAACAGAGGGGTTGAAACAGAGGGGCTGAAACAGAGGGCAAGAAACAGAGGGGCTGAAACAGAGGGCGAGAAACAGAGGGCCTAAAACAGAGGGCGAGAAACAGAGGGCCTGAAACAGAGGGGCTGAAACAGAGTGGCTGAAACAGAGGGGCTGATACAGAGGGCGAGAAACAGAGGGGCTGAAACAGAGGGCGAGAAACAGAGGGGCTGAAACAGAGTGGCTGAAACAGAGGGTGAGAAACAGAGGGGTTGAAACAGAGGGCCTGAAACAGAGGGGCTGAAACAGAGGGGCTGAATCAGAGGGGCTGAAACAGAGGGGCTGAAACAGTGGGCGAGAAACAGAGCGGCTGAAACAGAGGGTGAGAAACAGAGGGGCAGAAATAGAGGGCGAGAAACAGAGTGGCTGAAACAGAGTGGCTGAAACAGAGGGCGAGAAACAGAGGGGCTGAAACAGAGGGGCTGAAACAGAGGGCGAGAAACAGAGGGGCTGAAAAAGAGGGCGGGAAACAGAGGGGCTGAAACAGAGGGCGAGAAACACAGTGGCTGAAACAGAGGGGCTGAAACAGAGGGGCTTGAACAGAGGGCGAGAAACAGTGGTGCTGAAAGAGAGGGCGAGAAACAGAGGGGCTGAAACAGACTGCGAGAAACAGGGGCTGAATTAGAGGGGCGGGAAACAGAGGGGCGGGAAACAGAGGGGCTGAATCAGAGGGGCTGAATCAGAGGGGCTGAATCAGAGGGGCTGAATGAGAGGGGCTGAAACAGAGGGCGAGAAACAGAGGGGCTGAAACAGTGGGCGAGAAACAGAGGGGCTGAAACAGAGGGGCTGAAACAGAGGGTGAGAAACAGAGGGGCTGAAACAGAGGGCGAGAAGCAGAGGGGCTGAAACAGAGGTGCTGAAACAGAGGGGCTGAATCAGAGGGCGAGAAACAGAGGGTCTGAAACAGAGGGCGAGAAACAGATGGGCTGAAACAGAGGGGCTGAAACAGAGTGTGAGAAACAGTGGGGCTGAAACAGAGGGCGAGAAACATAGGGGCTGAAACAGAGGGTGAGAAACAGAGGGGCTGAAACAGAGGGGCGTGAAAGAGAGGGGCTGAAACAGAGGGCGAGAAACAGAGGGGCTGAAACAGAGGTGCTGAAACAGAGGGTGAGAAACAGAGGGGCTGAAACAGAGGGGCTGAAACAGATGGGCTGAAACAGAGGGTGAGAAACAGAGGGGCTGAAACAGAGGGCGAGAAACAGAGTGGCTGAAACAGAGGGGCTGAAACAGAGGGCGAGAAACAGTGGGGCTGAAACAGAGGGCGAGGAACAGAGCGGCTGAAACAGAGGGGCTGAAACAGAGGGGCGCGTAACAGAGTGGCTGAAACAGAGGGCGAGAAACAGAGAGGCTGAAACAGAGGGCGAGAAACAGAGGGGCTGAAACAGAGGGCTAGAAACAGTGGGGCTGAAACAGAGGGGCTGAAACAGAGGTTGAGAAACAGTGGGGCTGAAACAGATGGCGAGAAACAGAGGGGCTGAAACAGAGGGTGAGAAACAGAGGGGCTGAAATAGAGGGGCTGAAACAGAGGGGCTGAAACAGTGTGCGAGAAACAGAGGTGCTGAAACAGAGGGCGAGAAACAGAGGGGCTGAAACAGAGGGCGAGAAACAGGGGCTGAAATAGAGGGGCGGGAAACAGAGGGGCGGGAAACAGAGGGGCTGAATCAGAGGGGCTGAATCAGAGGGCCTGAATCAGAGGGGCTGAATGAGAGGGGCTGAAACAGAGGGCGCGAAACAGAGGGGCTGAAACAGTGGGCGAGAAACAGAGGGGCTGAAAGAGAGGGGCTGAAACAGAGGGTGAGAAACAGAGGGGCTGAAACAGAGGGCGAGAAACAGAGGGGCTGAAACAGAGGTGCTGAAACAGAGGGCCTGAATCAGAAAGCGAGAAACAGAGGGTCTGAAACAGAGGGGCTGAAACAGAGCGTGAGAAACAGTGGGGCTGAAACAGATGGTGAGAAACAGAGGGGCTGAAACAGAGGGTGAGAAACAGAGGTGCTGAAACAGAGGGGATGAAACAGAGGGGCGCGAAACAGAGTGGCTGAAACAGAGGGCGAGAAACAGAGGGGGTGAAACAGAGGTGCTGAAACAGAGGGTGAGAAACAGAGGGGCTGAAACAGAGGGGCTGAAACAGATGGGCTGAAACAGAGGGTGAGAAACAGAGGGGCTGAAACAGAGGGGCTGAAACAGAGGGGCTGAAACAGAGGGCGAGAAACAGAGGGGCTGAAACAGAGGGCGAGAAACAGTGGGGCTGAAACAGATGGCGAGAAACAGAGGGGCTGAAACAGAGGGTGAGAAACAGAGGGGCTGAAACAGAGGGGCTGAAACAGAGGGGCGCGAAACAGAGTGGCTGAAACAGAGGGCGAGAAACAGAGGGGGTGAAACAGGGGTGCTGAAACAGAGGGTGAGAAACAGAGGGGCTGAAACAGAGGGGCTGAAACAGATGGGCTGAAACAGAGGGTGAGAAACAGAGGGGCTGAAACAGAGGGGCTGAAACAGAGGGGCTGAAACAGAGTGCGAGAAACAGAGTGGCTGAAACAGAGGGCGAGAAACATAGGGGCTGAAACAGAGGGCGAGAAACAGAGGGACTGAAACAGAGGGGCTGAAACAGAGGGGCTGAAACAGAGGGGCTGAAACAGAGGGCGAGAAACAGAGGGGCTGAAACAGAGGGCGAGAAACAGAGGGGCTAAAACAGAGGGCGAGAAACAGAGGGCCTGAAACAGAGGGGCTGAAACAGAGTGGCTGAAACAGAGGGGCTGAAACAGAGGGCGAGAAACAGAGGGGCTGAAACAGAGGGCGAGAAACAGAGGGGCTGAAACAGAGTGGCTGAAACAGAGGGTGAGAAACAGAGGGGTTGAAACAGAGGGGCTGAAACAGAGGGGTGAAACAGAGGGACTGAAACATAGGGCGAGAAACAGAGGGGCTGAATCAGAGGGGCTGAAACAGTGGGCGAGAAACAGAGGGGCTGAAACAGAGGGCGAGAAACAGAGGGGCTGCAACAGAGTGGCTGAAACAGAGGGTGAGAAACAGAGGGGCAGAAATAGAGGGCGAGAAAGAGAGGGGCTGAAACAGACGGCGAGAAACAGAGGGGCTGAAACAGAGGGCGAGAAACAGAGGGGCTGAAATAGAGGGCGAGAAACAGAGTGGCTGAAACAGAGGGGCTGAAGCAGAGGGCGAGAAACAGAGGGGCTGAACCAGATGGCGAGAAACAGAGGGGCTGAAACAGAGGTGCTGAAACAGAGGGGCTGAATCAGAGGGCGAGAAGCAGAGGATCTGAAACAGAGGGCGAGAAACAGAGGGGCTGAAACAGAGTGGCTGAAACAGAGGGGCTGAAACAGAGGGGCTGAATCAGAGGGGCTGAATCAGAGGGGCTGAATGAGAAGGGCTGAAACAGAGGGCGAGAAACAGAGTGGCTGAAACAGAGGGCGAGAAACAGAGGGGCTGAAACAGAGGGGTGGAAACAGAGGGCGAGATACAGAGGGGCTGAAACAGAGGGGCTGAAACAGAGAGCGCGAAACAGAGGGGCTGAAACAGAGGGCGAGAAACAGAGGGGCTGAAACAGTGGGGATGAAACAGAGGGGCTGAAACAGAGGGGCTGAAACAGAGGGTCTGAATCAGAGTGCGAGAAACAGAGGGGCTGAAACAGAGGGGCTGAAACAGAGGGGCTGAAACAGAGGTACTGAAACAGAGGGTGAGAAAGAGAGGGGCTGAAACAGAGGGGCTGAAACAGAGGGTGAGAAACAGAGGGGCTGAAACACAGGGGCTGAAACAGAGGGGCGCGAAACAGAGGGGCTGAAAGAGAGGGCGAGAAACAGAGGGGCTGAAACAGAGGGCGAGAAACAGAGGGGCTGAAGCAGTGGGCCAGGAACAGAGGGGCTGAAACAGAGGGGCGCGTAACAGAGTGGCTGAAACAGAGGGCGAGAAACAGAGAGGCTGAAACAGAGGGCGAGAAACAGAGGGGCTGAAACAGAGGGCTAGAAACAGAGGGGCTGAAACAGAGGGGCTGAAACAGAGGGGCTGAAACAGAGGGCGAGAAACAGAGTGGCTGAAACAGAGGGCGAGAAACAGAGGGGCTGAAACAGAGGGGCGGAAACAGAGGGCGAGATACAGAGGGGCTGAAACAGAGGGGCTGAAACAGAGAGCGCGATACAGAGGGGCTGAAACAGAGGGCGAGAAACAGAGGGGCTGAAACAGTGGGGATGAAACATAGGGGCTGAAACAGATGGGCTGAAACAGAGGGTGAGAAACAGAGGGGCTAAAACAGAGGGCGAGAAACAGAGTGGCTGAAACAGAGGGGCTGAAACAGAGGGCGAGAAACAGAAGGGCTGAAACAGAGGGCGAGAAACTGAGGGGCTGAAACAGCGGGCGAGAAACAGAGGGGCTGAAACAGAGGGGCTGAAACAGAGGGGCTGAAACAGTGGGGCTGAAACAGAGGGTGAGAAACAGAGGGGCTGAAACACAGGGGCTGAAACAGCGGGGCTGAAACAGAGGGGCTGAAACAGAGGGTCTGAATCAGAGTGCGAGAAACAGAGGGGCTGAAACAGAGGGGCTGAAACAGTGGGGCTGAAACAGAGGGGCTGAAACAGAGGGGCTGAAACAGAGGGCGAGAAACAGAGGGGCTGAAACAGAGGGGCTGAAACAGAGGCGCTGAATCAGAGTGCGAGAAACAGAGGGGCTGAAACAGTGGGGCTGAAACAGAGTGGCGGAAACAGAGCGGCTGAAACAGAGGGGCTGAATCAGAGGGGCTGAATCAGAGGGGCTGAATGCGAGGGGCTGAAACAGAGGGCGAGAAACAGAGGGGCTGAAACAGATGGCGAGAAACAGAGGGGCTGAACCAGAGGTGCTGATTCAGAGGGGCTGAATCAGAGGGCGAGAAGCAGAGGATCTGAAACAGAGGGCGAGAAACAGAGGGGCTGAAACAGAGGGGCTGAAACAGAGGGTGAGAAACAGTGGGGCTGAAACAGAGGGCGAGAAACAGAGGGGCTGAAACAGAGGGTGAGAAACAGAGGGGCTGAAACAGAGGGGCTGAAACAGATTGGCTGAAACAGAGGGCGAGAAACAGAGGGGCTGAAACAGAAGGCGAGAAACAGAGGGGCTGAAACAGATGGCGAGAAACAGAGGGGCTGAACCAGAGGGTGGGAAACAGAGGGGCTGAAACAGAGGGTGAGAAACAGAGGGGCTGAAACAGAGGGGCTGAAACAGATGGGCTGAATCAGAGGGCGAGAAGCAGAGGATCTGAAACAGAGGGCGAGAAACAGAGGGGCTGAAACAGAGGGGCTGAAACAGAGGGTGAGAAACAGTGGGGCTGAAACAGAGGGCGAGAAACAGAGGGGCTGAAACAGAGGGAGGGAAACAGAGGGGCTGAAACACAGGGGCTGAAACAGAGGGGCGCGAAACAGAGGGGCTGAAAGAGAGGGCGAGAAACAGAGGGGCTGAAACAGAGGGCGAGAAACAGAGGGGCTGAAGCAGTGGGCCAGGAACAGAGGGGCTGAAACAGAGGGGCGCGTAACAGAGTGGCTGAAACAGAGGGCGAGAAACAGAGAGGCTGAAACAGAGGGCGAGAAACAGAGGGGCTGAAACAGAGGGTTAGAAACAGAGGGGCTGAAACAGAGGGGCTGAAACAGAGGGGCTGAAACAGAGGGGCTGAAACAGAGGGCGAGAAACAGAGTGGCTGAAACAGAGGGCGAGAAACAGAGGGGCTGAAACAGAGGGGCGGAAACAGAGGGCGAGATACAGAGGGGCTGAAACAGAGGGGCTGAAACAGAGAGCGCGAAACAGAGGGTCTGAAACAGAGGGCGAGAAACAGAGGGGCTGAAACAGTGGGGATGAAACATAGGGGCTGAAACAGATGGGCTGAAACAGAGGGTGAGAAACAGAGGGGCTAAAACAGAGGGCGAGAAACAGAGTGGCTGAAACAGAGGGGCTGAAACAGAGGGCGAGAAACAGAAGGGCTGAAACAGAGGGCGAGAAACTGAGGGGCTGAAACAGCGGGCGAGAAACAGAGGGGCTGAAAGAGAGGGGCTGAAACGGTGGGGCGCAAAACAGAGTGGCTGAAACAGAGGGCGAGAAACACAGGGGCTGAAACAGAGGGCGAGGAACAGAGGGGCTGAAACAGAGGGGCTGAAACAGAGGGGCGCGTGACAGAGTGGCTGAAACAGAGGGCGAGAAACAGAGAGGCTGAAACAGAGGGCGAGAAACAGAGGGGCTGAAACAGAGGGCTAGAAACAGAGGGGCTGAAACAGAGGGGCTGAAACAGAGGGGCTGAAACAGAGGGGCTGAAACAGAGGGCGAGAAACAGAGGGGCTTAAACAGAGGGCGAGAAACAGAGGGGCTGAAACAGAGGGGCTGAAACAGAGGGCGAGATACAGAGGGGCTGAAACAGAGGGGCTGAAACAGAGAGCGCGAATCAGAGGGGCTGAAACAGAGGGCGAGAAACAGAGGGGCTGAAACAGAGGGGCTGAAACAGGGGGCGAGAAACAGAGGGGCTGAAACAGAGGGGCGGGAAACAGACGGGCGGGAAACAGAGGGGCGGGAAACAGAGTGGCTGAATCAGAGGGGCTGAATCAGAGGGGCTGAATCAGAGGGGATGAATCAGAAGGGGTGAATCAGAGGGCGAGAAACAGAGGGGCTGAAACAGAGGGCGAGAAACAGAGGGGCTGAAACAGAGGGCGAGAAACAGAGGGGCTTAAACAGAGGGCGAGAAACAGAGCGGCTGAAACAGAGGCGCTGAATCAGAGTGTGAGAAACAGAGGGGCTGAAACAGTGGGGCTGAAACAGAGGGGCTGAAACAGAGGGGCTGAAACAGAGGGCGAGAAACAGAGGGGCTGAAACAGAGGGGCTGAAACAGAGGCGCTGAATCAGAGTGCGAGAAACAGAGGGGCTGAAACAGTGGGGCTGAAACAGAGTGGCTGAAACAGAGGGGCTGAAACAGAGGGGCTGAATCAGAGGGGCTGAATCAGAGGGGCTGAATGAGAGGGGCTGAAACAGAGGGCGAGAAACAGAGGGGCTGAAACAGAGGGCGAGAAACAGAGGGGCTGAAACAGATGGCGAGAAACAGAGGGGCTGAACCAGAGGTGCTGATTCAGAGGGGCTGAATCAGAGGGCGAGAAGCAGAGGATCTGAAACAGAGGGCGAGAAACAGAGGGGCTGAAACAGAGGGCCTGAAACAGAGGGTGAGAAACAGTGGGGCTGAAACAGAGGGCGAGAAACAGAGGGGCTGAAACAGAGGGTGAGAAACAGAGGGGCTGAAACACAGGGGCTGAAACAGAGGGCGCGAAACAGAGGGGCTGAAACAGAGGGCGAGAAACAGAGGGGCTGAAACAGAGGGCGAGAAACAGAGTGGCTGAAACAGAGGGGCTGAAACAGAGGGCGAGAAACAGAAGGGCTGAAAGAGAGGGCGAGAAACAGAGGGGCTGAAACAGAGGGCGAGAAACAGAGGGGCTGAAACAGATGGGCTGAAACGGAGGGGCACAAAACAGAGTGGCTGAAACAGAGGGCGAGAAACAGAGGGGCTGAAGCAGTGGGCCAGGAACAAAGGGGCTGAAACAGAGGGGCGCGTAACAGAGTGGCTGAAACAGAGGGCGAGAAACAGAGAGGCTGAAACAGAGGGCGAGAAACAGAGGGGCTGAAACAGAGGGCTAGAAACAGAGGGGCTGAAACAGAGGGGCTGAAACAGAGGGGCTGAAACAGAGGGCGAGAAACAGAGTGGCTGAAACAGAGGGCGAGAAACAGAGAGGCTGAAACAGAGGGGCGGAAACAGAGGGCGAGATACAGAGGGGCTGAAACAGAGGGGCTGAAACAGAGAGCGCGAAACAGAGGGCGAGAAACTGAGGGGCTGAAACAGAGGGGATGAAACAGAGGGGCTGAAACAGAGGGGCTGAAACAGAGTGCGAGAAACAGAGGGGCTGAAACAGAGGGGCTGAAACAGAGGGGCGAAACAGAGGGCGAGAAACAGAGGGGCTGAAACAGTGGGCGAGAAACAGAGGGGCTGAAACAGAGGGCGAGAAACAGTGGGGCTGAATCCGAGGGGCTGAAACAGAGGGGCTGAAACAGAGGGGCTGAACAGTGGGCGAGAAAAAGAGGGGCTGAAAAAGAGGGGCTGAAACAGAGGGGCTGAAACAGAGGGAGAGAAACAGAGGGGCTGAAACAGAGGGCGAGAAACAGAGGGGCTGAAACAGAGGGCGAGAAACAGAGGGGCTGAAACAGAGGGAGAGAAACAGAGGGGCTGAAACAGAGGGCGAGAAACAGAGGGTCTGAAACAGAGGGGCTGAAACACTGGGGCTGAATCAGAGTGCGAGAAACAGAGGGGCTGAAACACAGGGGCTGAAACAGAGGGCGAGAAACAGAGGGGCTGAAACAGAGGGTGAGATACAGAGGGGCTGAAACAGAGGGCGAGAAACAGAGGTGCTGAAACAGAGGGCGAGAAACAGAGGGGCTGAAACAGTGGGGCTGAAACAGAGGGGCTGAAACAGAGGGCGAGAAACAAAGGGGCTGAAACAGAGGGCGAGAAACAGAGGGGCTGAAAAAGAGGGGCTGAAACAGATGGGCTGAAACAGAGGGCGAGAAACAGAGGGGCTGAAACAGATGGCGAGAAACAGAGGTGCTGAAACAGAGGGCGAGTAACAGAGGTGCTGGAACAGAAGGGCTGAAACAGAGGGGCTGAAACAGAGGGGCTGAAACACAGGGCGAGAAACAGTGTGCGAGAAACAGAGGGGCTGAAACAGAGTGCGAGAAACAGAGGGTGAGATACAGAGGGGCTGAAACAGAGGGCGAGAAACAGAGGTGCTGAAACAGAGGGCGAGAAACAGAGGGGCTGAAACAGAAGGCGAGAAACAGAGGGGCTGAAACAGAGGGCGAGAAACAGAGGGGCTGGAACAGAGGGCGAGAAACAGAGGGGCGAGAAACAGAAGTGCGAGAAACAGAGGGGCTGAAACAGAGGGGCTGAAACAGAGGGGCTGAAACAGACGGCGAGACACAGAGGGGCTGAAACAGAGGGCGAGAAGCAGAGGGGCTGAAACAGAGGGGCTGAAACAGAGGGGCTGAAACAGAGGGAGAGAAACAGAGGGGCTGAAACAGAGGGGTTGAAACAGAGGGGCTGAAACGGAGAGGCGAGAAACCGAGGGCATGGAACAGAGGGGCTGATACAGAGGGTCTGAAACAGAGGGTCTGAACCAGAGGGGCTGAAACAGAGGGCGAGAAACAGAGGGGCTGAAACAGAGGGCGGGAAACAGAGGGGCTGAAACATAGGGCGAGAAACAGAGGGGCTGAAACAGAGGGGCTGAAACAGAGGGGTTGAAACAGAGGGGCTGAAAAAGAGGGGCTGAATCAGAATGCGAGAAACAGAGCGGCTGAAACAGAGGGGCTGAAACAGAGGGGCTGAAACAGTGGGGCTGAAACAGACGGGCTGAAACAGAGGGCGAGAAACAGAGGGGCTGAAACAGAGGGCGAGAAACAGAGGGGCTGAAAAAGAGGGGCTGAAACAGTGGTGCTGAAACAGAGGGCGAGAAACAGAGGGGCTGAAACAGAGGGCGAGAAACAGAGGTGCTGGAACAGAGGGGCTGAAACAGAGGGGCTGAAACAGAGGGGCTGAAACAGAGGGCGAGAGACAGTGTGTGAGACACAGAGGGGCTGAAACAGAGTGCGAGAAATAGAGGGGCTGAAACAGAGGGGCAAAAACAGAGGGCGAGAAACAGAGGGGCTGAAACAGAGGCCGACAAACAGAGGTGCTCAAACAGAGGGCGAGCAACAGAGGGGCTGAAACAGAGGGCGAGAAATAGAGGGGCGCGAAACAGAGTGGTTGAAACAGAGGGCGAGAAACAGAGAGGCTGAAACAGAGGGCGAGAAACCGAGGGGCTGAAACAGAGGGCGAGAAACAGATGGGCTGAAACAGAGGGCAAGAAACAGAGGGGCTGAAACAGAGGTCGAGATACAGAGGGGCTGGAACAGATGGCGAGAAACAGAGGGGCTGAAACAGAGGGCGAGAAACAGAGGGGCTGAAACACAGGGGCTGAAACAGAGGTGCTGAATCAGAGTGCGAGATACAGAGGGGCTGAAACAGAGGGGCTGAAACAGAGGGGCTATAACAGAGGGGCTGAAACAGAGGGGCTGAAACAGAGGGGCTGAAACAGTGGGGCTGAAACAGAGGGGCTGAAACAGAGGGCGAGAAACAGAGGGGCTGAAACAGAGGGCGAGAAACAGAGGGGCTGAAAAAGAGGGGCTGAAACAGAGGGTGAAAAACAGAGGGGCTGAAACAGATGGCGAGAAACAGAGGTGCTGAAACACAGGGCGAGAAACAGAGGTGCTGGAACAGAGGGGCTGAAACAGAGGGGCTGAAACAGAGGGGCTGAAACACAGGGCGAGAAACAGTGTGCGAGACACAGAGGGGCTGAAACAGAGTGCGAGGAATAGAGGGGCTGAAACAGAGGGGCAAAAACAGAGGGAGAGAAACAGAGGGGCTGAAACAGAGGGCCTGAAACAGAGGGTGAGAAACAGTGGGGCTGAAACAGAGGGCGAGAAACAGAGGGGCTGAAACAGAGGGTGAGAAACAGAGGGGCTGAAACACAGGAGCTGAAACAGAGGGCGCGAAACAGAGGGGCTGAAACAGAGGGCGAGAAACAGAGGGGCTGAAACAGAGGGCGAGAAACAGAGTGGCTGAAACAGAGGTGCTGAAACAGAGGGCGAGAAACAGAAGGGCTGAAAGAGAGGGCGAGAAACAGAGGGGCTGAAACAGAGGGCGAGAAACAGAGGGGCTGAAACAGATGGGCTGAAACGGAGGGGCACAAAACAGAGTGGCTGAAACAGAGGGCGAGAAACAGAGGGGCTGAAGCAGTGGGCCAGGAACAAAGGGGCTGAAACAGAGGGGCGCGTAACAGAGTGGCTGAAACAGAGGGCGAGAAACAGAGAGGCTGAAACAGAGGGCGAGAAACAGAGGGGCTGAAACAGAGGGCTAGAAACAGAGGGGCTGAAACAGAGGGGCTGAAACAGAGGGCGAGAAACAGAGTGGCTGAAACAGAGGGCGAGAAACAGAGAGGCTGAAACAGAGGGGCGGAAACAGAGGGCGAGATACAGAGGGGCTGAAACAGAGGGGCTGAAACAGAGAGCGCGAAACAGAGGGCGAGAAACTGAGGGGCTGAAACAGAGGGGATGAAACAGAGGGGCTGAAACAGAGGGGCTGAAACAGAGTGCGAGAAACAGAGGGGCTGAAACAGAGGGGCTGAAACAGAGGGGCTGAAACAGAGGGCGAGAAACAGAGGGGCTGAAACAGAGGGCGAGAAACAGAGGGGCTGAAACAGAGGGCGAGAAACAGTGGGGCTGAATCCGAGGGGCTGAAACAGAGGGGCTGAACAGTGGGCGAGAAAAAGAGGGGCTGAAAAAGAGGGGCTGAAACAGAGGGGCTGAAACAGAGGGAGAGAAACAGAGGGGCTGAAACAGAGGGCGAGAAACAGAGGGGCTGAAACAGAGGGCGAGAAACAGAGGGGCTGAAACAGAGGGAGAGAAACAGAGGGGCTGAAACAGAGGGCGAGAAACAGAGGGTCTGAAACAGAGGGGCTGAAACACTGGGGCTGAATCAGAGTGCGAGAAACAGAGGGGCTGAAACACAGGGGCTGAAACAGAGGGCGAGAAACAGAGGGGCTGAAACAGAGGGTGAGATACAGAGGGGCTGAAACAGAGGGCGAGAAACAGAGGTGCTGAAACAGAGGGCGAGAAACAGAGGGGCTGAAACAGTGGGGCTGAAACAGAGGGGCTGAAACAGAGGGCGAGAAACAAAGGGGCTGAAACAGAGGGCGAGAAACAGAGGGGCTGAAAAAGAGGGGCTGAAACAGATGGGCTGAAACAGAGGGCGAGAAACAGAGGGGCTGAAACAGATGGCGAGAAACAGAGGTGCTGAAACAGAGGGCGAGTAACAGAGGTGCTGGAACAGAAGGGCTGAAACAGAGGGGCTGAAACAGAGGGGCTGAAACACAGGGCGAGAAACAGTGTGCGAGAAACAGAGGGGCTGAAACAGAGTGCGAGAAACAGAGGGTGAGATACAGAGGGGCTGAAACAGAGGGCGAGAAACAGAGGTGCTGAAACAGAGGGCGAGAAACAGAGGGGCTGAAACAGAAGGCGAGAAACAGAGGGGCTGAAACAGAGGGCGAGAAACAGAGGGGCTGGAACAGAGGGCGAGAAACAGAAGGGGCGAGAAACAGAAGTGCGAGAAACAGAGGGGCTGAAACAGAGGGGCTGAAACAGAGGGGCTGAAACAGACGGCGAGACACAGAGGGGCTGAAACAGAGGGCGAGAAGCAGAGGGGCTGAAACAGAGGGGCTGAAACAGAGGGGCTGAAACAGAGGGAGAGAAACAGAGGGGCTGAAACAGAGGGGTTGAAACAGAGGGGCTGAAACGGAGAGGCGAGAAACCGAGGGCATGGAACAGAGGGGCTGATACAGAGGGTCTGAAACAGAGGGTCTGAACCAGAGGGGCTGAAACAGAGGGCGAGAAACAGAGGGGCTGAAACAGAGGGCGGGAAACAGAGGGGCTGAAACATAGGGCGAGAAACAGAGGGGCTGAAACAGAGGGGCTGAAACAGAGGGGTTGAAACAGAGGGGCTGAAAAAGAGGGGCTGAATCAGAATGCGAGAAACAGAGCGGCTGAAACAGAGGGGCTGAAACAGAGGGGCTGAAACAGTGGGGCTGAAACAGACGGGCTGAAACAGAGGGCGAGAAACAGAGGGGCTGAAACAGAGGGCGAGAAACAGAGGAGCTGAAAAAGAGGGGCTGAAACAGTGGTGCTGAAACAGAGGGCGAGAAACAGAGGGGCTGAAACAGAGGGCGAGAAACAGAGGGGCTGAAACAGAGGGCGAGAAACAGAGGTGCTGGAACAGAGGGGCTGAAACAGAGGGGCTGAAACAGAGGGGCTGAAACAGAGGGCGAGAGACAGTGTGTGAGACACAGAGGGGCTGAAACAGAGTGCGAGAAATAGAGGGGCTGAAACAGAGGGGCAAAAACAGAGGGCGAGAAACAGAGGGGCTGAAACAGAGGCCGACAAACAGAGGTGCTCAAACAGAGGGCGAGAAACAGAGGTGCTGAAACAGAGGGCGAGAAACAGAGGTGCTGGAACAGAGGGGCTGAAACAGAGGGGCTGAAACAGTGGGGCTGAAACAGAGGGGCTGAAACCGAGGGCGAGAAACAGAGGGGCTGAAACAGAGGGCGAGAAACAGAGGGGCTGAAAAAGAGGGGCTGAAACAGAGGGCGAGAAACAGAGGGGCTGAAACAGATGGCGAGAAACAGAGGTGCTGAAACACAGGGCGAGAAACAGAGGTGCTGGAACAGAGGGGCTGAAACAGAGGGGCTGAAACAGAGGGGCTGAAACACAGGGCGAGAAACAGTGTGCGAGACACAGAGGGGCTGAAACAGAGTGCGAGGAATAGAGGGGCTGAAACAGAGGGGCAAAAACAGAGGGCGAGAAACAGAGGGGCTGAAACAGAGGGCGAGAAACAGAGGGTCTGAAACAGAGGGGCTGAAACAGAGGGGCAGAAACAGAGTGCGAGAAACAGAGGGGCTGAAACAGTGTGCGAGAAACAGAGGTGCTGAAACAGAGGGCGAGAAACAGAGGGGCTGAAACAGAGGGCGAGAAACAGGGGCTGAAATAGAGGGGCGGGAAACAGAGGGGCGGGAAACAGAGGGGCTGAATCAGAGGGACTGAATCAGAGGGGCTGAATCAGAGGGGCTGAAACAGAGGGCGAGAAACAGAGGGGCTGAAACAGTGGGCGAGAAACAGAGGGGCTGAAACAGAGGGTGAGAAAAAGAGGGGCTGAAACAGAGAGCGATAAACAGAGGGGCTGAAACAGAGGGCGAGAAACAGTGGGGCTGAAACAGAGTGCGAGGAACAGAGTGGCTGAAACAGAGGGCGAGAAACAGAGGGGCTGAAACAGGGGGCGAGAAACAGAGGGGCTGAAACAGAGGGGCGGGAAACAGAGGGGCGGGAAACAGAGGGGCAGGAAACAGAGGGGCTGAATCAGAGGGGCTGAATCAGAGGGGCTGAATCAGAGGGGATGAATCAGAAGGGGTGAATCAGAGGGCGAGAAACAGAGGGGCTGAAACAGAGGGCGAGAAACAGAGGGGCTGAAACAGAGGGCGAGAAACAGAGGGGCTTAAACAGAGGGCGAGAAACAGAGGGGCTGAAACAGAGGCGCTGAATCAGAGTGTGAGAAACAGAGGGGCTGAAACAGTGGAGCTGAAACAGAGGGGCTGAAACAGAGGGGCTGAAACAGAGGGCGAGAAACAGAGGGGCTGAAACAGGGGGCGAGAAACAGAGGGGCTGAAACAGAGGGGCTGAAACAGAGGGGCGAGAAACAGAGGGTCTGAAACAGAGGGGCTGAAGCAGAGGGGCTGAAACAGAGGGGCTGAAACAGACGGGCTGAAACAGAGGCGCTGAAACAGAGGGCCAGAAACAGAGGGGCTGAAACAGAGGGCGAGAAACAGAGGGGCTGAAACAGAGGGCGAGAAACAGAGGGGCTGAAACAAAGGGGCGAGAAACAGAGGGGCTGAAACAGAGGGGCTGAAACAGAGGGGCTGAATCAGAGTGCGTGAAACAGAGGGGCTGAAACAGAGGGGCTGAAACAGAGGGGCTGAAACAGAGGGCGAGAAACAGAGGGGCAAAAACAGAGGGCCAGAAACAGAGGGGCTGAAACAGAGGGCGAGAAACAGAGGGGCTGAAACAGAGGGGCTGAAACAGAGGGCAAGAAACAGAGGGGCTGAAACAGAGGGGCTGAAACAGAGGGCGAGAAACAGAGGGGCTGCAACAGAGGGCGAGAAACAGAGGGGCTGAAACAGAGGGGCTGAAACAGAGGGCGAGAAACAGAGGTGCTGAAACAGAGGGCGAGAAACAGAGGGGCTGAAACAGAGGGCGAGAAACAGTGGGTCTGAAACAGAGGGGCTGAAACAGAGGGGCGGAATCAGATTGCAAGAAACAGAGGGGCTGAAACATTGGGGCCGAAACAGAGGGGCGCGAAACAGAGCGGTGAGAAACAGATGGGCTGAAACAGAGGGGCTGAAACAGAAGGGCGAGGAACAGAGGGGCTGAAACAGAGGGGCTGAAACAGAGGGGCTGAAACAGAGGCCGAGAAACAGAGGGGCTGAAACAGAGGGGCTGAAACAGAGGGCGAGAAACTGAGGGGCTGAAACAGAGGGCGAGAAACAGAGGGGCTGAAACAGAGGGGCTGAATCAGAGTGTGAGAAACAGAGGGGCTGAAACAGAGGGGCTGAAACAGAGGGGCTGAAACAGAGGGGCTGAAACAGAGGGCGAGAAACAGAGGTGCTGGAACAGAGGGGCTGAAACAGAGGGGCTGAAACAGTGGGCGAGAAACAGAGGGGCTGAAACAGATGGCGAGAAACAGAGGTGCTGAAACAGAGGGCGAGAAACAGAGGTGCTGGAACAGAGGGGCTGAAACAGAGGGGCTGAAACAGAGGGGCTGAAACACAGGGCGAGAAACAGTGTGCGAGACACAGAGGGGCTGAAACAGAGTGCGAGGAATAGAGGGGCTGAAACAGAGGGGCAAAAACAGACGGCGAGAAACAGAGGGGCTGAAACAGAGGGCGAGAAACAGAGGGTCTGAAACAGAGGGGCTGAAACAGAGGGGCAGAATCTGAGTGCGAGAAACAGAGGGGCTGAAACAGTGTGCGAGAAACAGAGGTGCTGAAACAGAGGGCGAGAAACAGAGGGGCTGAAACAGAGGGCGAGAAACAGAGGCTGAAATAGAGGGGCGGGAAACAGAGGGGCGGGAAACAGAGGGGCTGAATCAGAGGGACTGAATCAGAGGGGCTGAATCAGAGGGGCTGAAACAGAGGGCGAGAAACAGAGGGGCTGAAACAGTGGGCGAGAAACAGAGGGGCTGAAACAGAGGGTGAGAAAAAGAGGGGCTGAAACAGAGAGCGATAAACAGAGGGGCTGAAACAGAGGGCGAGAAACAGTGGGGCTGAAACAGAGGGCGAGGAACAGAGTGGCTGAAACAGAGGGCGAGAAACAGAGGGGCTGAAACAGGGGGCGAGAAACAGAGGGGCTGAAACAGAGGGGCGGGAAACAGAGGGGCGGGAAACAGAGGGGCGGGAAACAGAGGGGCTGAATCAGAGGGGCTGAATCAGAGGGGCTGAATCAGAGGGGATGAATCAGAAGGGGTGAATCAGAGGGCGAGAAACAGAGGGGCTGAAACAGAGGGCGAGCAACAGAGGGGCTGAAACAGAGGGCGAGAAACAGAGGGGCTTAAACAGAGGGCGAGAAACAGAGGGGCTGAAACAGAGGCGCTGAATCAGAGTGTGAGAAACAGAGGGGCTGAAACAGTGGGGCTGAAACAGAGGGGCTGAAACAGAGGGGCTGAAACAGAGGGCGAGAAACAGAGGGGCTGAAACAGGGGGCGAGAAACAGAGGGGCTGAAACAGAGGGGCTGAAACAGAGGGGCGAGAAACAGAGGGTCTGAAACAGAGGGGCTGAAGCAGAGGGGCTGAAACAGAGGGGCTGAAACAGATGGGCTGAAACAGAGGCGCTGAAACAGAGGGCCAGAAACAGAGGGGCTGAAACAGAGGGCGAGAAACAAAGGGGCTGAAACAGAGGGCGAGAAACAGAGGGGCTGAAACAAAGGGGCGAGAAACAGAGGGGCTGAAACAGAGGGGCTGAAACAGAGGGGCTGAATCAGAGTGCGTGAAACAGAGGGGCTGAAACAGAGGGGCTGAAACAGAGGGGTTGAAACAGAGGGCGAGAAACAGAGGGGCAAAAACAGAGGGCCAGAAACAGAGGGGCTGAAACAGAGGGCGAGAAACAGAGGGGCTGAAACAGAGGGGCTGAAACAGAGGGCAAGAAACAGAGGGGCTGAAACAGAGGGGCTGAAACAGAGGGCGAGAAACAGAGGGGCTGCAACAGAGGGCGAGAAACAGAGGGGCTGAAACAGAGGGGCTGAAACAGAGGGGCTGAAACAGAGGGGCTGAAACAGAGGGCGAGAAAGAGAGGTGCTGAAACAGAGGGCGAGAAACAGAGGGGCTGAAACAGGGGGCGAGAAACAGAGGGGCTGAAACAGAGGGGCTGAAACAGAGGGGCGAGAAACAGAGGGTCTGAAACAGAGGGGCTGAAGCAGAGGGGCTGAAACAGAGGGGCTGAAACAGACGGGCTGAAACAGAGGCGCTGAAACAGAGGGCCAGAAACAGAGGGGCTGAAACAGAGGGCGAGAAACAGAGGGGCTGAAACAGAGGGCGAGAAACAGAGGGGCTGAAACAAAGGGGCGAGAAACAGAGGGGCTGAAACAGAGGGGCTGAAACAGAGGGGCTGAATCAGAGTGCGTGAAACAGAGGGGCTGAAACAGAGGGGCTGAAACAGAGGGGCTGAAACAGAGGGCGAGAAACAGAGGGGCAAAAACAGAGGGCCAGAAACAGAGGGGCTGAAACAGAGGGCGAGAAACAGAGGGGCTGAAACAGAGGGGCTGAAACAGAGGGCAAGAAACAGAGGGGCTGAAACAGAGGGGCTGAAACAGAGGGCGAGAAACAGAGGGGCTGCAACAGAGGGCGAGAAACAGAGGGGCTGAAACAGAGGGGCTGAAACAGAGGGCGAGAAACAGAGGTGCTGAAACAGAGGGCGAGAAACAGAGGGGCTGAAACAGAGGGCGAGAAACAGTGGGTCTGAAACAGAGGGGCTGAAACAGAGGGGCGGAATCAGATTGCAAGAAACAGAGGGGCTGAAACATTGGGGCCGAAACAGAGGGGCGCGAAACAGAGCGGTGAGAAACAGATGGGCTGAAACAGAGGGGCTGAAACAGAAGGGCGAGGAACAGAGGGGCTGAAACAGAGGGGCTGAAACAGAGGGGCTGAAACAGAGGCCGAGAAACAGAGGGGCTGAAACAGAGGGGCTGAAACAGAGGGCGAGAAACTGAGGGGCTGAAACAGAGGGCGAGAAACAGAGGGGCTGAAACAGAGGGGCTGAATCAGAGTGTGAGAAACAGAGGGGCTGAAACAGAGGGGCTGAAACAGAGGGGCTGAAACAGAGGGGCTGAAACAGAGGGCGAGAAACAGAGGTGCTGGAACAGAGGGGCTGAAACAGAGGGGCTGAAACAGTGGGCGAGAAACAGAGGGGCTGAAACAGATGGCGAGAAACAGAGGTGCTGAAACAGAGGGCGAGAAACAGAGGTGCTGGAACAGAGGGGCTGAAACAGAGGGGCTGAAACAGAGGGGCTGAAACACAGGGCGAGAAACAGTGTGCGAGACACAGAGGGGCTGAAACAGAGTGCGAGGAATAGAGGGGCTGAAACAGAGGGGCAAAAACAGACGGCGAGAAACAGAGGGGCTGAAACAGAGGGCGAGAAACAGAGGGTCTGAAACAGAGGGGCTGAAACAGAGGGGCAGAATCTGAGTGCGAGAAACAGAGGGGCTGAAACAGTGTGCGAGAAACAGAGGTGCTGAAACAGAGGGCGAGAAACAGAGGGGCTGAAACAGAGGGCGAGAAACAGAGGCTGAAATAGAGGGGCGGGAAACAGAGGGGCGGGAAACAGAGGGGCTGAATCAGAGGGACTGAATCAGAGGGGCTGAATCAGAGGGGCTGAAACAGAGGGCGAGAAACAGAGGGGCTGAAACAGTGGGCGAGAAACAGAGGGGCTGAAACAGAGGGTGAGAAAAAGAGGGGCTGAAACAGAGAGCGATAAACAGAGGGGCTGAAACAGAGGGCGAGAAACAGTGGGGCTGAAACAGAGGGCGAGGAACAGAGTGGCTGAAACAGAGGGCGAGAAACAGAGGGGCTGAAACAGGGGGCGAGAAACAGAGGGGCTGAAACAGAGGGGCGGGAAACAGAGGGGCGGGAAACAGAGGGGCGGGAAACAGAGGGGCTGAATCAGAGGGGCTGAATCAGAGGGGCTGAATCAGAGGGGATGAATCAGAAGGGGTGAATCAGAGGGCGAGAAACAGAGGGGCTGAAACAGAGGGCGAGCAACAGAGGGGCTGAAACAGAGGGCGAGAAACAGAGGGGCTTAAACAGAGGGCGAGAAACAGAGGGGCTGAAACAGAGGCGCTGAATCAGAGTGTGAGAAACAGAGGGGCTGAAACAGTGGGGCTGAAACAGAGGGGCTGAAACAGAGGGGCTGAAACAGAGGGCGAGAAACAGAGGGGCTGAAACAGGGGGCGAGAAACAGAGGGGCTGAAACAGAGGGGCTGAAACAGAGGGGCGAGAAACAGAGGGTCTGAAACAGAGGGGCTGAAGCAGAGGGGCTGAAACAGAGGGGCTGAAACAGATGGGCTGAAACAGAGGCGCTGAAACAGAGGGCCAGAAACAGAGGGGCTGAAACAGAGGGCGAGAAACAGAGGGGCTGAAACAGAGGGCGAGAAACAGAGGGGCTGAAACAAAGGGGCGAGAAACAGAGGGGCTGAAACAGAGGGGCTGAAACAGAGGGGCTGAATCAGAGTGCGTGAAACAGAGGGGCTGAAACAGAGGGGCTGAAACAGAGGGGTTGAAACAGAGGGCGAGAAACAGAGGGGCAAAAACAGAGGGCCAGAAACAGAGGGGCTGAAACAGAGGGCGAGAAACAGAGGGGCTGAAACAGAGGGGCTGAAACAGAGGGCAAGAAACAGAGGGGCTGAAACAGAGGGGCTGAAACAGAGGGCGAGAAACAGAGGGGCTGCAACAGAGGGCGAGAAACAGAGGGGCTGAAACAGAGGGGCTGAAACAGAGGGGCTGAAACAGAGGGGCTGAAACAGAGGGCGAGAAAGAGAGGTGCTGAAACAGAGGGCGAGAAACAGAGGGGCTGAAACAGAGGGCGAGAAACAGTGGGTCTGAAACAGAGGGGCGGAATCAGATTGCAAGAAACAGAGGGGCTGAAACATTGGGGCCGAAACAGAGGGGCGCGAAACAGAGCGGTGAGAAACAGATGGGCTGAAACAGAGGGGCTGAAACAGAGGGGCTGAAACAGAGGGCGAGAAACAGAGGGGCTGAAACAGAGGGGCTGAAACAGAGGGGCTGAAACAGAGGGGCTGATACAGAGAGGCAAGAAACAGAAGGGCGAGGAACAGAGGGGATGAAACAGAGGGGCTGAAACAGAGGGGCTGAAACAGAGGGGCTGAAACAGAGGCCGAGAAACAGAGGGGCTGAAACAGAGGGGCTGAAACAGAGGGCGAGAAACAGAGGGGCTGAAACAGAGGGCGAGAAACAGAGGGGCTGAAACAGAGGGGCTGAATCAGAGTGTGAGAAACAGAGGGGCTGAAACAGAGGGGCTGAAACAGAGGGGCTGAAACAGAGGGCGAGAAACAGAGGGGCTGAAACAGAGGGCGAGAAACACAGGGGCTGAAACAGAGGGGCTGAATCAGAGTGCGAGAAACAGAGGGGCTGAAACAGAAGGCGAGAAACAGAGGGGCTGAAACAGAGGGGCTGAATCAGAGTGCGAGAAACAGAGGGGCTGAAACAGAGGGGCTGAAACAGAGGGGCTGAAACAGAGGGGCTGAAACAGAGGGCGAGAAACAGAGGAGCTGAAACAGCGGGCGAAAAACAGAGGGCGAGAAACAGAGGGGCTGAAACGGGGGAGTAACAGAGGGGCTGAAACAGAGGGGCTGAAACAGAGGGCGAGAAACAGAGGGCGAGAAACAGAGGGGCTGAAACAGAGGGGCTGAAACAGAGGGGCTGAAACAGAGGGCGAGAAACAGTGGGGCTGAAACAGAGGGCGAGAAACAGAGGGGCTGAAACAGAGGAGCTGAAACAGAGGGCGAGAAACATAGAGGCTGAAACTGTGGGCGAGAAATAGAGGGGTTGAAACAGAGGGGCTGAAACAGAGGGGCTGAAACAGTGGGGGTGAAACAGAGGGCGAGAAACAGAGGGGCTGAAACAAAGGGCGAGAAACAGAGGGGCTGAAACAGAGGGCGAGAAACAGAGGGGCTGAAACAGCGGGCGAGAAACAGAGGGGCTGAAACAGTGGGGCTGAAACAGAGGGCGAGAAACAGAGGGGCAAAAACAGAGGGCCAGAAACAGAGGGGCTGAAACAGCGGGCGAGAAACAGAGGGGCTGAAACAGAGGGGCTGAAACAGAGGGCAAGAAACAGAGGGGCTGAAACAGAGGGGCTGAAACAGAGGGCGAGAAACAGAGGGGCTGCAACAGAGGGCGAGAAACAGAGGGGCTGAAACAGAGGGGCTGAAACAGAGGGGCTGAAACAGAGGGGCTGAAACAGAGGGCGAGAAAGAGAGGTGCTGAAACAGAGGGCGAGAAACAGAGGGGCTGAAACAGAGGGCGAGAAACAGTGGGTCTGAAACAGAGGGGCGGAATCAGATTGCAAGAAACAGAGGGGCTGAAACATTGGGGCCGAAACAGAGGGGCGCGAAACAGAGCGGTGAGAAACAGATGGGCTGAAACAGAGGGGCTGAAACAGAGGGGCTGAAACAGAGGGCGAGAAACAGAGGGGCTGAAACAGAGGGGCTGAAACAGAGGGGCTGAAACAGAGGGGCTGATACAGAGAGGCAAGAAACAGAAGGGCGAGGAACAGAGGGGATGAAACAGAGGGGCTGAAACAGAGGGGCTGAAACAGAGGGGCTGAAACAGAGGCCGAGAAACAGAGGGGCTGAAACAGAGGGGCTGAAACAGAGGGCGAGAAACAGAGGGGCTGAAACAGAGGGCGAGAAACAGAGGGGCTGAAACAGAGGGGCTGAATCAGAGTGTGAGAAACAGAGGGGCTGAAACAGAGGGGCTGAAACAGAGGGGCTGAAACAGAGGGGCTGAAACAGAGGGCGAGAAACAGAGGGGCTGAAACAGAGGGCGAGAAACACAGGGGCTGAAACAGAGGGGCTGAATCAGAGTGCGAGAAACAGAGGGGCTGAAACAGAAGGCGAGAAACAGAGGGGCTGAAACAGAGGGGCTGAATCAGAGTGCGAGAAACAGAGGGGCTGAAACAGAGGGGCTGAAACAGAGGGGCTGAAACAGAGGGGCTGAAACAGAGGGCGAGAAACAGAGGAGCTGAAACAGAGGGCGAAAAACAGAGGGCGAGAAACAGAGGGGCTGAAACGGGGGAGTAACAGAGGGGCTGAAACAGAGGGGCTGAAACAGAGGGCGAGAAACAGAGGGCGAGAAACAGAGGGGCTGAAACAGAGGGGCTGAAACAGAGGGGCTGAAACAGAGGGCGAGAAACAGTGGGGCTGAAACAGAGGGCGAGAAACAGAGGGGCTGAAACAGAGGAGCTGAAACAGAGGGCGAGAAACATAGAGGCTGAAACTGTGGGCGAGAAATAGAGGGGTTGAAACAGAGGGGCTGAAACAGAGGGGCTGAAACAGTGGGGGTGAAACAGAGGGCGAGAAACAGAGGGGCTGAAACAAAGGGCGAGAAACAGAGGGGCTGAAACAGAGGGCGAGAAACAGAGGGGCTGAAACAGCGGGCGAGAAACAGAGGGGCTGAAACAGTGGGGCTGAAACAGAGGGCGAGAAACAGAGGGGCTGAAACAGAGGGGCTGAAACAGAGGGCGAGAAACAGAGGGGCTGAATGAGAGGGGCTGAAACAGAGGGCGAGAAACAGAGGGGCTGAAACAGCGGGCGAGAAACAGAGGGGCTGAAACAGAGGGGCTGAAACAGAGGGCGAGAGACAGAGGGGCTGAAACAGGGGTCGAGAAACTGAGGAGCTGAAACAGAGGGCGAGAAACAGAGGGGCTGAAACAGAGGGGCTGAAACAGAGAGGCGCGAAACAGAGGGGCGCGAAACAGAGGGCCTGAAACAGACGGGCTGAAACAGAGGGGCTGAAACAGAGGGCGAGAAACAGAGGCGCTGAAACAGAGGGCGAGAAACAGAGGGGCTGAAACAGAGGGGCTGAAACAGAGGGGCTGAAACAGAGGGGCTGAAAGAGAGGGCGAGAAACAGAGGTGCTGAAACAGAGGGCGAGAAACAGAGGGGCTGAAAGAGAGTGGCTGAAACAGAGGGCGAGAAACAGAGGTGCTGAAACAGAGGGCGAGAAACAGAGGGGCTGAAACAGAGGGGCTGAAACAGAGGGGCTGAAACAGAAGGCGAGAAACAGAGGGACTGAAACAGAGGGCGAGAAACAGAGGTGCTGAAACAGAGGGCGAGAAACAGAGGGGCTGAAACAGAAGGCGAGAAACAGAGGGGCTGAAACAGAGGGCGAGAAACAGAGGGGCTGAAACAGAGGGCGAGAAACAGAGGGGCTTAAACAGAGGGCGAGAAACAGAGGGGCTGAAACAGAGGCGCTGAATCATAGTGTGAGAAACAGAGGGGATGAAACAGTGGGGCTGAAACAGAGGGGCTGAAACAGAGGGGCTGAAACAGAGGGCGAGAAACAGAGGGGCTGAAACAGAGGGGCTGAAACAGAGGCGCTGAATCAGAGTGCGAGAAACAGAGTGGCTGAAACAGTGGGGCTGAAACAGAGGGGCTGAAACAGAGGGGCTGAAACAGAGGGCGAGAAACAGAGGGACTGAAACAGAGGGCGAGAAACAGAGGTGCTGAAACAGAGGGCGAGAAACAGAGGTGCTGAAACAGAGGGCGAGAAACAGAGGGGCTGAAACAGAGGGCGAGAAACAGAGGGGCTGAACCAGAGTGGCTGAAACAGAGGGGCGCGAAACAGAGGGGCGCGAAACAGAGGGCCTGAAATAGACGGGCTGAAACAGAGGGCGAGAAACAGAGGGGCTGAAACAGAGGGCGAGAAACAGAGGGGCTGAAACAGAGGGGCTGAAACAGAGGGGCTGAAACAGAGGGGCTGAAACAGAGGGCGAGAAACAGAGGTGCTGAAACAGAGGGCGAGAAACAGAGTGGCTGAAAGAGAGTGGCTGAAACAGAGGGCGAGAAACAGAGGGGCTGAAACATAGGGTGAGAACCAGAGGGGCTGAAACAGAGGGCGTTGAAACAGAGGGGCTGAAACAGAGGGTGAGAACCAGAGGGGCTGAAACAGAGGGCGTTGAAACAGAGGGGCTGAAACAGAGGGGCTGAAACAGAGGGGCGCGAAACAGAGGGGCGAGAAACAGAGGGGCTGAAACAGAGGGGCTGAAACATAGGGGCTGAAACAGAGGCGAGAAACAGAGGGGCGGAAACAGAGGGCGAGAAACAGAGGGGCTGAAACAGAGGGCGAGAAACAGAGGGGCTGAAACAGAGGGGCTGAAACAGAGGGGTTGAAAAAGAGTGCGAGAAAATGAGGGTTGAAACAGAGGGGCTGAAACAGAGGGGCGCGAAACAGAGAGGCGCGAAACAGAGGGGCTGAAACAGAGGGGCGCGAAACAGAGGGGCGCGAAACAGAGGGGCTGAAACAGAGGGGCTGAAACAGAGCGGTGGAAAAAGAGTGCAAGAAACTGAGGGGCGAAACAGAGGGGCTGAAACAGAGGGGCGCGAAACAGAGGGACGCGAAACAGAGGGGCAGAAACAGAGGGGCTGAAACAGAGGGGCGAGAAACAGAGGGTCTGAAACAGAGGGGCTGAAGCAGAGGGGCTGAAACAGAGGGGCTGAAGCAGAGGGGCTGAAATAGACGGGCTGAAACAGAGGGGCTGAAACAGAGGGCGAGAAACAGAGGGGCTGAAACAGAGGGGTTTAAACAGAGGGGCTGAAACAGAGGGCGAGAAACAGTGGGGCTGAAACAGAGGGCAAGAAACAGAGGGGCTGAAACAGAGGGCGAGAAACAGAGGGGCTGAAACAAAGGGGCTGAAACAGAGGGGTTGAAAAAGAGTGCGAGAAACTGAGGGGCTGAAACAGAGGGGCTGAAACAGAGGGGCGCGAAACAGAGGGGTGCGAAACAGAGGGGCTGAAACAGAGGGGCTGAAACAGAGGGGCGAGAAACAGAGGGTCTGAAACAGAGCGGCTGAAGCAGAGGTGCTGAAACAGAGGGGCTGAAACAGACGGGCTGAAACAGAGGCGCTGAAACAGAGGGCCAGAAACAGAGGGGCTGAAACAGAGGGCGAGAAACAGAGGGGCTGAAACAGAGGGCGAGAAACAGAGGGGCTGAAACAGAGGGCGAGAAACAGAGGGGCTGAAACAAAGGGGCGAGAAACAGAGGGGCTGAAACAGAGGGGCTGAAACAGAGGGGCTGAATCAGAGTGCGTGAAACAGAGGGGCTGAAACAGAGGGGCTGAAACAGAGGGCGAGAAACAGAGGGGCAAAAACAGAGGGCCAGAAACAGAGGGGCTGAAACAGATGGCGAGAAACACAGGGGCTGAAACAGAGGGGCTGAAACAGAGGGCAAGAAACAGAGGGGCTGAAACAGAGGGGCTGAAACAGAGGGCGAAAAACAGAGGGGCTGAAACAGAGGGCGAGAAACAGAGGGGCTGAAACAGAGGGGCTAAAACAGAGGGCGAGATTCAGAGGGGCTGAAACAGAGCGCGAGAAACAGAGGTGCTGAAACAGAGGGCGAGAAACAGAGGGGCTGAAACAGAGGGGCTGAAACAGAGGGGCGGAATCAGATTGCAAGAAACAGAGGGGCTGAAACATTGGGGCGGAAACAGAGGGGCGCGAAACAGAGCGGTGAGAAACAGATGGGCTGAAACAGAGGGTCTGAAACAGAGGGGCTGAAACAGAGGGCGAGAAACAGAGGGGCTGAAACAGACGGGCTGAAACATAGGGGCTGAAACAGAGGGGCTGATACAGAGGGGCAAGAAACAGAAGGGCGAGGAACAGAGGGGATGAAACAGAGGGGCTGAAACAGAGGGGCTGAAACAGAGGGGCTGAAACAGAGGCCGAGAAACAGAGGGGCTGAAACAGAGGGCGAGAAACAGAGGGTCTGAAACATTGGGGCGGAAACAGAGGGGCGCGAAACAGAGCGGTGAGAAACAGATGGGCTGAAACAGAGGGTCTGAAACAGAGGGGCTGAAACAGAGGGCGAGAAACAGAGGGGCTGAAACAGAGGCGCTGAAACATAGGGGCTGAAACAGAGGGGCTGAATCAGAGTGCGAGAAACAGAGGGGCTGAAACAGAGGGGCTGAAACAGAGGGGCTGAAACAGAGGGCGAGAAACAGAGGAGCTGAAACAGAGGGCGAGAAACAGAGGGCGAGAAACAGAGGGGCTGAAACGGGGGAGTAACAGAGGGGCTGAAACAGAGGGGCTGAAACAGAGGGCGAGAAACAGAGGGCGAGAAACAGAGGGGCTGAAACAGAGGGGCTGAAACAGAGGGGCTGAAACACAGGGCGAGAAACAGAGGGGCTGAAACAGAGGGCGAGAAACAGAGGGGCTGAAACAGAGGGGCTGAATCAGAGTGCGAGAAACAGAGGGGCTGAAACAGAGGGGCTGAAACAGAGGGGCTGAAACAGAGGGCGAGAAACAGAGGAGCTGAAACAGAGGGCGAGAAACAGAGGGCGAGAAACAGAGGGGCTGAAACGGGGGAGTAACAGAGGGGCTGAAACAGAGGGGCTGAAACAGAGGGCGAGAAACAGAGGGCGAGAAACAGAGGGGCTGAAACAGAGGGGCTGAAACAGAGGGGCTGAAACACAGGGCGAGAAACAGTGGGGCTGAAACAGAGGGCGAGAAACAGAGTGGCTGAAACAGAGGAGCTGAAACAGAGGGCGAGAAACACAGAGGCTGAAACAGTGGGCGAGAAATAGAGTGGTTGAAACAGAGGGGCTGAAACAGAGGGGCTGAAACAGTGGGGGTGAAACAGAGGGCGAGAAACAGAGGGGCTGAAACAGAGGGCGAGAAACAAAGGGGCTGAAACAGAGGGCGAGAAACAGAGGGGCTGAAACAGCGGGCGAGAAACAGAGGGGCTGAAACAGTGGGGCTGAAACAGAGGGCGAGAAACAGAGGGGCTGAAACAGAGGGGCTGAAACAGAGGGCGAGAAACAGAGCGGCTGAAACAGAGGGCGAGAAACAGAGGGGCTGAATGAGAGGGGCTGAAACAGAGGGCGAGAAACAGAGGGGCTGAAACAGAGGGCGAGAAACAGAGGGGCTCAAACAGAGGGGCTGAAACAGAGGGCGAGAAACAGAGGGGCTGAAACAGGGGTCGAGAAACAGAGGAGCTGATACAGAGGGCGAGAAACAGAGGGGCTGAAACAGAGGGGCTGAAACAGAGGGGCGCGAAACAGAGGGGCGCGAAACAGAGGGCCTGAAACAGACGGGCTGAAACAGAGGGGCTGAAACAGAGGGCGAGAAACAGAGGGGCTGAAACAGAGGGCGAGAAACAGAGGGGCTGAAACAGAGGGGCTGAAACAGAGGGGCTGAAACAGAGGGGCTGAAAGAGAGGGTGAGAAACAGAGGTGCTGAAACAGAGGGCGAGAAACAGAGGGGCTGAAAGAAAGGGCGAGAAACAGAGGGGCTGAAACAGCGGGCGAGAAACAGAGGGGCTGAAACAGTGGGGCTGAAACAGAGGGCGAGAAACAGAGGGGCTGAAACAGAGGGGCTGAAACAGAGGGCGAGAAACAGAGGGGCTGAAACAGAGGGCGAGAAACAGAGGGGCTGAATGAGAGGGGCTGAAACAGAGGGCGAGAAACAGAGGGGCTGAAACAGAGGGCGAGAAACAGAGGGGCTGAAACAGAGGGGCTGAAACAGAGGGCGAGAAACAGAGGGCCTGAAACAGGGGTCGAGAAACAGAGGAGCTGAAACAGAGGGCGAGAAACAGAGGGGCTGAAACAGAGGGGCTGAAACAGAGGGGCGCGAAACAGAGGGGCGCGAAACAGAGGGGCGCGAAACAGAGGGCCTGAAACAGACGGGCTGAAACAGAGGGGCTGAAACAGAGGGCGAGAAACAGAGGCGCTGAAACAGAGGGCGAGAAACAGAGGGGCTGAAACAGAGGGGCTGAAACAGAGGGGCTGAAACAGAGGGGCTGAAAGAGAGGGCGAGAAACAGAGGTGCTGAAACAGAGGGCGAGAAACAGAGGGGCTGAAAGAGAGTGGCTGAAACAGAGGGCGAGAAACAGAGGTGCTGAAACAGAGGGCGAGAAACAGAGGGGCTAAAACAGACGGGCTGAAACAGAGGGGCTGAATCAGAGTGCGAGAAACAGAGGGGCTGAAACAGAGGGGCTGAAACAGAGGGGCTGAAACAGAGGGGCTGAAACAGAGGGCGAGAAACAGAGGGACTGAAACAGAGGGCGAGAAACAGAGGTGCTGAAGCAGAGGGCGAGAAACAGAGGGGCTGAAACAGAAGGCGAGAAACAGAGGGGCTGAAACAGAGGGCGAGAAACAGAGGGGCTGAAACAGAGGGCGAGAAACAGAGGGGCTGAAACAGAGGGCGAGAAATAGAGGAGCTGAAACAGAGGGCGAGAAACAGAGGGGCTGAAACAGAGGGCGAAAAACAGAGGGGCTGAAACAGAGGGGCTGAAACAGAGGGGCGCGAAACAGAGGGGCGCGAAACAGAGGGCCTGAAACAGACGGGCTGAAACAGAGGGCGAGAAACAGAGGGGCTGAAACAGAGGGGCTGAAACAGAGGGGCTGAAACAGAGGGGCTGAAACAGAGGGCGAGAAACAGAGGTGCTGAAACAGAGGGCGAGAAACAGAGGGGCTGAAAGAGAGTGGCTGAAACAGAGGGCGAGAAACAGAGGGGCTGAAAGATAGGGTGAGAACCAGAGGGGCTGAAACAGAGGGGGTTGAAACAGAGGGGCTGAAACAGAGGGTGAGAACCAGAGGGGCTGAAACAGTGGGCGTTGAAACAGAGGGGCTGAAACAGAGGGGCTGAAACAGAGGGGCGCGAAACAGAGGGGCGCGAAACAGAGGGGCTGAAATAGACGGGCTGAAAGAGAGGGGCTTAAACAGAGGGCGAGAAACAGAGGGGCTGAAACAGAGGGGCTGAAACAGAGGGGCTGAAACAGAGGCGAGAAACAGAGGGGCTGAAACAGAGGGCGAGAAACAGAGGGGCTGAAACAGAGGGCGAGAAACAGAGGGGTTGAAAAAGAGTGCGAGGAACTGAGGGGCTGAAACAGAGGGGCGGAAGCAGAGGGGCGCGAAACAGAGGGGCGCGAAACAGAGGGGCTGAAACAGAGGGGCTGAAACAGAGCGGTTGAAAAAGAGTGCAAGAAACTGAGGGGCGAAACAGAGGGGCTGAAACAGAGGGGCGCGAAACAGAGGGGCGCGAAACAGAGGGGCTGAAACAGAGGGGCTGAAACAGAGGGGCGAGAAACAGAGGGTCTGAAACAGAGGGGCTGAAGCAGAGGGGCTGAAACAGAGGGGCTGAAACAGAGGGCGAGAAACAGAGGGGCTGAAACAGAGGCGCTGAAACAGAGGGGCTGAAACAGAGGGCGAGAAACAGAGGGGCTGAAACAGAGGGGCTGAAACAGAGGGGCTGAAACAGAGGGGCTGAAACAGAGCACGAGAAACAGCGGGGCAAAAACTGAGGGCCAGAAACAGAGGGGCTGAAACAGAGGGCGAGAAATAGAGGGGCTGAAACAGAGGGGCTGAAACAGAGGGCGAGAAACAGAGGGGCTGAAACAGAGGGGCTGAAACCGAGGGGCTGAAACAAAGGGGCTGAAACAGAGGGGCTGAAACAGAGGGCGAGAAACAGAGGGGCTGAAACAGAGGGCGAGAAACAGAGGGGCTGAAACAGAGGGGCTGAAACAGAGGGCTAGAAACAGAGGGGCTGAAACAGAGGGCGAGAAACAGAGGTGCTGAAACAGAGGGCGAGAAACAGAGGGGCTGAAACATAGGACGAGAAACAGAGGGTCTGAAACAGAGGGGTAGAAACAGAGGGGCTGAATCAGATTGCAAGAAACAGAGGGGCTGAAACATTGGGGGCGAAACAGAGAGGCGCGAAACAGAGCGGTGAGAAACAGATGGCCTGAAACAGAGGGGCTGAAACAGACGGGCTGAAACAGAGGGGCTGAAACAGAGGGGCTGATACAGAGGGGCAAGAAACAGAGGGGCGAGGAACAGAGGGGATGAAACAGAGGGGCTGAAACAGAGGAGCTGAAACAGAGGGGCTGAAACAGAGGCCGAGAAACAGAGGGGCTGAAACAGAGGGCAAGAAACAGAGAGGCTGAAACAGAGGGCGAGAAACAGAGGAGCTGAAACAGAGGGGTTGAAACAGAGGGCGAGAAACTGAGGGGCTGAAACAGAGGGCGAGAAACAGAGGGGCTGAAACAGAGGGGCTGAATCAGAGTGTGAGAAACAGAGTGGCTGAAACAGAGGGGCTGAAACAGAGGGGCTGAAAAAGAGGGGCTGAAACAGAGGGCGAGAAACAGAGGGGCTGAAACAGAGTGCGAGAAACAGCGGGGCTGAAACAATGGGGCTGAAACAGAGGGTGAGAAACAGTGGGGCTGAAACAGATGGCGAGAAACAGAGGGGCTGAAACAGAGGGGCTGAAACAGAGGGGCTGAAACAGAGGGGCACGAAACAGAGGGCGAGAAACAGAGGGGCTGAAACAGAGGGTGAGAAACAGAGGGGCTGAAACAGAGGGGCTGAAACAGAGGGGCTGAAACAGTGTGCGAGAAACAGAGGTGCTGAAACAGAGGGCGAGAAACAGAGGGGCTGAAACAGAGGGCGAGAAACAGAGGGGCTGAAACAGAGGGCGAGAAACAGAGGGGCTGAAGCAAAGGGGCGAGAAACAGAGGGGCTGAAACAGAGGGGCTGAAACAGAGGGGCTGAAACAGAGGGCGAGAAACAGAGGGGCTTAAACAGAGGGCGAGAAACAGAGGGGCTGAAACAGAGGGGCTGAAACAGAGGGCGAGAAACAGAGGGGCTGAAACAAAGGGGCGAGAAACAGAGGGGCTGAAACAGAGGGGCTGAAACAGAGGGCCTGAAACAGAGGGGCGCGAAACAGAGTGGCTAAAACAGAGGGGCTCTGTTTCAGCCCCTCTGTTTCAGCCCGTCTATTTCAGCCCCTCTGTTTCGCGCCCCTCTGTTTCGTGCCCCTCTGTTTCAGCCCCTCTGTTTCAGCCCCTCTGTTTCAGCCCCTCTGTTTCTCGCCCTCTGTTTCAGCCCCTCTCTTTCAGCCCGTCTATTTCAGCCCCTCTGTTTCGCGCCCCTCTGTTTCGCGCCCCTCTGTTTCAGCCCCTCTGTTTCTTGCCCTCTGTTTCAGCCCCTCTGTTTCTCCCCCTCTGTTTCAGCCCCTCTGTTTCAGCCCCTCTGTTTCAGCCCCTCTGTTTCTCGCCCTCTGTTTCAGCCCCTCTGTTTCAGCCCGTCTATTTCAGCCCCTCTGTTTCGCGCCCCTCTGTTTCGTGCCCCTCTGTTTCAGCCCCTCTGTTTCAGCCCCTCTGTTTCAACGCCCTCTGTTTCAGCCCCTCTGGTTCTCACCCTCTGTTTCAGCACCTATGTTTCTCGCCCTCTGTTTCAGCCACTCTCTTTCAGCCCCTCTGTGTCTCGCCCTCTTTTTCAGCCCCTCTGTTTGTCGCCCTCTGTTTCAGCCCCTCTGTTTCAGCCCCTCTGTTTCAGCCCCTCTGTTTCTCGCCCTCTGTTTCAGCCCCTCTGTTTCTCGCCCTCTGTTTCAGCCCCTCTTTTTCAGCCCCTCTGTTTCAGCCCCTCTGTTTCAGCCACTCTGTTTCTCACACTCTGATTCAGCCCCTCTGTTTCAGCAACTCTGTTTCTCGCCCTCTGTTTCAGCCCCTCTGTTTCATCCCCTCTGTTCCTCGCCCCTCTGTTTCTTGCCCCTCTGTATCAGCCCCTCTGTTTCAGCCCCTCTGTGTCAGCCCCTCTGTTTCTCGCCCTCTGTTTCAGCCCCTCTGGTTCTCACCCTCTGTTTCAGCACCTATGTTTCTCGCCCTCTGTTTCAGCCACTCTCTTTCAGCCCCTCTGTGTCTCGCCCTCTTTTTCAGCCCCTCT
Source organism: Chiloscyllium punctatum (assembly GCF_047496795.1). Lineage (NCBI taxonomy): Eukaryota > Metazoa > Chordata > Chondrichthyes > Orectolobiformes > Hemiscylliidae > Chiloscyllium > Chiloscyllium punctatum. Next base: position 54,729 of record NW_027310045.1, read on the forward strand.
GTTTCTCGCCCTCTGTTTCAGCCCCTCTGTTTCAGCCCCTCTGTTTCAGCCCCTCTGTTTCTCGCCCTCTGTTTCAGCCCCTCTGTTTCTCGCCCTCTGTTTCAGCCCCTCTTTTTCAGCCCCTCTGTTTCAGCCCCTCTGTTTCAGCCACTCTGTTTCTCACACTCTGATTCAGCCCCTCTGTTTCAGCAACTCTGTTTCTCGCCCTCTGTTTCAGCCCCTCTGTTTCATCCCCTCTGTTCCTCGCCCCTCTGTTTCTTGCCCCTCTGTATCAGCCCCTCTGTTTCAGCCCCTCTGTGTCAGCCCCTCTGTTTCTCGCCCTCTGTTTCAGCCCCTCTGTTTCAGCCCCTCTGTTTCAGGAAATCTGGTTCTCACCGCTCTGTTTCGCGCCCCTCTGTTTCGGCCCCAATGTTTCACCCCTCTGTTTCTTGCAATCTGATTCAGCCCCTCTGTTTCAGCCCCTCTGTTTCAGCACCTCTGTTTCAGCACCTCTGTTTCTCGCCCTCTGTTTCAGCCCCTCTGCTTCTAGCCCTCTGTTTCAGCCCCTCTGTTTCAGCCCCTCTGTTTCTCGCCCTCTGTTTCAGCCCCTCTGTTTCTCGCCCTCTGATTCAGCCCCGCTGTTTCAGCCCCTCTGTTTCAGCCCCTCGGTTTCAGCCCCTCTGTTTCTCGCCCTTTGTTTCAGCCCCTCTGTTTCAGCCCCTCTATTTCTCGCCCTCTGTTTCAGCCCCTCTGTTTCTGGCCCTCTGTTTTTGCCCCTCTTTTTCTCGCCCTCTGTTTCAGCCCCTCTGTTTCAGCCCCTCTGTTTCAGCCCCACTGTTTCTCGCACTCTGATTCAGCCCCTCTGTTTCAGCCCCTCTGTTTCAGCCCCTCTGTTTCTCGCCCCTTTGTTTCAGCCCCTCTGTTTCTCGCCCTCTGTTTCAGCCCCTCTGTTTCTCGCCCTCTGTTTCAGCCCCTCTGTTTCTCGCCCTCTGTTTCAGCGCCTCTGTTTCAGCCCATCTGTTTCAGCCCCTCTGTTTCAGCCCCTCTGCTTCAGCCCCTATGTTTCAGCCCCTCTGTTTCTCGCCCTCTGTTTCAGCCACTCTCTTTCAACCCCTCTGTTTCTCACCCTCTGTTTGAGCACCTCTGTTTCTCGCCCTCTGTTTCAGCCCCTCGGTTTCAGCCCCTCTGTTTCTCGCCCTCTGTTTCAGCCCCTCTGTTTCAGCCCCTCTATTTCTCGCCCTCTGTTTCAGCCCCTCTGTTTCTGGCCCTCTGTTTCTCGCCCTCTGTTTCAGCGCCTCTGTTTCAGCCCGTCTGTTTCAGCCCCTCTGTTTCAGCCCCTCTGGTTCTCACCCTCTGTTTCAGCCCCTCTGTTTCTCGCCCTCTGTTTCAGCCACTCTCTTTCAAACCCTTTGTTTCTCACCCTCTGTTTCAGCACCTCTGTTTCTCGCCCTCTGTTTCAGCCCCTCGGTTTCAGCCCCTCTGTTTCTCGCCCTCTGTTTCAGCCCCTCTGTTTCAGCCCCTCTATTTCTCGCCCTCTGTTTCAGCCCCTCTGTTTCTGGCCCTCTGTTTTTGCCCCTCTTTTTCTCGCCCTCTGTTTCAGCCCCTCTGTTTCAGCCCCTCTGTTTCAGCCCCACTGTTTCTCGCACTCTGATTCAGCCCCTCTGTTTCAGCCCCTCTGTTTCAGCCCCTCTGTTTCTCGCCCCTTTGTTTCAGCCCCTCTGTTTCTCGCCCTCTGTTTCAGCCCCTCTGTTTCTCGCCCTCTGTTTCAGCCCCTCTGTTTCTCGCCCTCTGTTTCAGCGCCTCTGTTTCAGCCCGTCTGTTTCAGCCCCTCTGTTTCAGCCCCTCTGCTTCAGCCCCTATGTTTCAGCCCCTCTGTTTCTTGCCCTCTGTTTCAGCCCCTCTGTTTCTCGGCCTCTGTTTCAGCCCCTCTGTTTCATCCCCTCTGTTCCTCGCCCCTCTGTTTCTTGCCCCTCTGTATCAGCCCCTCTGTTTCAGCCCCTCTGTTTCAGCCCCTCTGTTTCTCGCCCTCTGTTTCTCGCCCTCTGTTTCAGCCCCTCTGTTTCAGCCCCTCTGTTTCAGGCCATCTGTTTGTCACCGCTCTGTTTCGCGCCCCTCTGTTTCGGCCCCAATGTTTCACCCCTCTGTTTCTTGCAATCTGATTCAGCCCCTCTGTTTCAGCCTCTCTGTTTCAGCACCTCTGTTTCAGCACCTCTGTTTCTCGCCCTCTGTTTCAGCCCCTCTGTTTCAGCCCCTCTGTTTCTCGCCCTCTGTTTCAGCCCCTCTGTTTCTCGCCCTCTGATTCAGCCCCTCTGTTTCAGCCCCTCTGTTTCAGCCCCTCGGTTTCAGCCCCTCTGTTTCAGCCCCTCTGTTTCTCGCCCTCTGTTTCAGCCCCTCTGTTTCAGCCCCTCTATTTCTCGCCCTCTGTTTCAGCCCCTCTGTTTCTGGCCCTCTGTTTTTGCCCCTCTGTTTCTCGCCCTCTGTTTCAGCCCCTCTGTTTCAGCCCCTCTGTTTCAGCCCCACTGTTTCTAGCACTCTGATTCAGCCCCTCTGTTTCAGCCCCTCTGTTTCAGCCCCTCTGTTTCTCGCCCCTTTGTTTCAGCCCCTCTGTTTCTCGCCCTCTGTTTCAGCCCCTCTGTTTCTCGCCCTCTGTTTTAGCCCCTCTGTTTCTCGCCCTCTGTTTCAGCGCCTCTGTTTCAGCCCGTCTGTTTCAGCACCTCTGTTTCAGCCCCTCTGCTTCAGCCCCTCTGTTTCAGACCCTCTGTTTCTCGCCCCTCTGTTTCAGCCCCTCTGTTTCAGCCCCTCTGTTTCAACGCCCTCTGTTTCAGCCCCTCTGGTTCTCACCCTCTGTTTCAGCACCTCTGTTTCTCGCCCTCTGTTTCAGCCACTCTCTTTCAGCCCCTCTGTTTCTCGCCCTCTGTTTCAGCACCTCTGTTTCTCGCCCTCTGTTTCAGCCCCTCTGTTTCAGCCCCTCTGTTTCAGCCCCTCTGTTTCTCGCCCTCTGTTTCAGCCCCTCTGTTTCTCGCCCTCTGTTTCAGCCCCTCTGTTTCAGCCCGTCTGTTTCAGGCCCTCTGTTTCGCGCCCCTCTGTTTCGCGCCCCTCTGTTTCAGCCCCTCTGTTTCAGCCCCTCTGTTTCTCGCCCTCTGTTTCAGCCCCTCTGTTTCTCGCCCTCTGTTTCAGCTCCTCTGTTTCTCGCCCTCTGTTTCAGCCCCTCTGTTTCTCGCCCTCTGTTTCAGCCCCTCTGTTTCAGCCCCTCTGTTTCTCGCCCACTGTTTCAGCCCCTCTCTTTCAGCCCGTCTATTTCAGCCCCTCTGTTTCGCGCCCCTCTGTTTCGCGCCCCTCTGTTTCAGCCCCTCTGTTTCAGCCCCTCTGTTTCAACGCCCTCTGTTTCAGCCCCTCTGGTTCTCACCCTCTGTTTCAGCCCCTCTGTTTCAACGCCCTCTGTTTCAGCCCCTCTGGTTCTCACCCTCTGTTTCAGCCCCTCTGTTTCTCGCCCTCTGTTTCAGCCACTCTCTTTCAGCCCCTCTGTTTCTCGCCCTCTGTTTCAGCCCCTCTGTTTCAGCCCCTCTGTTTCAGCCCCTCTGTTTCTCGCCCTCTGTTTCAGCCCCTCTGTTTCTCGCCCTCTGTTTCAGCCCGTCTGTTTCAGGCCCTCTGTTTCGCGCCCCTCTGTTTCGCGCCCCTCTGTTTCCGCCCCTCTGTTTCAGCCCCTCTGTTTCTCGCCCTCTGTTTCAGCCCCTCTGTTTCAGCCCCTTTGTTTCAGCCCCTCGGTTTCTCGCCCTCTGTTTCAGCCCCTCTGTTTCAGCCCCTCTATTTCTGGCCCTCTGTTTCAGCCCCTCTGTTTCTGGCCCTCTGTTTTTGCCCCTCTGTTTCTCGCCCTCTGTTTCAGCCCCTCTGTTTCAGCCCCTCTGTTTCAGCCCCACTGTTTCTCCCACTCTGATTCAGCCCCTCTGTTTCAGACCCTCTGTTTCAGCCCCTCTGTTTCTCGCCCCTTTGTTTCAGCCCCTCTGTTTCTCGCCCTCTGTTTCAGCCCCTCTGTTTCTCCCCCTCTGTTTCAGCCCCTCTGTTTCTGGCCCTCTGTTTCAGCGCCTCTGTTTCAGCCCGTCTGTTTCAGCCCCTCTGTTTCAGCCCCTCTGCTTCAGCCCCTCTGTTTCAGCCCCTCTGCTTCAGCCCCTCTGTTTCAGACCCTCTGTTTCTCGCCCCTCTGTTTCAGCCCCTCTGTTTCAGCCCCTCTGTTTCGCGCCCCTCTGTTTCAGCCCCTCCGTTTCACCCTTCAGTTTCTTGCACTCTTTTTCAACCGCTCTGTTTCAGCCCCGCTGTTTCGCGCCCCTCTGTTTCGCGCCCCTCTGTTTCAGCCCCTCTGTTTCAGCCCCTCAGTTTCTCGCACTCTTTTTCAACCCCTCTGTTTCAGCCCCTCTGTTTCAGCCCCTCTGTTTCAACGCCCTCTGTTTCAGCCCCTCTGGTTCTCACCCTCTGTTTCAGCCCCTCTGTTTCAACGCCCTCTGTTTCAGCCCCTCTGGTTCTCACCCTCTGTTTCAGCCCCTCTGTTTCTCGCCCTCTGTTTCAGCCACTCTCTTTCAGCCCCTCTGTTTCTCGCCCTCTGTTTCAGCCCCTCTGTTTCAGCCCCTCTGTTTCAGCCCCTCTGTTTCAGCCCCTCTGTTTCTCGCCCTCTGTTTCAGCCCCTCTGTTTCTCGCCCTCTGTTTCAGCCCGTCTGTTTCAGGCCCTCTGTTTCGCGCCCCTCTGTTTCGCGCCCCTCTGTTTCCGCCCCTCTGTTTCAGCCCCTCTGTTTCTCGCCCTCTGTTTCAGCCCCTCTGTTTCAGCCCCTTTGTTTCAGCCCCTCGGTTTCTCGCCCTCTGTTTCAGCCCCTCTGTTTCAGCCCCTCTATTTCTGGCCCTCTGTTTCAGGCCCTCTGTTTTTGCCCCTCTGTTTCTCGCCCTCTGTTTCTGCCCCTCTGTTTCAGCCCCTCTGTTTCAGCCCCACTGTTTCTCCCACTCTGATTCAGCCCCTCTGTTTCAGACCCTCTGTTTCAGACCCTCTGTTTCTCGCCCCTTTATTTCAGCCCCTCTGTTTCTCGCCCTCTGTTTCAGCCCCTCTGTTTCTCCCCCTCTGTTTCAGCCCCTCTGTTTCTGGCCCTCTGTTTCAGCGCCTCTGTTTCAGCCCGTCTGTTTCAGCCCCTCTGTTTCAGCCCCTCTGCTTCAGCCCCTCTGTTTCAGCCCCTCTGCTTCAGCCCCTCTGTTTCAGACCCTCTGTTTCTCGCCCCTCTGTTTCAGCCCCTCTGTTTCAGCCCCCTGTTTCGCGCCCCTCTGTTTCAGCCCCTCCGTTTCACCCCTCAGTTTCTTGCACTCATTTTCAACCGCTCTGTTTCAGCCCCTCTGTTTCGCGCCCCTCTGTTTCGCGCCCCTCTGTTTCAGCCCCTCTGTTTCAGCCCCTCAGTTTCTCGCACTCTTTTTCAACCCCTCTGTTTCAGCCCCTCTGTTTCAGCCCCTCTGTTTCTCGCCCTCTGTTTCAGCCCCTCTGTTTCTCGCCCTCTGTTTCAGCCCCTCTGTTTCTCGCCTCTGTTTCAGCCCCTCTGTTTCAGCCCCTCTGTTTCAGCCCCTCTGTTTCTCGCCCTCTGTTTCAGCCCCTCTCTTTCAGCCCCTCTGTTTCAGCCCCTCTGTTTCAGCCCCTCTGTTTCAACGCCCTCTGTTTCAGCCCCTCTGGTTCTCACCCTCTGTTTCAGCCCCTCTGTTTCAACGCCCTCTGTTTCAGCCCCTCTGGTTCTCACCCTCTGTTTCAGCCCCTCTGTTTCTCGCCCTCTGTTTCAGCCACTCTCTTTCAACCCCTCTGTTTCTCACCCTTTGTTTCAGCACCTCTGTTTCTCGCCCTCTGTTTCAGCCCCTCTGTTTCAGCCCCTCTGTTTCAGCCCCTCTATTTCAGCCCCTCTGTTTCTCGCCCTCTGTTTCAGCCCCTCTGTTTCTCGCCCTCTGTTTCAGCCCGTCTGTTTCAGGCCCTCTGTTTCGCGCCCCTCTGTTTCGCGCCCCTCTGTTTCAGCCCCTCTGATTCAGCCCCTCTGTTTCTCGCCCTCTGTTTCAGCCCCTCTGTTTCTCGCCCTCTGTTTCAGCTCCTCTGTTTCTCGCCCTCTGTTTCAGCCCCTTTATTTCTCGCCCTCTGTTTCAGCCCCTCTGTTTCAGCCCCTCTGTTTCTCGCCCTCTGTTTCAGCTCCTCTGTTTCTCGCCCTCTGTTTCAGCTCCTCTGTTTCTCGCCCTCTGTTTCAGACCCTCTGTTTCTCGCCCTCTGTTTCAGCCCCTCTGTTTCAGCCCCTCTGTTTCAACGCCCTCTGTTTCAGCCCCTCTGGTTCTCACCCTCTGTTTCAGCCCCTCTGTTTCAACGCCCTCTGTTTCAGCCCCTCTGGTTCTCACCCTCTGTTTCAGCTCCTCTTTTTCTCGCCCTCTGTTTCAGCCACTCTCTTTCAGCCCCTCTGTTTCTCGCCCTCTGTTTCAGCACCTCTGTTTCTCGCCCTCTGTTTCAGCCCCTTTGTTTCTCGCCCTCTGTTTCAGCACCTCTGTTTCTCGCCCTCTGTTTCAGCCCCTCTGAATCTCGCCCTCTGTTTTAGCCCCTCTGTTTCAGCCCCTCTGTTTCTCGCCCTCTGTTTCAGCCCCTCAGTTTCTCGCCCTCTGTTTCAGCCCCTCTGTTTCAGCCCCTCTGTTTCTTGCCCTCTGTTTCAGCCCCTTTTGTTTCAGCCCCTCTGTTTCTTGCCCTCTGTTTCAGCCCCTCTGTTTCTGGCCCTCTGTTTTTGCCCCTCTGTCTCTCGCCCTCAGTTTCAGCCCCTCTGTTTCAGCCCCTCTGTTTCAGCCCCTCTGTTTCACGCACTCTGATTCAGCCTCTCTGTTTCAGCCCCTCTGTTTCAGCCCCTCTGTTTCTCGCCCCTTTGTTCAGCCCCTCTGTTTCTCGCCCTCTGTTTCAGCCCCTCTGTTTCTCGCCCTCTGTTTCAGCCCCTCTGTTTCTCGCCCTCTGTTTCAGCCCCTCTGTTTCTGGCCCTCTGTTTCAGCGCCTCTGTTTCAGCCCGTCTGTTTCAGCCCCTCTGTTTCAGCCCCTCTGCTTCAGCCCCTCTGTTTCAGACCCTCTGTTTCTCGCCCCTCTGTTTCAGCCCCTCTGTTTCAGCCCCTCTGTTTCGCACCCCTCTGTTTCGCGCCCCTCTGTTTCAGCCCCTCTGTTTCAGCCCCTCAGTTTCTCGCACTCTTTTTCAACCCCTCTGTTTCAGCCCCTCTGTTTCAGCCCCTCTGTTTCTCGCCCTCTGTTTCAGCCCCTCTGTTTCTTGCCCTCTGTTTCAGCCCCTCTGTTTCTCGCCCTCTGTTTCAGCCCCTCTGTTTCAGCCCCTCTGTTTCTCGCCCTCTGTTTCAGCCCCTCTGTTTCAGCCCATCTATTTCAGCCCCTCTGTTTCGCGCCCCTCTGTTTCGCGCCCCTCTGTTTCAGCCCCTCTGTTTCAACCCCTCTGTTTCAACGCCCTCTGTTTCAGCCCCTCTGGTTCTCACCCTCTGTTTCAGCACCTATGTTTCTCGCCCTCTGTTTCAGCCACTCTCTTTCAGCCCCTCTGTGTCTCGCCCTCTTTTTCAGCCCCTCTGTTTCTCGCCCTCTGTTTCAGCCCCTCTGTTTCAGCCCCTCTGTTTCAGCCCCTCTGTTTCTCGCCCTCTGTTTCAGCCCCTCTGTTTCTCGCCCTCTGTTTCAGCCCCTCTTTTTCAGCCCCTCTGTTTCAGCCCCTCTGTTTCAGCCACTCTGTTTCTCACACTCTGATTCAGCCCCTCTGTTTCAGCCCCTCTGTTTCTCGCCCCCTGTTTCAGCCCCTCTGTTTCAGCCCCTCTGTTTCTTGCCCTCTGTTTCAGCCCCTGTGTTTCTCGGCCTCTGTTTCAGCCCCTCTGTTTCATCCCCTCTGTTCCTCGCCCCTCTGTTTCTTGCCCCTCTGTTTCAGCCCCTCTGTTTCAGCCCCTCTGTTTCAGCCCCTCTGTTTCTCGCCCTCTGTTTCTCGCCCTCTGTTTCAGCCCCTCTGTTTCAGCCCCTCTGTTTCAGGCCATCTGTTTGTCACCGCTCTGTTTCGCGCCCATCTGTTTCGGCCCCAATGTTTCACCCCTCTGTTTCTTGCAATCTGATTCAGCCCCTCTGTTTCAGCCCCTCTGTTTCAGCACCTCTGTTTCAGCACCTCTGTTTCTCGCCCTCTGTTTCAGCCCCTCTGCTTCTAGCCCTCTGTTTCAGCCCCTCTGTTTCAGCCCCTCTGTTTCTCGCCCTCTGTTTCAGCCCCTCTGTTTCTCGCCCTCTGATTCAGCCCCTCAGTTTCAGCCCCACTGTTTCAGCCCCTCGGTTTCAGCCCCTCTGTTTCAGCCCCTCTGTTTCTCGCCCTCTGTTTCAGCCCCTCTGTTTCAGCCCCTCTATTTCTCGCCCTCTGTTTCAGCCCCTCTGTTTCTGGCCCTCTGTTTTTGCCCCTCTGTTTCTCGCCCTCTGTTTCAGCCCCTCTGTTTCAGCCCCTCTGTTTCAGCCCCACTGTTTCTCGCACTCTGATTCAGCCCCTCTGTTTCAGACCCTCTGTTTCAGCCCCTCTGTTTCTCGCCCCTTTGTTTCAGCCCCTCTGTTTCTCGCCCTCTGTTTCAGCCCCTCTGTTTCTCGCCCTCTGTTTCAGCGCCTCTGTTTCAGCCCGTCTGTTTCAGCCCCTCAGTTTCAGCCCCTCTGCTTCAGCCCCTCTGTTTCAGACCCTCTGTTTCTCGCCCCTCTGTTTCAGCCGCTCTGTTTCAGCCCCTCTGTTTCGCGCCCCTCTGTTTCGCGCCCCTCTGTTTCAGCCCCTCTGTTTCAGCCCCTCAGTTTCTCGCACTCTTTTTCAACCCCTCTGTTTCAGCCCCTCTGTTTCAGCCCCTCTGTTTCTCGCCCTCTGTTTCAGCCCCTCTGCTTCTCGCCCTCTGGTTCAGCCCCTCTGTTTCTCGCCTCTGTTTCAGCCCCTCTGTTTCAGCCCCTCTGTTTCAGCCCCTCTGTTTCTCGCCCTCTGTTTCAGCCCCTCTCTTTCAGCCCGTCTATTTCAGCCCCTCTGTTTCGCGCCCCTCTGTTTCGCGCCCCTCTGTTTCAGCCCCTCTGTTTCAGCCCCTCTGTTTCAACGCCCTCTGTTTCAGCCCCTCTGGTTCTCACCCTCTATTTCAGCACCTCTGTTTCTCGCCCTCTGTTTCAGCCACTCTCTTTCAGCCCCTCTGTTTCTCGCCCTCTGTTTCAGCACCTCTGTTTCTCGCCCTCTGTTTCAGCCCCTCTGTTTCAGCCCCTCTGTTTCTCGCCCTCTGTTTCAGCCCCTCTGTTTCTCGCCCTCTGTTTCAGCCCCTCTGTTTCTCGCCCTCTGTTTCAGCCCCTCTGTTTCAGCCCGTCTGTTTCAGGCCCTCTGTTTCGCGCCCCTCTGTTTCGCGCCCCTCTGTTTCAGCCCCTCTGTTTCAGCCCCTCTGTTTCTCGCCCTCTGTTTCAGCCCCTCTGTTTCAGCCCCTCTGTTTCTCGCCCTCTGTTTCAGCCCCTCTGTTTCTCACCCTCTGTTTCAGCACCTCTGTTTCTCGCCCTCTGTTTCAGCCCCTCTGTTTCAGCCCCTCTGTTTCTCGCACTCTGTTTCAGCCCCTCTGTTTCAGCCCCTCTGTTTCTCGCCCTCTGTTTTAGCCCCTCAGTTTCAGCACCTCTGTTTCTCGCCCTCTGTTTCAGCCCCTCTGTTTCAGCCCCTCTGTTTCTCGCCCTCTGTTTCAGCCCATCTGTTTCTCGCCCTCTGTTTCAGCCCCTCTGTTTCAGCCCCTTTGTTTCAGCCCCTCGGTTTCTCGCCCTCTGTTTCAGCCCCTCTGTTTCAGCCCCTCTATTTCTGGCCCTCTGTTTCAGCCCCTCTGTTTCTGGCCCTCTGTTTTTGCCCCTCTGTTTCTCGCCCTCTGTTTCAGCCCCTCTGTTTCAGCCCCTCTGTTTCAGCCCCACTGTTTCTCCCACTCTGATTCAGCCCCTCTGTTTCAGACCCTCTGTTTCAGCCCCTCTGTTTCTCGCCCCTTTGTTTCAGCCCCTCTGTTTCTCGCCCTCTGTTTCAGCCCCTCTGTTTCTCCCCCTCTGTTTCAGCCCCTCTGTTTCTGGCCCTCTGTTTCAGCCCCTCTGTTTCAGCCCCTCTATTTCTGGCCCTCTGTTTCAGCCCCTCTGTTTCTGGCCCTCTGTTTTTGCCCCTCTGTTTCTCGCCCTCTGTTTCAGCCCCTCTGTTTCAGCCCCTCTGTTTCAGCCCCACTGTTTCTCCCACTCTGATTCAGCCCCTCTGTTTCAGACCCTCTGTTTCAGCCCCTCTGTTTCTCGCCCCTTTGTTTCAGCCCCTCTGTTTCTCGCCCTCTGTTTCAGCCCCTCTGTTTCTCCCCCTCTGTTTCAGCCCCTCTGTTTCTGGCCCTCTGTTTCAGCGCCTCTGTTTCAGCCCGTCTGTTTCAGCCCCTCTGTTTCAGCCCCTCTGCTTCAGCCCCTCTGTTTCAGCCCCTCTGCTTCAGCCCCTCTGTTTCAGACCCTCTGTTTCTCGCCCCTCTGTTTCAGCCCCTCTGTTTCAGCCCCTCTGTTTCGCGCCCCTCTGTTTCAGCCCCTCCGTTTCACCCCTCAGTTTCTTGCACTATTTTTCAACCGCTCTGTTTCAGCCCCGCTGTTTCGCGCCCCTCTGTTTCGCGCCCCTCTGTTTCAGCCCCTCTGTTTCAGCCCCTCAGTTTCTCGCACTCTTTTTCAACCCCTCTGTTTCAGCCCCTCTGTTTCAGCCCCTCTGTTTCAACGCCCTCTGTTTCAGCCCCTCTGGTTCTCACCCTCTGTTTCAGCCCCTCTGTTTCAACGCCCTCTGTTTCAGCCCCTCTGGTTCTCACCCTCTGTTTCAGCCCCTCTGTTTCTCGCCCTCTGTTTCAGCCACTCTCTTTCAGCCCCTCTGTTTCTCGCCCTCTGTTTCAGCCCCTCTGTTTCAGCCCCTCTGTTTCAGCCCCTCTGTTTCAGCCCCTCTGTTTCTCGCCCTCTGTTTCAGCCCCTCTGTTTCTCGCCCTCTGTTTCAGCCCGTCTGTTTCAGGCCCACTGTTTCGCGCCCCTCTGTTTCGCGCCCCTCTGTTTCCGCCCCTCTGTTTCAGCCCCTCTGTTTCTCGCCCTCTGTTTCAGCCCCTCTGTTTCAGCCCCTTTGTTTCAGCCCCTCGGTTTCTCGCCCTCTGTTTCAGCCCCTCTGTTTCAGCCCCTCTATTTCTGGCCCTCTGTTTCAGACCCTCTGTTTCTGCCCCTCTGTTTCTCGCCCTCTGTTTCTGCCCCTCTGTTTCAGCCCCTCTGTTTCAGCCCCACTGTTTCTCCCACTCTGATTCAGCCCCTCTGTTTCAGACCCTCTGTTTCAGCCCCTCTGTTTCTCGCCCCTCTGTTTCAGCCCCTCTGGTTCTCACCCTCTGTTTCAGCCCCTCTGTTTCAACGCCCTCTGTTTCAGCCCCTCTGGTTCTCACCCTCTGTTTCAGCCCCTCTGTTTCTCGCCCTCTGTTTCAGCCACTCTCTTTCAGCCCCTCTGTTTCTCGCCCTCTGTTTCAGCCCCTCTGTTTCAGCCCCTCTGTTTCAGCCCCTCTGTTTCTCGCCCTCTGTTTCAGCCCCTCTGTTTCTCGCCCTCTGTTTCAGCCCGTCTGTTTCAGGCCCTCTGTTTCGCGCCCCTCTGTTTCGCGCCCCTCTGTTTCCGCCCCTCTGTTTCAGCCCCTCTGTTTCTCGCCCTCTGTTTCAGCCCCTCTGTTTCAGCCCCTTTGTTTCAGCCCCTCGGTTTCTCGCCCTCTGTTTCAGCCCCTCTGTTTCAGCCCCTCTATTTCTGGCCCTCTGTTTCAGCCCCTCTGTTTCTGGCCCTCTGTTTTTGCCCCTCTGTTTCTCGCCCTCTGTTTCTGCCCCTCTGTTTCAGCCCCTCTGTTTCAGCCCCACTGTTTCTCCCACTCTGATTCAGCCCCTCTGTTTCAGACCCTCTGTTTCAGCCCCTCTGTTTCTCGCCCCTTTGTTTCAGCCCCTCTGTTTCTCGCCCTCTGTTTCAGCCCCTCTGTTTCTCCCCCTCTGTTTCAGCCCCTCTGTTTCTGGCCCTCTGTTTCAGCGCCTCTGTTTCAGCCCGTCTGTTTCAGCCCCTCTGTTTCAGCCCCTCTGCTTCAGCCCCTCTGTTTCAGCCCCTCTGCTTCAGCCCCTCTGTTTCAGACCCTCTGTTTCTCGCCCCTCTGTTTCAGCCCCTCTGTTTCAGCCCCCTGTTTCGCGCCCCTCTGTTTCAGCCCCTCCGTTTCACCCCTCAGTTTCTTGCACTCATTTTCAACCGCTCTGTTTCAGCCCCTCTGTTTCGCGCCCCTCTGTTTCGCGCCCCTCTGTTTCAGCCCCTCTGTTTCAGCCCCTCAGTTTCTCGCACTCTTTTTCAACCCCTCTGTTTCAGCCCCTCTGTTTCAGCCCCTCTGTTTCTCGCCCTCTTTTTCAGCCCCTCTGTTTCTCGCCCTCTGTTTCAGCCCCTCTGTTTCTCGCCTCTGTTTCAGCCCCTCTGTTTCAGCCCCTCTGTTTCAGCCCCTCTGTTTCTCGCCCTCTGTTTCAGCCCCTCTCTTTCAGCCCGTCTATTCCAGCCCCTCTGTTTCGCGCCCCTCTGTTTCGCGCCCCTCTGTTTCAGCCCCTCTGTTTCAGCCCCTCTGTTTCAACGCCCTCTGTTTCAGCCCCTCTGGTTCTCACCCTCTGTTTCAGCCCCTCTGTTTCTCGCCCTCTGTTTCAGCCACTCTCTTTCAACCCCTCTGTTTCTCACCGTCTGTTTCAGCACCTCTGTTTCTCGCCCTCTGTTTCAGCCCCTCTGTTTCAGCCCCTCTGTTTCAGCCCCTCTATTTCAGCCCCTCTGTTTCTCGCCCTCTGTTTCAGCCCCTCTGTTTCTCGCCCTCTGTTTCAGCCCGTCTGTTTCAGGCCCTCTGTTTCGCGCCCCTCTGTTTCGCGCCCCTCTGTTTCAGCCCCTCTGATTCAGCCCCTCTGTTTCTCGCCCTCTGTTTCTCGCCCTCTGTTTCAGCTCCTCTGTTTCTCGCCCTCTGTTTCAGCACCTTTATTTCTCGCCCTCTGTTTCAGCCCCTCTGTTTCAGCCCCTCTGTTTCTCGCCCTCTGTTTCAGCTCCTCTGTTTCTCGCCCTCTGTTTCAGCTCCTCTGTTTCTCGCCCTCTGTTTCAGCCCCTCTGTTTCTCGCCCTCTGTTTCAGCCCCTCTGTTTCAGCCCCTCTGTTTCAACGCCCTCTGTTTCAGCCCCTCTGGTTCTCACCCTCTGTTTCAGCCCCTCTGTTTCAACGCCCTCTGTTTCAGCCCCTCTGGTTCTCACCCTCTGTTTCAGCTCCTCTGTTTCTCGCCCTCTGTTTCAGCCACTCTCTTTCAGCCCCTCTGTTTCTCGCCCTCTGTTTCAGCACCTCTGTTTCTCGCCCTCTGTTTCAGCCCCTTTGTTTCTCGCCCTCTGTTTCAGCACCTCTGTTTCTCGCCCTCTGTTTCAGCCCCTCTGAATCTCGCCCTCTGTTTTAGCCCCTCTGTTTCAGCCCCTCTGTTTCTCGCCCTCTGTTTCAGCCCCTCTGTTTCTCGCCCTCTGTTTCAGCCCCTCTGTTTCAGCCCCTCTGTTTCTTGCCCTCTGTTTCAGCCCCTTTTGTTTCAGCCCCTCTGTTTCTCGCCCTCTGTTTCAGCCCCTCTGTTTCTGGCCCTCTGTTTTTGCCCCTCTGTCTCTCGCCCTCAGTTTCAGCCCCTCTGTTTCAGCCCCTCTGTTTCAGCCCCTCTGTTTCACGCACTCTGATTCAGCCTCTCTGTTTCAGCCCCTCTGTTTCAGCCCCTCTGTTTCTCGCCCCTTTGTTCAGCCCCTCTGTTTCTCGCCCTCTGTTTCAGCCCCTCTGTTTCTCGCCCTCTGTTTCAGCCCCTCTGTTTCTGGCCCTCTGTTTCAGCGCCTCTGTTTCAGCCCGTCTGTTTCAGCCCCTCTGTTTCAGCCCCTCTGCTTCAGCCCCTCTGTTTCAGACCCTCTGTTTCTCGCCCCTCTGTTTCAGCCCCTCTGTTTCAGCCCCTCTGTTTCGCACCCCTCTGTTTCGCGCCCCTCTGTTTCAGCCCCTCTGTTTCAGCCCCTCAGTTTCTCGCACTCTTTTTCAACCCCTCTGTTTCAGCCCCTCTGTTTCAGCCCCTCTGTTTCTCGCCCTCTGTTTCAGCCCCTCTGTTTCTTGCCCTCTGTTTCAGCCCCTCTGTTTCTCGCCCTCTGTTTCAGCCCCTCTGTTTCAGCCCCTCTGTTTCTCGCCCTCTGTTTCAGCCCCTCTGTTTCAGCCCATCTATTTCAGCCCCTCTGTTTCGCGCCCCTCTGTTTCGCGCCCCTCTGTTTCAGCCCCTCTGTTTCAACCCCTCTGTTTCAACGCCCTCTGTTTCAGCCCCTCTGGTTCTCACCCTCTGTTTCAGCACCTATGTTTCTCGCCCTCTGTTTCAGCCACTCTCTTTCAGCCCCTCTGTGTCTCGCCCTCTTTTTCAGCCCCTCTGTTTCTCGCCCTCTGTTTCAGCCCCTCTGTTTCAGCCCCTCTGTTTCAGCCCCTCTGTTTCTCGCCCTCTGTTTCAGCCCCTCTGTTTCTCGCCCTCTGTTTCAGCCCCTCTTTTTCAGCCCCTCTGTTTCAGCCCCTCTGTTTCAGCCACTCTGTTTCTCACACTCTGATTCAGCCCCTCTGTTTCAGCCCCTCTGTTTCTCGCACTCTGTTTCAGCCCCTCTGTTTCTTGCCCTCTGTTTCAGCCCCTCTGTTTCTCGGCCTCTGTTTCAGCCCCTCTGTTTCATCCCCTCTGTTCCTCGCCCCTCTGTTTCTTGCCCCTCTGTATCAGCCCCTCTGTTTCAGCCCCTCTGTTTCAGCCCCTCTGTTTCTCGCCCTCTGTTTCTCGCCCTCTGTTTCAGCCCCTCTGTTTCAGCCCCTCTGTTTCAGGCCATCTGTTTGTCACCGCTCTGTTTCGCGCCCATCTGTTTCGGCCCCAATGTTTCACCCCTCTGTTTCTTGCAATCTGATTCAGCCCCTCTGTTTCTGCCCCTCTGTTTCAGCACCTCTGTTTCAGCACCTCTGTTTCTCGCCCTCTGTTTCAGCCCCTCTGCTTCTAGCCCTCTGTTTCAGCCCCTCTGTTTCAGCCCCTCTGTTTCTCGCCCTCTGTTTCAGCCCCACTGTTTCTCGCCATCTGTTTCAGCCCCTCTGTTTCAGCCCCTCTGTTTCAGCCCCTCTGTTTCAGCCCCTCTGTTTCTCGCCCTCTGTTTCAGCCCCTCTGTTTCAGCCCCTCTATTTCAGCCCCTCTGTTTCTCGCCCTCTGTTTCAGCCCCTCTGTTTCTCGCCCTCTGTTTCAGCCCGTCTGTTTCAGGCCCTCTGTTTCGCGCCCCTCTGTTTCGCGCCCCTCTGTTTCAGCCCCTCTGATTCAGCCCCTCTGTTTCTCGCCCTCTGTTTCTCGCCCTCTGTTTCAGCTCCTCTGTTTCTCGCCCTCTGTTTCAGCACCTTTATTTCTCGCCCTCTGTTTCAGCCCCTCTGTTTCAGCCCCTCTGTTTCTCGCCCTCTGTTTCAGCTCCTCTGTTTCTCGCCCTCTGTTTCAGCTCCTCTGTTTCTCGCCCTCTGTTTCAGCCCCTCTGTTTCTCGCCCTCTGTTTCAGCCCCTCTGTTTCAGCCCCTCTGTTTCAACGCCCTCTGTTTCAGCCCCTCTGGTTCTCACCCTCTGTTTCAGCCCCTCTGTTTCAACGCCCTCTGTTTCAGCCCCTCTGGTTCTCACCCTCTGTTTCAGCTCCTCTGTTTCTCGCCCTCTGTTTCAGCCACTCTCTTTCAGCCCCTCTGTTTCTCGCCCTCTGTTTCAGCACCTCTGTTTCTCGCCCTCTGTTTCAGCCCCTTTGTTTCTCGCCCTCTGTTTCAGCACCTCTGTTTCTCGCCCTCTGTTTCAGCCCCTCTGAATCTCGCCCTCTGTTTTAGCCCCTCTGTTTCAGCCCCTCTGTTTCTCGCCCTCTGTTTCAGCCCCTCTGTTTCTCGCCCTCTGTTTCAGCCCCTCTGTTTCAGCCCCTCTGTTTCTTGCCCTCTGTTTCAGCCCCTTTTGTTTCAGCCCCTCTGTTTCTCGCCCTCTGTTTCAGCCCCTCTGTTTCTGGCCCTCTGTTTTTGCCCCTCTGTCTCTCGCCCTCAGTTTCAGCCCCTCTGTTTCAGCCCCTCTGTTTCAGCCCCTCTGTTTCACGCACTCTGATTCAGCCTCTCTGTTTCAGCCCCTCTGTTTCAGCCCCTCTGTTTCTCGCCCCTTTGTTCAGCCCCTCTGTTTCTCGCCCTCTGTTTCAGCCCCTCTGTTTCTCGCCCTCTGTTTCAGCCCCTCTGTTTCTGGCCCTCTGTTTCAGCGCCTCTGTTTCAGCCCGTCTGTTTCAGCCCCTCTGTTTCAGCCCCTCTGCTTCAGCCCCTCTGTTTCAGACCCTCTGTTTCTCGCCCCTCTGTTTCAGCCCCTCTGTTTCAGCCCCTCTGTTTCGCACCCCTCTGTTTCGCGCCCCTCTGTTTCAGCCCCTCTGTTTCAGCCCCTCAGTTTCTCGCACTCTTTTTCAACCCCTCTGTTTCAGCCCCTCTGTTTCAGCCCCTCTGTTTCTCGCCCTCTGTTTCAGCCCCTCTGTTTCTTGCCCTCTGTTTCAGCCCCTCTGTTTCTCGCCCTCTGTTTCAGCCCCTCTGTTTCAGCCCCTCTGTTTCTCGCCCTCTGTTTCAGCCCCTCTGTTTCAGCCCATCTATTTCAGCCCCTCTGTTTCGCGCCCCTCTGTTTCGCGCCCCTCTGTTTCAGCCCCTCTGTTTCAACCCCTCTGTTTCAACGCCCTCTGTTTCAGCCCCTCTGGTTCTCACCCTCTGTTTCAGCACCTATGTTTCTCGCCCTCTGTTTCAGCCACTCTCTTTCAGCCCCTCTGTGTCTCGCCCTCTTTTTCAGCCCCTCTGTTTCTCGCCCTCTGTTTCAGCCCCTCTGTTTCAGCCCCTCTGTTTCAGCCCCTCTGTTTCTCGCCCTCTGTTTCAGCCCCTCTGTTTCTCGCCCTCTGTTTCAGCCCCTCTTTTTCAGCCCCTCTGTTTCAGCCCCTCTGTTTCAGCCACTCTGTTTCTCACACTCTGATTCAGCCCCTCTGTTTCAGCCCCTCTGTTTCTCGCACTCTGTTTCAGCCCCTCTGTTTCTTGCCCTCTGTTTCAGCCCCTCTGTTTCTCGGCCTCTGTTTCAGCCCCTCTGTTTCATCCCCTCTGTTCCTCGCCCCTCTGTTTCTTGCCCCTCTGTATCAGCCCCTCTGTTTCAGCCCCTCTGTTTCAGCCCCTCTGTTTCTCGCCCTCTGTTTCTCGCCCTCTGTTTCAGCCCCTCTGTTTCAGCCCCTCTGTTTCAGGCCATCTGTTTGTCACCGCTCTGTTTCGCGCCCATCTGTTTCGGCCCCAATGTTTCACCCCTCTGTTTCTTGCAATCTGATTCAGCCCCTCTGTTTCTGCCCCTCTGTTTCAGCACCTCTGTTTCAGCACCTCTGTTTCTCGCCCTCTGTTTCAGCCCCTCTGCTTCTAGCCCTCTGTTTCAGCCCCTCTGTTTCAGCCCCTCTGTTTCTCGCCCTCTGTTTCAGCCCCTCTGTTTCTCGCCCTCTGATTCAGCCCCTCTGTTTCAGCCCCACTGTTTCAGCCCCTCGGTTTCAGCCCCTCTGTTTCAGCCCCTCTGTTTCTCGCCCTCTGTTTCAGCCCCTCTGTTTCAGCCCCTCTATTTCTCGCCCTCTGTTTCAGCCCCTCTGTTTCTGGCCCTCTGTTTTTGCCCCTCTGTTTCTCGCCCTCTGTTTCAGCCCCTCTGTTTCAGCCCCTCTGTTTCAGCCCCACTGTTTCTCGCACTCTGATTCAGCCCCTCTGTTTCAGACCCTCTGTTTCAGCCCCTCTGTTTCTCGCCCCTTTGTTTCAGCCCCTCTGTTTCTCGCCCTCTGTTTCAGCCCCTCTGTTTCTCGCCCTCTGTTTCAGCGCCTCTGTTTCAGCCCGTCTGTTTCAGCCCATCAGTTTCAGCCCCTCTGCTTCAGCCCCTCTGTTTCAGACGCTCTGTTTCTCGCCCCTCTGTTTCAGCCCCTCTGTTTCAGCCCCTCTGTTTCGCGCCCCTCTGTTTCGCGCCCCTCTGTTTCAGCCCCTCTGTTTCAGCCCCTCAGTTTCTCGCACTCTTTTTCAACCCCTCTGTTTCAGCCCCTCTGTTTCAGCCCCTCTGTTTCTCGCCCTCTGTTTCAGCCCCTCTGCTTCTCGCCCTCTGGTTCAGCCCCTCTGTTTCTCGCTTCTGTTTCTGCCCCTCTGTTTCAGCCCCTCTGTTTCAGCCCCTCTGTTTCTCGCCCTCTGTTTCAGCCCCTCTCTTTCAGCCCGTCTATTTCAGCCCCTCTGTTTCGCGCCCCTCTGTTTCGCGCCCCTCTGTTTCAGCCCCTCTGTTTCAGCCCCTCTGTTTCAACGCCCTCTGTTTCAGCCCCTCTGGTTCTCACCCTCTATTTCAGCACCTCTGTTTCTCGCCCTCTGTTTCAGCCACTCTCTTTCAGCCCCTCTGTTTCTCGCCCTCTGTTTCAGCACCTCTGTTTCTCGCCCTCTGTTTCAGCCCCTCTGTTTCAGCCCCTCTGTTTCTCGCCCTCTGTTTCAGCCCCTCTGTTTCTCGCCCTCTGTTTCAGCCCCTCTGTTTCTCGCCCTCTGTTTCAGCCCCTCTGTTTCAGCCCGTCTGTTTCAGGCCCTCTGTTTCGCGCCCCTCTGTTTCGCGCCCCTCTGTTTCAGCCCCTCTGTTTCAGCCCCTCTGTTTCTCGCCCTCTGTTTCAGCCCCTCTGTTTCAGCCCCTCTGTTTCTCGCCCTCTGTTTCAGCCCCTCTGTTTCTCACCCTCTGTTTCAGCACCTCTGTTTCTCGCCCTCTGTTTCAGCCCCTCTGTTTCAGCCCCTCTGTTTCTCGCACTCTGTTTCAGCCCCTCTGTTTCAGCCCCTCTGTTTCTCGCCCTCTGTTTTAGCCCCTCAGTTTCAGCACCTCTGTTTCTCGCCCTCTGTTTCAGCCCCTCTGTTTCAGCCCCTCTGTTTCTCGCCCTCTGTTTCAGCCCATCTGTTTCTCGCCCTCTGTTTCAGCCCCACTGTTTCTCGCCCTCTGTTTCAGCCCCTCTGTTTCAGCCCCTCTGTTTCTCGCCCTCTGTTTCAGCCCCACTGTTTCTCGCCATCTGTTTCAGCCCCTCTGTTTCAGCCCCTCTGTTTCAGCCCCTCTGTTTCAGCCCCTCTGTTTCTCGCCCTCTGTTTCAGCCCCTCTGTTTCAGCCCCTCTGTTTCTCGCCCTCTGTTTCAGCCCCTCTGTTTCTCGCCCTCTGATTCTCGCCCTCTGTTTCGCGTCCCTCAGTTTCAGCCCCTTTGTATCAGCCCCTCTGTTTCTCACCCTCTGTTTCAGCCCCTCTTTCAGCCCCTGTGTTTCTCGGCCTCTGTTTCAGCCCGTCTGTTTCCGCCCCTCTGTTTCGCGCCCCTCTGTTTCGCGCCCCTCTGTTTCAGCCCCTATGTTTCAGCCCCTCTGTTTCTCGCCCTCTGTTTCAGCCCCTCTGTTTCTCGCCCTCTATTTCAGCCCCTCTGTTTCTCGCCCTCTGTTTCAGCCCCTCTGTTTCTCGCCTTCGCTTTCAGCCACTCTGTTTCTTGCCCTCTGTTTCAGCCCCACTGTTTCAGCCGCTCTGTTTCTCGCCCTCTGTTTCAGCCCCTCTCTTTCAGCCCGTCTATTTCAGCCCCTCTGTTTCGCGCCCCTCTGTTTCGCGCCTCTCTGTTTCAGCCCCTCTGTTTCTGCCCCTCTGTTTCAACGCCCTCTGTTTCAGCCCCTCTGGTTCTCACCCTCTGTTTCAGCACCTCTGTTTCTCGCCCTCTGTTTCAGCCACTCTCTTTCAGCCCCTCTGTTTCTCGCCCTCTGTTTCAGCCCCTCTGTTTCTGGCCCTCTGTTTTTGCCCCTCTGTTTCTCGCCCTCTGTTTCAGCCCCTCTGTTTCAGCCCCTCTGTTTCTCGCCCTCTGTTTCAGCCCCTCTGTTTCTCGCCCTCTGTTTCAGCCCCTCTTTTTCAGCCCGTCTGTTTCAGGCCCTCTGTTTCGCGCCCCTCTGTTTCGCGCCCCTCTGTTTCAGCCCCTCTGTTTCAGCCCCTCTGTTTCTCGCCCTCTGTTTCAGCACCTCTGTTTCTCGCCCTCTGTTTCAGCTCCTCTGTTTCTCGCCCTCTGTTTCAGCCCCTCTGTTTCTCGCCCTCTGTTTCAGCCCCTCTGTTTCAGCCCCTCTGTTTCTCGCCCTCTGTTTCAGCCCCTCTGTTTCTCGCCCTCTGTTTCAGCCCCTCTGTTTCTCGCCCTCTGTTTCAGCACCTCTGTTTCTCGCCCTCTGTTTCAGCCCCTCTGTTTCAGCCCCTCTGTTTCAGCCCCACTGTTTCTCGCCCTCTGTTTCAGCACCTCTGTTTCTCGCCCTCTGTTTCAGCCCATCTGTTTCTCGCCCTCTGTTTCAGCCCCTCTGTTTCTCGCCCTCTGTTTCTCGCCCTCTGTTTCAGCCCCACTGTTTCTCGCCCTCTGTTTCAGCCCCTCTGTTTCAGCCCCTCTGTTTCAGCCCCTCTGTTTCTCGCCCTCTGTTTCAGCCCCTCTGTTTCAGCCCCTCTGTTTCTCGCCCTCTGTTTCAGCCCCTCTGTTTCTCGCACTCTGATTCTCGCCCTCTGTTTTAGCCCCTCAGTTTCAGCACCTCTGTTTCTCGCCCTCTGTTTCTTGCCCCTCTGTATCAGCCCCTCTGTTTCAGCCCCTCTGTTTCAGCCCCTCTGTTTCTCGCCCTCTGTTTCTCGCCCTCTGTTTCAGCCCCTCTGTTTCAGCCCCTCTGTTTCAGGCCATCTGTTTGTCACCGCTCTGTTTCGCGCCCATCTGTTTCGGCCCCAATGTTTCACCCCTCTGTTTCTTGCAATCTGATTCAGCCCCTCTGTTTCTGCCCCTCTGTTTCAGCACCTCTGTTTCAGCACCTCTGTTTCTCGCCCTCTGTTTCAGCCCCTCTGCTTCTAGCCCTCTGTTTCAGCCCCTCTGTTTCAGCCCCTCTGTTTCTCGCCCTCTGTTTCAGCCCCTCTGTTTCTCGCCCTCTGATTCAGCCCCTCTGTTTCAGCCCCACTGTTTCAGCCCCTCGGTTTCAGCCCCTCTGTTTCAGCCCCTCTGTTTCTCGCCCTCTGTTTCAGCCCCTCTGTTTCAGCCCCTCTATTTCTCGCCCTCTGTTTCAGCCCCTCTGTTTCTGGCCCTCTGTTTTTGCCCCTCTGTTTCTCGCCCTCTGTTTCAGCCCCTCTGTTTCAGCCCCTCTGTTTCAGCCCCACTGTTTCTCGCACTCTGATTCAGCCCCTCTGTTTCAGACCCTCTGTTTCAGCCCCTCTGTTTCTCGCCCCTTTGTTTCAGCCCCTCTGTTTCTCGCCCTCTGTTTCAGCCCCTCTGTTTCTCGCCCTCTGTTTCAGCGCCTCTGTTTCAGCCCGTCTGTTTCAGCCCATCAGTTTCAGCCCCTCTGCTTCAGCCCCTCTGTTTCAGACCCTCTGTTTCTCGCCCCTCTGTTTCAGCCCCTCTGTTTCAGCCCCTCTGTTTCGCGCCCCTCTGTTTCGCGCCCCTCTGTTTCAGCCCCTCTGTTTCAGCCCCTCAGTTTCTCGCACTCTTTTTCAACCCCTCTGTTTCAGCCCCTCTGTTTCAGCCCCTCTGTTTCTCGCCCTCTGTTTCAGCCCCTCTGCTTCTCGCCCTCTGGTTCAGCCCCTCTGTTTCTCGCTTCTGTTTCTGCCCCTCTGTTTCAGCCCCTCTGTTTCAGCCCCTCTGTTTCTCGCCCTCTGTTTCAGCCCCTCTCTTTCAGCCCGTCTATTTCAGCCCCTCTGTTTCGCGCCCCTCTGTTTCGCGCCCCTCTGTTTCAGCCCCTCTGTTTCAGCCCCTCTGTTTCAACGCCCTCTGTTTCAGCCCCTCTGGTTCTCACCCTCTATTTCAGCACCTCTGTTTCTCGCCCTCTGTTTCAGCCACTCTCTTTCAGCCCCTCTGTTTCTCGCCCTCTGTTTCAGCACCTCTGTTTCTCGCCCTCTGTTTCAGCCCCTCTGTTTCAGCCCCTCTGTTTCTCGCCCTCTGTTTCAGCCCCTCTGTTTCTCGCCCTCTGTTTCAGCCCCTCTGTTTCTCGCCCTCTGTTTCAGCCCCTCTGTTTCAGCCCGTCTGTTTCAGGCCCTCTGTTTCGCGCCCCTCTGTTTCGCGCCCCTCTGTTTCAGCCCCTCTGTTTCAGCCCCTCTGTTTCTCGCCCTCTGTTTCAGCCCCTCTGTTTCAGCCCCTCTGTTTCTCGCCCTCTGTTTCAGCCCCTCTGTTTCTCACCCTCTGTTTCAGCACCTCTGTTTCTCGCCCTCTGTTTCAGCCCCTCTGTTTCAGCCCCTCTGTTTCTCGCACTCTGTTTCAGCCCCTCTGTTTCAGCCCCTCTGTTTCTCGCCCTCTGTTTTAGCCCCTCAGTTTCAGCACCTCTGTTTCTCGCCCTCTGTTTCAGCCCCTCTGTTTCAGCCCCTCTGTTTCTCGCCCTCTGTTTCAGCCCATCTGTTTCTCGCCCTCTGTTTCAGCCCCACTGTTTCTCGCCCTCTGTTTCAGCCCCTCTGTTTCAGCCCCTCTGTTTCTCGCCCTCTGTTTCAGCCCCACTGTTTCTCGCCCTCTGTTTCAGCCCCTCTGTTTCAGCCCCTCTGTTTCAGCCCCTCTGTTTCAGCCCCTCTGTTTCTCGCCCTCTGTTTCAGCCCCTCTGTTTCAGCCCCTCTGTTTCTCGCCCTCTGTTTCAGCCCCTCTGTTTCTCGCCCTCTGATTCTCGCCCTCTGTTTCGCGTCCCTCAGTTTCAGCCCCTTTGTATCAGCCCCTCTGTTTCTCACCCTCTGTTTCAGCCCCTCTTTCAGCCCCTGTGTTTCTCGGCCTCTGTTTCAGCCCGTCTGTTTCCGCCCCTCTGTTTCGCGCCCCTCTGTTTCGCGCCCCTCTGTTTCAGCCCCTATGTTTCAGCCCCTCTGTTTCTCGCCCTCTGTTTCAGCCCCTCTGTTTCTCGCCCTCTATTTCAGCCCCTCTGTTTCTCGCCCTCTGTTTCAGCCCCTCTGTTTCTCGCCTTCGGTTTCAGCCACTCTGTTTCTTGCCCTCTGTTTCAGCCCCACTGTTTCAGCCGCTCTGTTTCTCGCGCTCTGTTTCAGCCCCTCTCTTTCAGCCCGTCTATTTCAGCCCCTCTGTTTCGCGCCCCTCTGTTTCGCGCCCCTCTGTTTCAGCCCCTCTGTTTCTGCCCCTCTGTTTCAACGCCCTCTGTTTCAGCCCCTCTGGTTCTCACCCTCTGTTTCAGCACCTCTGTTTCTCGCCCTCTGTTTCAGCCACTCTCTTTCAGCCCCTCTGTTTCTCGCCCTCTGTTTCAGCCCCTCTGTTTCTGGCCCTCTGTTTTTGCCCCTCTGTTTCTCGCCCTCTGTTTCAGCCCCTCTGTTTCAGCCCCTCTGTTTCTCGCCCTCTGTTTCAGCCCCTCTGTTTCTCGCCCTCTGTTTCAGCCCCTCTTTTTCAGCCCGTCTGTTTCAGGCCCTCTGTTTCGCGCCCCTCTGTTTCGCGCCCCTCTGTTTCAGCCCCTCTGTTTCAGCCCCTCTGTTTCTCGCCCTCTGTTTCAGCACCTCTGTTTCTCGCCCTCTGTTTCAGCTCCTCTGTTTCTCGCCCTCTGTTTCAGCCCCTCTGTTTCTCGCCCTCTGTTTCAGCCCCTCTGTTTCAGCCCCTCTGTTTCTCGCCCTCTGTTTCAGCCCCTCTGTTTCTCGCCCTCTGTTTCAGCCCCTCTGTTTCTCGCCCTCTGTTTCAGCACCTCTGTTTCTCGCCCTCTGTTTCAGCCCCTCTGTTTCAGCCCCTCTGTTTCAGCCCCACTGTTTCTCGCCCTCTGTTTCAGCACCTCTGTTTCTCGCCCTCTGTTTCAGCCCATCTGTTTCTCGCCCTCTGTTTCAGCCCCTCTGTTTCAGCCCCTCTGTTTCTCGCCCTCTGTTTCTCGCCCTCTGTTTCAGCCCCACTGTTTCTCGCCCTCTGTTTCAGCCCCTCTGTTTCAGCCCCTCTGTTTCTCGCCCTCTGTTTCAGCCCCTCTGTTTCAGCCCCTCTGTTTCTCGCCCTCTGTTTCAGCCCCTCTGTTTCTCGCACTCTGATTCTCGCCCTCTGTTTTAGCCCCTCAGTTTCAGCACCTCTGTTTCTCGCCCTCTGTTTCAGCCCCTCTGTTTCAGCGCCTCTGTTTCTCGCCCTCTGTTTCAGCCACTCTGTTTCTCGCCCTCTGTTTCAGCCCCACTGTTTCTCGCCCTCTGTTTCAGCCCCTCTGTTTCAGCCCCTCTGTTTCTCGCCCTCTGTTTCAGCCCCACTGTTTCTCGCCCTCTGTTTCAGCCCCTCTGTTTCAGCCCCTCTGTTTCAGCCCCTCTGTTTCAGCCCGTCTGTTTCTCGCCCTCTGTTTCAGCCCCTCTGTTTCTCGCCCTCTGATTCTCGCCCTCTGTTTCGCGTCCCTCAGTTTCAGCCCCTCTGTATCAGCCCCTCTGTTTCTCGCCCTCTGTTTCAGCCCCTCTTTCAGCCCCTCTGTTTCTCGGCCTCTGTTTCAGCCCGTCTGTTTCAGACCCTCTGTTTCGCGCCCCTCTGTTTCGCGCCCCTCTGTTTCAGCCCCTATGTTTCAGCCCCTCTGTTTCTCGCCATCTGTTTCAGCCCCTCTGTTTCTCGCCCTCTGTTTCAGCACCTCTGTTTCTCGCCTTCGGTTTCAGCCACTCTGTTTCTTGCCCTCTGTTTCAGCCCCTCTGTTTCAGCCGCTCTGTTTCTCGCCCTCTGTTTCAGCCCCTCTGTTTCTCGCACTCTGTTTCAGCCCCTCTGTTTCTCGCCCTCTGTTTCAGCCCCTCTGTTTCTCGCCCTCTGGTTCAGCCCCTCTGTTTCAGCCCCTCTGTTTCAGCCCCTCTGTTTCTCGCCCTCTGTTTCAGCCCCTCTGTTTCTCGCCCTCTGTTTCAGCCTCTCTGTTTCTCGCCCTCTGTTTCAGCCCCTCTGTTTCAGCCCCTCTGTTTCTCGCCCTCTGTTTCAGCACCACTGTTTCTCGGCCTCTGTTTCAGCCCGTCTGTTTCCGCCCCTCTGTTTCGCGCCCCTCTGTTTCGCGCCCCTCTGTTTCAGCCCCTATGTTTCAGCCCCTCTGTTTCTCGCCCTCTGTTTCAGCCCCTCTGTTTCTCGCCCTCTGTTTCAGCCCCTCTGTTTCTCGCCCTCTGTTTCAGCCCCTCTGTTTCTTGCCTTCGGTTTCAGCCACTCTGTTTCTTGCCCTCTGTTTCAGACCCACTGTTTCAGCCGCTCTGTTTCTCGCCCTCTGTTTCAGCCCCTCTCTTTCAGCCCGTCTATTTCAGCCCCTCTGTTTCGCGCCCCTCTGTTTCGCGCCCCTCTGTTTCAGCCCCTCTGTTTCTGCCCCTCTGTTTCAACGCCCTCTGTTTCAGCCCCTCTGGTTCTCACCCTCTGTTTCAGCACCTCTGTTTCTCGCCCTCTGTTTCAGCCACTCTCTTTCAGCCCCTCTGTTTCTCGCCCTCTGTTTCAGCCCCTCTGTTTCTGGCCCTCTGTTTTTGCCCCTCTGTTTCTCGCCCTCTGTTTCAGCCCCTCTGTTTCAGCCCCTCTGTTTCTCGCCCTCTGTTTCAGCCCCTCTGTTTCTCGCCCTCTGTTTCAGCCCCTCTTTTTCAGCCCGTCTGTTTCAGGCCCTCTGTTTCGCGCCCCTCTGTTTCGCGCCCCTCTGTTTCAGCCCCTCTGTTTCAGCCCCTCTGTTTCTCGCCCTCTGTTTCAGCACCTCTGTTTCTCGCCCTCTGTTTCAGCTCCTCTGTTTCTCGCCCTCTGTTTCAGCCCCTCTGTTTCTCGCCCTCTGTTTCAGCCCCTCTGTTTCAGCCCCTCTGTTTCTCGCCCTCTGTTTCAGCCCCTCTGTTTCTTGCCCTCTGTTTCAGCCCCTCTGTTTCTCGCCCTCTGTTTCAGCACCTCTGTTTCTCGCCCTCTGTTTCAGCCCCTCTGTTTCAGCCCCTCTGTTTCAGCCCCACTGTTTCTCGCCCTCTGTTTCAGCACCTCTGTTTCTCGCCCTCTGTTTCAGCCCATCTGTTTCTCGCCCTCTGTTTCAGCCCCTCTGTTTCTCGCCCTCTGTTTCTCGCCCTCTGTTTCAGCCCCACTGTTTCTCGCCCTCTGTTTCAGCCCCACTGTTTCAGCCCCTCTGTTTCAGCCCCTCTGTTTCTCGCCCTCTGTTTCAGCCCCTCTGTTTCAGCCCCTCTGTTTCTCGCCCTCTGTTTCAGCCCCTCTGTTTCTCGCACCCTGATTCTCGCCCTCTGTTTTAGCCCCTCAGTTTCAGCACCTCTGTTTCTCGCCCTCTGTTTCAGCCCCTCTGTTTCAGCCCCTCTGTTTCTCGCCCTCTGTTTCAGCCACTCTGTTTCTCGCCCTCTGTTTCAGCCCCACTGTTTCTCGCCCTCTGTTTCAGCCCCTCTGTTTCAGCCCCTCTGTTTCTCGCCCTCTGTTTCAGCCCCACTGTTTCTCGCCCTCTGTTTCAGCCCCTCTGTTTCAGCCCCTCTGTTTCAGCCCCTCTGTTTCAGCCCGTCTGTTTCTCGCCCTCTGTTTCAGCCCCTCTGTTTCTCGCCCTCTGATTCTCGCCCTCTGTTTCGCGTCCCTCAGTTTCAGCCCCTCTGTATCAGCCCCTCTGTTTCTCGCCCTCTGTTTCAGCCCCTCTTTCAGCCCCTCTGTTTCTCGGCCTCTGTTTCAGCCCGTCTGTTTCAGACCCTCTGTTTCGCGCCCCTCTGTTTCGCGCCCCTCTGTTTCAGCCCCTATGTTTCAGCCCCTCTGTTTCTCGCCATCTGTTTCAGCCCCTCTGTTTCTCGCCCTCTGTTTCAGCACCTCTGTTTCTCGCCATCTGTTTCAGCCCCTCTGTTTCTTGCCCTCTGTTTCAGCCCCTCTGTTTCAGCCGCTCTGTTTCTCGCCCTCTGTTTCAGCCCCTCTGTTTCTCGCACTCTGTTTCAGCCCCTCTGTTTCTCGCCCTCTGTTTCAGCCCCTCTGTTTCTCGCCCTCTGGTTCAGCCCCTCTGTTTCAGCCCCTCTGTTTCAGCCCCTTTGTTTCTCGCCCTCTGTTTCAGCCCCTCTGTTTCTCGCCCTCTGTTTCAGCCTCTCTGTTTCTCGCCCTCTGTTTCAGCCCCTCTGTTTCAGCCCCTCTGTTTCTCGCCCTCTGTTTCAGCACCACTGTTTCTCGCCCTCTGTTTCAGCCCCTCTGTTTCAGCCCCTCTGTTTCAGCCCCGCTGTTTCTCGCCCTCTGTTTGAGCCCCTCTGTTTCAGCCCCTCTGTTACTCGCCCTCTGTTTCAGCCCCTCTGTTTCTCTTCCTTTGTTTCTCGCCCTCTGTTTGAGCCCCTCTGTTTCAGCCCCTCTGTTACTCGCCCTCTGTTTCAGCCCCTCTGTTTCTCGCCCTTTGTTTCTCGCCATCTGTTTCAGCCCCTCTGTTACAGCCCCTCTGTTTCTCGCCCTCTGTTTCAGCCCCTCTGTTTCAGCCCCTCTGTTTCAGCCCCTCTGTTTCGCGCCCCTCTGTTTCGCGCCCCTCTGTTTCTCGCCCTCTGTTTCATCCCCTCTGTTTGTCGCCCTCTGCTTCAGCCCCTCTGTTTCTCGCCCTCTGTTTCAGCCCCTCTGTTTATCGCCCTCTGTTTCAGCCCCACTGTTTCAGCCCCTCTGTTTCTCGCCCGCTGTTTCAGCCCCTCTGTTTCTCGCCCTCTGTTTCAGCCCTTCTGTTTCTCGCCCTCTGTTTCAGCCCCTCTGTTTCTCGCCCTCTGTTTCAGCCCCTCTGTTTCTCGCCCTCTGTTTCACCCCCACTGTTTCAGCCCCTCTGTTTCAGCCCCTCTGTTTCAACCCCTCTATTTCTCGCCCACTGTTTCAGCCTCTGTGTTTCTCGCCCTCTGTTTCAGCTCCTCTGTTTCAGCCACTCTGTTTCTCGCCCTCTGTTTCAGCCCCACTGTTTCTCGCCGTCTGTTTCAGCCCCTCTATTTCAGCCCCTCTGTTTCAGCCCCTCTGTTTCTCGCACTCTGTTTCTCGCCCTCTGTTTCAGCCCCTCTGTTTCAGCCCCTCTGTTTCAGCCCCTCTGTTACTCCCCCGTTTCAGCCCCTCTGTTTCTCGCCCTCTGTTTCACCCCCACTGATTCAGCCCCTCTGTTTCAGCCCCTCTGTTTCAACCCCTCTATTTCTCGCCCACTGTTTCAGCCTCTGTGTTTCTCGCCCTCTGTTTCAGCTCCTCTGTTTCAGCCACTCTGTTTCTCGCCCTCTGTTTCAGCCCCACTGTTTCTCGCCCTCTGTTTCAGCCCCTCTGTTTCAGCCCCTCTGTTTCAGCCCCTCTGTTTCTCGCACTCGTTTTCTCGCCCTCTGTTTCAGCCCCTCTGTTTCAGCCCCTCTGTTTCAGCCCCTCTGTTACTCCCCCGTTTCAGCCCCTCTGTTTCTCGCCCTCTGTTTCTCGCCCTCTGTTTCAGCCTGTCTGTTTCTCGCCCTCTGTTTCAGCCCCTCTGTTTCAGCCCCTCTGTTTCAGCCCCTCTGTTTCTCGCACTCTGATTCAGCCCCTCTGTTTCAGCCCGTCTGTTTCTCGCACTCTGTTGCAGCCCCTCTGTTTCTCGCACTCTGATTCAGCCCCTCTGTTTCAGACCCTGTGATTCTCGCCCTCTGTTTCAGCCCCTCTGTTTCTCGCCCTCTGATTCTCGCCCTCTGTTTCGCGTCCCTCAGTTTCAGCCCCTCTGTATCAGCCCCTCTGTTTCTCGTCCTCTGTTTCAGCCCCTCTTTCAGCCCCTCTGTTTCTCGGCCTCTGTTTCAGCCCGTCTGTTTCAGCCCCTCTGTTTCGCGCCCCTCTGTTTCGCGCCCCTCTGTTTCAGCCCCTATGTTTCAGACCCTCTGTTTCTCGCCATCTGTTTCAGCCCCTCCGTTTCTCGCCCTCTGTTTCAGCGCCTCTGTTTCTCGCCTTCGGTTTCAGCCACTCTGTTTCTTGCCCTCTGTTTCAGCCCCACTGTTTCAGCCGCTCTATTTCTCGCCCTCTGTTTCAGCCCCTCTGTTTCTCGCACTCTGTTTCAGCCCATCTGTTTCTCGCCCTCTGTTTCAGCCCCTCTGTTTCTCGCCCTCTGGTTCAGCCCCTCTGTTTCAGCCCCTCTGTTTCAGCCCCTCTGTTTCAGCCCCTCTGTTTCTCGCACTCTGTTTCAGCTCCTCTGTTTCTCGCCCTTTGTTTCAGCCTCTCTGTTTCTCGCCCTCTGTTTCAGCCCCTCTGTTTCAGCCCCTCTGTTTCTCGCCCTCTGTTTCAGCCCCTCTGTTTCTCGCCCTCTGGTTCAGCCCCTCTGTTTCAGCCCCTCTGTTTCAGCCCCTCTGTTTCAGCCCCTCTGTTTCTCGCCCTCTGTTTCAGCTCCTCTGTTTCTCGCCCTTTGTTTCAGCCTCTCTGTTTCTCGCCCTCTGTTTCAGCCCCTCTGTTTCAGCCCCTCTGTTTCTCGCCCACTGTTTCAGCCTCTGTGTTTCTCGCCCTCTGTTTCAGCTCCTCTGTTTCAGCCACTCTGTTTCTCGCCCTCTGTTTCAGCCCCACTGTTTCTCGCCGTCTGTTTCAGCCCCTCTATTTCAGCCCCTCTGTTTCAGCCCCTCTGTTTCTCGCACTCTGTTTCTCGCCCTCTGTTTCAGCCCCTCTGTTTCAGCCCCTCTGTTTCAGCCCCTCTGTTACTCCCCCGTTTCAGCCCCTCTGTTTCTCGCCCTCTGTTTCTCACCCTCTGTTTCAGCCCGTCTGTTTCTCGCCCTCTGTTTCAGCCCCTCTGTTTCAGCCCCTCTGTTTCAGCCCCTCTGTTTCTCGCACTCTGATTCAGCCCCTCTGTTTCAGCCCCTCTGTTTCTCGCACTCTGTTGCAGCCCCTCTGTTACTCCCCCGTTTCAGCCCCTTTGTTTCTCGCCCTCTGTTTCTCGCCCTCTGTTTCAGCCCGTCTGTTTCTCGCCCTCTGTTTCAGCCCCTCTGTTTCAGCCCCTCTGTTTCATCCCCTCTGTTTCTCGCACTCTGATTCAGCCCCTCTGTTTCAGCCCCTCTGTTTCTCGCACTCTGTTGCAGCCCCTCTGTTTCTCGCACTCTGATTCAGCCCCTCTGTTTCAGCCACTCTCTTTCAGCCCCTCTGTTTCTCGCCCTCTGTTTCAGCACCTCTGTATCTCGCCCTCTGTTTCAGCCCCTCTGTTTCAGCCCCTCTGTTTAACCCCCCTGTTTCAGCCCCTCTGTTTCTCGCCCTCTGTTTCAGCCCCTCTGTTTCAGGCCCTCTGTTTCGCGCCCCTCCGTTTCGCGCCCCTCTGTTTCAGCCCCTCTGTTTCAGCCCCTCTGTTTCTCGCCCTCTGTTTCAGCCCCTCTGTTTCTCGCCCTCTGTTTCAGCTCCTCTGTTTCTCGCCCTCTGTTTCAGCCCCTCTGTTTCTCGCCCTCTGTTTCAGCCCCCCTGTTTCAGCCCCTCTGTTTCTCGCCCTCTGTTTCAGCACCTCTGTTTCTCGCCCTCTGTTTCAGCCCCTCTGTTTCTCGCCCTCTGTTTCAGCAC
Organism: Chiloscyllium punctatum; assembly: GCF_047496795.1. NCBI lineage: Eukaryota > Metazoa > Chordata > Chondrichthyes > Orectolobiformes > Hemiscylliidae > Chiloscyllium > Chiloscyllium punctatum. Next base: position 85,151 of record NW_027310045.1, read on the forward strand.
CTCTGTTTCTCGCCCACTGTTTCAGCCCCTCTGTTTCAGCCCCTCTGTTTCAGCCCCTCTGTTTCAGCCCCACTGTTTCTCGCCCTCTGTTTCAGCACCTCTGTTTCTTGCCCTCTGTTTCTCGCCCTCTGTTTCAGCCCCTCTGTTTCTCGCCCTCTGTTTCAGCACCACTGTTTCAGCCCCTCTGTTTCTCGCCCGCTGTTTCAGCCCCTCTGTTTCTCGCCCTCTTTTTCTGCCCTTCTGTTTCTCGCCCTCTGTTTCAGCCCCTCTGTTTCTCGCCCTCTGTTTCAGCCCCTCTGTTTCTCGCCCTCTGTTTCACCCCCACTGATTCAGCCCCTCTGTTTCAGCCCCTCTGTTTCAACCCCTCTATTTCTCGCCCACTGTTTCAGCCTCTGTGTTTCTCGCCCTCTGTTTCAGCTCCTCTGTTTCAGCCACTCTGTTTCTCGCCCTCTGTTTCAGCCCCACTGTTTCTCGCCCTCTGTTTCAGCCCCTCTGTTTCAGCCCCTCTGTTTCAGCCCCTCTGTTTCTCGCACTCGTTTTCTCGCCCTCTGTTTCAGCCCCTCTGTTTCAGCCCCTCTGTTTCAGCCCCTCTGTTACTCCCCCGTTTCAGCCCCTCTGTTTCTCGCCCTCTGTTTCTCGCCCTCTGTTTCAGCCTGTCTGTTTCTCGCCCTCTGTTTCAGCCCCTCTGTTTCAGCCCCTCTGTTTCAGCCCCTCTGTTTCTCGCACTCTGATTCAGCCCCTCTGTTTCAGCCCGTCTGTTTCTCGCACTCTGTTGCAGCCCCTCTGTTTCTCGCACTCTGATTCAGCCCCTCTGTTTCAGACCCTGTGATTCTCGCCCTCTGTTTCAGCCCCTCTGTTTCTCGCCCTCTGATTCTCGCCCTCTGTTTCGCGTCCCTCAGTTTCAGCCCCTCTGTATCAGCCCCTCTGTTTCTCGTCCTCTGTTTCAGCCCCTCTTTCAGCCCCTCTGTTTCTCGGCCTCTGTTTCAGCCCGTCTGTTTCAGCCCCTCTGTTTCGCGCCCCTCTGTTTCGCGCCCCTCTGTTTCAGCCCCTATGTTTCAGACCCTCTGTTTCTCGCCATCTGTTTCAGCCCCTCTGTTTCTCGCCCTCTGTTTCAGCGCCTCTGTTTCTCGCCTTCGGTTTCAGCCACTCTGTTTCTTGCCCTCTGTTTCAGCCCCACTGTTTCAGCCGCTCTATTTCTCGCCCTCTGTTTCAGCCCCTCTGTTTCTCGCACTCTGTTTCAGCCCATCTGTTTCTCGCCCTCTGTTTCAGCCCCTCTGTTTCTCGCCCTCTGGTTCAGCCCCTCTGTTTCAGCCCCTCTGTTTCAGCCCCTCTGTTTCAGCCCCTCTGTTTCTCGCCCTCTGTTTCAGCTCCTCTGTTTCTCGCCCTTTGTTTCAGCCTCTCTGTTTCTCGCCCTCTGTTTCAGCCCCTCTGTTTCAGCCCCTCTGTTTCTCGCCCTCTGTTTCAGCCCCTCTGTTTCTCGCCCTCTGTTTCAGCTCCTCTGTTTCTCGCCCTCTGTTTCAGCCCCTCTGTTTCTCGCCCTCTGTTTCAGCCCCCCTGTTTCAGCCCCTCTGTTTCTCGCCCTCTGTTTCAGCACCTCTGTTTCTCGCCCTCTGTTTCAGCCCCTCTGTTTCTCGCCCTCTGTTTCAGCACCTCTGTTTCTCGCCCACTGTTTCAGCCCCTCTGTTTCAGCCCCTCTGTTTCAGCCCCTCTGTTTCAGCCCCACTGTTTCTCGCCCTCTGTTTCAGCACCTCTGTTTCTTGCCCTCTGTTTCTCGCCCTCTGTTTCAGCCCCTCTGTTTCTCGCCTTCGGTTTCAGCCACTCTGTTTCTTGCCCTCTGTTTCAGCCCCACTGTTTCAGCCGCTCTATTTCTCGCCCTCTGTTTCAGCCCCTCTGTTTCTCGCACTCTGTTTCAGCCCATCTGTTTCTCGCCCTCTGTTTCAGCCCCTCTGTTTCTCGCCCTCTGGTTCAGCCCCTCTGTTTCAGCCCCTCTGTTTCAGCCCCTCTGTTTCAGCCCCTCTGTTTCTCGCCCTCTGTTTCAGCTCCTCTGTTTCTCGCCCTTTGTTTCAGCCTCTCTGTTTCTCGCCCTCTGTTTCAGCCCCTCTGTTTCAGCCCCTCTGTTTCTCGCCCTCTGTTTCAGCCCCACTGTTCCTCGCCCTCTGTTTCAGCCCCTCTGTTTCAGCCCCTCTGTTTCAGCCCCGCTGTTTCTCGCCCTCTGTTTGAGCCCCTCTGTTTCAGCCCCTCTGTTACTCGCCCTCTGATTCAGCCCCTCTGTTTCTCGCCCTTTGTTTCTCGCCCTCTGTTTCAGCCCCTCTGTTTCAGCCCCTCTGTTTCAGCCCCTCTGTTTCTCGCCCTCTGTTTCAGCCCCTCTGTTTCAGCCCGTCTGTTTCAGCCCCTCTGTTTCGCGCCCTCTGTTTCGCGCCCCTCTGTTTCTCGCCCTCTGTTTCAGCCCCTCTGATTGTCGCCCTCTGTTTCAGCCTCTCTGTTTCTCGCCCTCTGTTTCAGCACCTCTGTTTCTCGCCCTCTGTTTCAGCCCCTCTGTTTCTCGCCCTCTGTTTCAGCACCACTGTTTCAGCCCCTCTGTTTCTCGCCCGCTGTTTCAGCCCCTCTGTTTCTCGCCCTCTGTTTCAGCCCTTCTGTTTCTCGCCCTCTGTTTCAGCCCCTCTGTTTCTCGCCCTCTGTTTCAGCCCCACTGTTTCTCGCCCTCTGTTTCACCCCCACTGATTCAGCCCCTCTGTTTCAGCCCCTCTGTTTCAACCCCTCTATTTCTCGCCCATTGTTTCAGCCTCTGTGTTTCTCGCCCTCTGTTTCAGCTCCTCTGTTTCAGCCACTCTGTTTCTCGCCCTCTGTTTCAGCCCCACTGTTTCTCGCCCTCTGTTTCAGCCCCTCTGTTTCAGCCCCTCTGTTTCAGCCCCTCTGTTTCTCGCACTCGTTTTCTCGCCCTCTGTTTCAGCCCCTCTGTTTCAGCCCCTCTGTTTCAGCCCCTCTGTTACTCCCCCGTTTCAGCCCCTCTGTTTCTCGCCCTCTGTTTCTCGCCCTCTGTTTCAGCCCGTCTGTTTCTCGCCCTCTGTTTCAGCCCCTCTGTTTCAGCCCCTCTGTTGCAGCCCCTCTGTTTCTCGCACTCTGATTCAGCCCCTCTGTTTCAGCCCCTGTGTTTCTCGCCCTCTGTTTCAGCCCCTCTGTTTCTCGCCCTCTGTTTCAGCCCCTCTGTTTCAGCCCGTCTGTTTCAGCCACTCTGTTTCTCACACTCTGATTCAGCCCCTCTGTTTCAGCCCCTCTGTTTCTCGCCCTCTGTTTCAGCCCCTCAGTTTCTCGCCCTCTGTTTCAGCCCCTCTGTTTCAGCTCCTCTGTTTCTCGCCCTCTGTTTCAGCACCTCTGTTTCTTGCCCTCTGTTTCAGCCCCTCTGTTTCAGCCCCTCTGTTTCATCCCCTCTGTTCCTCGCACCTCTGTTTCTTGCACCTCTGTATCAGCCCCTCTGTTTCAGCCCCTCTGTTTCAGCCCCTCTGTTTCAGCCCCTCTGTTTCTCGCCCTCTGTTTCAGCCCCTCTGTTTCAGCCCCTCTGTTTCAGCCCATCTGTTTCTCACCGCTCTGTTTCGCGCCCCTCTGTTTCGGCCCCAATGTTTCAGCCCCTCTGTTTCTTGCAATCTGATTCAGCCCCTCTGTTTCAGCCCCTCTGTTTCAGACCCTTTGTTTCTCGCCCTCTGTTTCAGCCCCTCTGTTTCTCGCCCTCTGTTTCAGCACCTCTGTTTCTCGCCCTCTGTTTCAGCCCCTCTGAATCTCGCCCTCTGTTTCAGCCCCTCTGTTTCAGCCCCTCTGTTTCTCGCCCTCTGTTTCAGCCCCTCTGAATCTCGCCCTCTGTTTCAGCCCCTCTGTTTCAGCCCCTCTGTTTCTCGCCCTCTGTTTCACCCCCACTGATTCAGCCCCTCTGTTTCAGCCCCTCTGTTTCAACCCCTCTATTTCTCGCCCACTGTTTCAGCCTCTGTGTTTCTCGCCCTCTGTTTCAGCTCCTCTGTTTCAGCCACTCTGTTTCTCGCCCTCTGTTTCAGCCCCACTGTTTCTCGCCCTCTGTTTCAGCCCCTCTGTTTCAGCCCCTCTGTTTCAGCCCCTCTGTTTCTCGCACTCGTTTTCTCGCCCTCTGTTTCAGCCCCTCTGTTTCAGCCCCTCTGTTTCAGCCCCTCTGTTACTCCACCGTTTCAGCCCCTCTGTTTCTCGCCCTCTGTTTCTCGCCCTCTGTTTCAGCCCCTCTGTTTCTCGCCCTCTGTTTCAGCCCCCCTGTTTCAGCCCCTCTGTTTCTCGCCCTCTGTTTCAGCACCTCTGTTTCTCGCCCTCTGTTTCAGCCCCTCTGTTTCTCGCCCTCTGTTTCAGCACCTCTGTTTCTCGCCCACTGTTTCAGCCCCTCTGTTTCAGCCCCTCTGTTTCAGCCCCTCTGTTTCAGCCCCACTGTTTCTCGCCCTCTGTTTCAGCACCTCTGTTTCTTGCCCTCTGTTTCTCGCCCTCTGTTTCAGCCCCTCTGTTTCTCGCCCTCTGTTTCAGCACCACTGTTTCAGCCCCTCTGTTTCTCGCCCGCTGTTTCAGCCCCTCTGTTTCTCGCCCTCTTTTTCTGCCCTTCTGTTTCTCGCCCTCTGTTTCAGCCCCTCTGTTTCTCGCCCTCTGTTTCAGCCCCTCTGTTTCTCGCCCTCTGTTTCACCCCCACTGATTCAGCCCCTCTGTTTCAGCCCCTCTGTTTCAACCCCTCTATTTCTCGCCCACTGTTTCAGCCTCTGTGTTTCTCGCCCTCTGTTTCAGCTCCTCTGTTTCAGCCACTCTGTTTCTCGCCCTCTGTTTCAGCCCCACTGTTTCTCGCCCTCTGTTTCAGCCCCTCTGTTTCAGCCCCTCTGTTTCAGCCCCTCTGTTTCTCGCACTCGTTTTCTCGCCCTCTGTTTCAGCCCCTCTGTTTCAGCCCCTCTGTTTCAGCCCCTCTGTTACTCCCCCGTTTCAGCCCCTCTGTTTCTCGCCCTCTGTTTCTCGCCCTCTGTTTCAGCCTGTCTGTTTCTCGCCCTCTGTTTCAGCCCCTCTGTTTCAGCCCCTCTGTTTCAGCCCCTCTGTTTCTCGCACTCTGATTCAGCCCCTCTGTTTCAGCCCGTCTGTTTCTCGCACTCTGTTGCAGCCCCTCTGTTTCTCGCACTCTGATTCAGCCCCTCTGTTTCAGACCCTGTGATTCTCGCCCTCTGTTTCAGCCCCTCTGTTTCTCGCCCTCTGATTCTCGCCCTCTGTTTCGCGTCCCTCAGTTTCAGCCCCTCTGTATCAGCCCCTCTGTTTCTCGTCCTCTGTTTCAGCCCCTCTTTCAGCCCCTCTGTTTCTCGGCCTCTGTTTCAGCCCGTCTGTTTCAGCCCCTCTGTTTCGCGCCCCTCTGTTTCGCGCCCCTCTGTTTCAGCCCCTATGTTTCAGACCCTCTGTTTCTCGCCATCTGTTTCAGCCCCTCTGTTTCTCGCCCTCTGTTTCAGCGCCTCTGTTTCTCGCCTTCGGTTTCAGCCACTCTGTTTCTTGCCCTCTGTTTCAGCCCCACTGTTTCAGCCGCTCTATTTCTCGCCCTCTGTTTCAGCCCCTCTGTTTCTCGCACTCTGTTTCAGCCCATCTGTTTCTCGCCCTCTGTTTCAGCCCCTCTGTTTCTCGCCCTCTGGTTCAGCCCCTCTGTTTCAGCCCCTCTGTTTCAGCCCCTCTGTTTCAGCCCCTCTGTTTCTCGCCCTCTGTTTCAGCTCCTCTGTTTCTCGCCCTTTGTTTCAGCCTCTCTGTTTCTCGCCCTCTGTTTCAGCCCCTCTGTTTCAGCCCCTCTGTTTCTCGCCCTCTGTTTCAGCCCCTCTGTTTCTCGCCCTCTGTTTCAGCTCCTCTGTTTCTCGCCCTCTGTTTCAGCCCCTCTGTTTCTCGCCCTCTGTTTCAGCCCCCCTGTTTCAGCCCCTCTGTTTCTCGCCCTCTGTTTCAGCACCTCTGTTTCTCGCCCTCTGTTTCAGCCCCTCTGTTTCTCGCCCTCTGTTTCAGCACCTCTGTTTCTCGCCCACTGTTTCAGCCCCTCTGTTTCAGCCCCTCTGTTTCAGCCCCTCTGTTTCAGCCCCACTGTTTCTCGCCCTCTGTTTCAGCACCTCTGTTTCTTGCCCTCTGTTTCTCGCCCTCTGTTTCAGCCCCTCTGTTTCTCGCCTTCGGTTTCAGCCACTCTGTTTCTTGCCCTCTGTTTCAGCCCCACTGTTTCAGCCGCTCTATTTCTCGCCCTCTGTTTCAGCCCCTCTGTTTCTCGCACTCTGTTTCAGCCCATCTGTTTCTCGCCCTCTGTTTCAGCCCCTCTGTTTCTCGCCCTCTGGTTCAGCCCCTCTGTTTCAGCCCCTCTGTTTCAGCCCCTCTGTTTCAGCCCCTCTGTTTCTCGCCCTCTGTTTCAGCTCCTCTGTTTCTCGCCCTTTGTTTCAGCCTCTCTGTTTCTCGCCCTCTGTTTCAGCCCCTCTGTTTCAGCCCCTCTGTTTCTCGCCCTCTGTTTCAGCCCCACTGTTCCTCGCCCTCTGTTTCAGCCCCTCTGTTTCAGCCCCTCTGTTTCAGCCCCGCTGTTTCTCGCCCTCTGTTTGAGCCCCTCTGTTTCAGCCCCTCTGTTACTCGCCCTCTGATTCAGCCCCTCTGTTTCTCGCCCTTTGTTTCTCGCCCTCTGTTTCAGCCCCTCTGTTTCAGCCCCTCTGTTTCAGCCCCTCTGTTTCTCGCCCTCTGTTTCAGCCCCTCTGTTTCAGCCCGTCTGTTTCAGCCCCTCTGTTTCGCGCCCTCTGTTTCGCGCCCCTCTGTTTCTCGCCCTCTGTTTCAGCCCCTCTGATTGTCGCCCTCTGTTTCAGCCTCTCTGTTTCTCGCCCTCTGTTTCAGCACCTCTGTTTCTCGCCCTCTGTTTCAGCCCCTCTGTTTCTCGCCCTCTGTTTCAGCACCACTGTTTCAGCCCCTCTGTTTCTCGCCCGCTGTTTCAGCCCCTCTGTTTCTCGCCCTCTGTTTCAGCCCTTCTGTTTCTCGCCCTCTGTTTCAGCCCCTCTGTTTCTCGCCCTCTGTTTCAGCCCCACTGTTTCTCGCCCTCTGTTTCACCCCCACTGATTCAGCCCCTCTGTTTCAGCCCCTCTGTTTCAACCCCTCTATTTCTCGCCCATTGTTTCAGCCTCTGTGTTTCTCGCCCTCTGTTTCAGCTCCTCTGTTTCAGCCACTCTGTTTCTCGCCCTCTGTTTCAGCCCCACTGTTTCTCGCCCTCTGTTTCAGCCCCTCTGTTTCAGCCCCTCTGTTTCAGCCCCTCTGTTTCTCGCACTCGTTTTCTCGCCCTCTGTTTCAGCCCCTCTGTTTCAGCCCCTCTGTTTCAGCCCCTCTGTTACTCCCCCGTTTCAGCCCCTCTGTTTCTCGCCCTCTGTTTCTCGCCCTCTGTTTCAGCCCGTCTGTTTCTCGCCCTCTGTTTCAGCCCCTCTGTTTCAGCCCCTCTGTTGCAGCCCCTCTGTTTCTCGCACTCTGATTCAGCCCCTCTGTTTCAGCCCCTGTGTTTCTCGCCCTCTGTTTCAGCCCCTCTGTTTCTCGCCCTCTGTTTCAGCCCCTCTGTTTCAGCCCGTCTGTTTCAGCCACTCTGTTTCTCACACTCTGATTCAGCCCCTCTGTTTCAGCCCCTCTGTTTCTCGCCCTCTGTTTCAGCCCCTCAGTTTCTCGCCCTCTGTTTCAGCCCCTCTGTTTCAGCTCCTCTGTTTCTCGCCCTCTGTTTCAGCACCTCTGTTTCTTGCCCTCTGTTTCAGCCCCTCTGTTTCAGCCCCTCTGTTTCATCCCCTCTGTTCCTCGCACCTCTGTTTCTTGCACCTCTGTATCAGCCCCTCTGTTTCAGCCCCTCTGTTTCAGCCCCTCTGTTTCAGCCCCTCTGTTTCTCGCCCTCTGTTTCAGCCCCTCTGTTTCAGCCCCTCTGTTTCAGCCCATCTGTTTCTCACCGCTCTGTTTCGCGCCCCTCTGTTTCGGCCCCAATGTTTCAGCCCCTCTGTTTCTTGCAATCTGATTCAGCCCCTCTGTTTCAGCCCCTCTGTTTCAGACCCTTTGTTTCTCGCCCTCTGTTTCAGCCCCTCTGTTTCTCGCCCTCTGTTTCAGCACCTCTGTTTCTCGCCCTCTGTTTCAGCCCCTCTGAATCTCGCCCTCTGTTTCAGCCCCTCTGTTTCAGCCCCTCTGTTTCTCGCCCTCTGTTTCAGCCCCTCTGAATCTCGCCCTCTGTTTCAGCCCCTCTGTTTCAGCCCCGCTGTTTCTCGCCCTCTGTTTGAGCCCCTCTGTTTCAGCCCCTCTGTTACTCGCCCTCTGTTTCAGCCCCTCTGTTTCTCTTCCTTTGTTTCTCGCCCTCTGTTTGAGCCCCTCTGTTTCAGCCCCTCTGTTACTCGCCCTCTGTTTCAGCCCCTCTGTTTCTCGCCCTTTGTTTCTCGCCATCTGTTTCAGCCCCTCTGTTACAGCCCCTCTGTTTCTCGCCCTCTGTTTCAGCCCCTCTGTTTCAGCCCCTCTGTTTCAGCCCCTCTGTTTCGCGCCCCTCTGTTTCGCGCCCCTCTGTTTCTCGCCCTCTGTTTCATCCCCTCTGTTTGTCGCCCTCTGCTTCAGCCCCTCTGTTTCTCGCCCTCTGTTTCAGCCCCTCTGTTTCTCGCCCTCTGTTTCAGCCCCACTGTTTCAGCCCCTCTGTTTCTCGCCCGCTGTTTCAGCCCCTCTGTTTCTCGCCCTCTGTTTCAGCCCTTCTGTTTCTCGCCCTCTGTTTCAGCCCCTCTGTTTCTCGCCCTCTGTTTCAGCCCCTCTGTTTCTCGCCCTCTGTTTCACCCCCACTGTTTCAGCCCCTCTGTTTCAGCCCCTCTGTTTCAACCCCTCTATTTCTCGCCCACTGTTTCAGCCTCTGTGTTTCTCGCCCTCTGTTTCAGCTCCTCTGTTTCAGCCACTCTGTTTCTCGCCCTCTGTTTCAGCCCCACTGTTTCTCGCCGTCTGTTTCAGCCCCTCTATTTCAGCCCCTCTGTTTCAGCCCCTCTGTTTCTCGCACTCTGTTTCTCGCCCTCTGTTTCAGCCCCTCTGTTTCAGCCCCTCTGTTTCAGCCCCTCTGTTACTCCCCCGTTTCAGCCCCTCTGTTTCTCGCCCTCTGTTTCTCACCCTCTGTTTCAGCCCGTCTGTTTCTCGCCCTCTGTTTCAGCCCCTCTGTTTCAGCCCCTCTGTTTCAGCCCCTCTGTTTCTCGCACTCTGATTCAGCCCCTCTGTTTCAGCCCCTCTGTTTCTCGCACTCTGTTGCAGCCCCTCTGTTACTCCCCCGTTTCAGCCCCTTTGTTTCTCGCCCTCTGTTTCTCGCCCTCTGTTTCAGCCCGTCTGTTTCTCGCCCTCTGTTTCAGCCCCTCTGTTTCAGCCCCTCTGTTTCATCCCCTCTGTTTCTCGCACTCTGATTCAGCCCCTCTGTTTCAGCCCCTCTGTTTCTCGCACTCTGTTGCAGCCCCTCTGTTTCTCGCACTCTGATTCAGCCCCTCTGTTTCAGCCACTCTCTTTCAGCCCCTCTGTTTCTCGCCCTCTGTTTCAGCACCTCTGTATCTCGCCCTCTGTTTCAGCCCCTCTGTTTCAGCCCCTCTGTTTAACCCCCCTGTTTCAGCCCCTCTGTTTCTCGCCCTCTGTTTCAGCCCCTCTGTTTCAGGCCCTCTGTTTCGCGCCCCTCCGTTTCGCGCCCCTCTGTTTCAGCCCCTCTGTTTCAGCCCCTCTGTTTCTCGCCCTCTGTTTCAGCCCCTCTGTTTCTCGCCCTCTGTTTCAGCTCCTCTGTTTCTCGCCCTCTGTTTCAGCCCCTCTGTTTCTCGCCCTCTGTTTCAGCCCCCCTGTTTCAGCCCCTCTGTTTCTCGCCCTCTGTTTCAGCACCTCTGTTTCTCGCCCTCTGTTTCAGCCCCTCTGTTTCTCGCCCTCTGTTTCAGCACCTCTGTTTCTCGCCCACTGTTTCAGCCCCTCTGTTTCAGCCCCTCTGTTTCAGCCCCTCTGTTTCAGCCCCACTGTTTCTCGCCCTCTGTTTCAGCACCTCTGTTTCTTGCCCTCTGTTTCTCGCCCTCTGTTTCAGCCCCTCTGTTTCTCGCCCTCTGTTTCAGCACCACTGTTTCAGCCCCTCTGTTTCTCGCCCGCTGTTTCAGCCCCTCTGTTTCTCGCCCTCTTTTTCTGCCCTTCTGTTTCTCGCCCTCTGTTTCAGCCCCTCTGTTTCTCGCCCTCTGTTTCAGCCCCTCTGTTTCTCGCCCTCTGTTTCACCCCCACTGATTCAGCCCCTCTGTTTCAGCCCCTCTGTTTCAACCCCTCTATTTCTCGCCCACTGTTTCAGCCTCTGTGTTTCTCGCCCTCTGTTTCAGCTCCTCTGTTTCAGCCACTCTGTTTCTCGCCCTCTGTTTCAGCCCCACTGTTTCTCGCCCTCTGTTTCAGCCCCTCTGTTTCAGCCCCTCTGTTTCAGCCCCTCTGTTTCTCGCACTCGTTTTCTCGCCCTCTGTTTCAGCCCCTCTGTTTCAGCCCCTCTGTTTCAGCCCCTCTGTTACTCCCCCGTTTCAGCCCCTCTGTTTCTCGCCCTCTGTTTCTCGCCCTCTGTTTCAGCCTGTCTGTTTCTCGCCCTCTGTTTCAGCCCCTCTGTTTCAGCCCCTCTGTTTCAGCCCCTCTGTTTCTCGCACTCTGATTCAGCCCCTCTGTTTCAGCCCGTCTGTTTCTCGCACTCTGTTGCAGCCCCTCTGTTTCTCGCACTCTGATTCAGCCCCTCTGTTTCAGACCCTGTGATTCTCGCCCTCTGTTTCAGCCCCTCTGTTTCTCGCCCTCTGATTCTCGCCCTCTGTTTCGCGTCCCTCAGTTTCAGCCCCTCTGTATCAGCCCCTCTGTTTCTCGTCCTCTGTTTCAGCCCCTCTTTCAGCCCCTCTGTTTCTCGGCCTCTGTTTCAGCCCGTCTGTTTCAGCCCCTCTGTTTCGCGCCCCTCTGTTTCGCGCCCCTCTGTTTCAGCCCCTATGTTTCAGACCCTCTGTTTCTCGCCATCTGTTTCAGCCCCTCCGTTTCTCGCCCTCTGTTTCAGCGCCTCTGTTTCTCGCCTTCGGTTTCAGCCACTCTGTTTCTTGCCCTCTGTTTCAGCCCCACTGTTTCAGCCGCTCTATTTCTCGCCCTCTGTTTCAGCCCCTCTGTTTCTCGCACTCTGTTTCAGCCCATCTGTTTCTCGCCCTCTGTTTCAGCCCCTCTGTTTCTCGCCCTCTGGTTCAGCCCCTCTGTTTCAGCCCCTCTGTTTCAGCCCCTCTGTTTCAGCCCCTCTGTTTCTCGCACTCTGTTTCAGCTCCTCTGTTTCTCGCCCTTTGTTTCAGCCTCTCTGTTTCTCGCCCTCTGTTTCAGCCCCTCTGTTTCAGCCCCTCTGTTTCTCGCCCTCTGTTTCAGCCCCTCTGTTTCTCGCCCTCTGGTTCAGCCCCTCTGTTTCAGCCCCTCTGTTTCAGCCCCTCTGTTTCAGCCCCTCTGTTTCTCGCCCTCTGTTTCAGCTCCTCTGTTTCTCGCCCTTTGTTTCAGCCTCTCTGTTTCTCGCCCTCTGTTTCAGCCCCTCTGTTTCAGCCCCTCTGTTTCTCGCCCACTGTTTCAGCCTCTGTGTTTCTCGCCCTCTGTTTCAGCTCCTCTGTTTCAGCCACTCTGTTTCTCGCCCTCTGTTTCAGCCCCACTGTTTCTCGCCGTCTGTTTCAGCCCCTCTATTTCAGCCCCTCTGTTTCAGCCCCTCTGTTTCTCGCACTCTGTTTCTCGCCCTCTGTTTCAGCCCCTCTGTTTCAGCCCCTCTGTTTCAGCCCCTCTGTTACTCCCCCGTTTCAGCCCCTCTGTTTCTCGCCCTCTGTTTCTCACCCTCTGTTTCAGCCCGTCTGTTTCTCGCCCTCTGTTTCAGCCCCTCTGTTTCAGCCCCTCTGTTTCAGCCCCTCTGTTTCTCGCACTCTGATTCAGCCCCTCTGTTTCAGCCCCTCTGTTTCTCGCACTCTGTTGCAGCCCCTCTGTTACTCCCCCGTTTCAGCCCCTTTGTTTCTCGCCCTCTGTTTCTCGCCCTCTGTTTCAGCCCGTCTGTTTCTCGCCCTCTGTTTCAGCCCCTCTGTTTCAGCCCCTCTGTTTCATCCCCTCTGTTTCTCGCACTCTGATTCAGCCCCTCTGTTTCAGCCCCTCTGTTTCTCGCACTCTGTTGCAGCCCCTCTGTTTCTCGCACTCTGATTCAGCCCCTCTGTTTCAGCCACTCTCTTTCAGCCCCTCTGTTTCTCGCCCTCTGTTTCAGCACCTCTGTATCTCGCCCTCTGTTTCAGCCCCTCTGTTTCAGCCCCTCTGTTTAACCCCCCTGTTTCAGCCCCTCTGTTTCTCGCCCTCTGTTTCAGCCCCTCTGTTTCAGGCCCTCTGTTTCGCGCCCCTCCGTTTCGCGCCCCTCTGTTTCAGCCCCTCTGTTTCAGCCCCTCTGTTTCTCGCCCTCTGTTTCAGCCCCTCTGTTTCTCGCCCTCTGTTTCAGCTCCTCTGTTTCTCGCCCTCTGTTTCAGCCCCTCTGTTTCTCGCCCTCTGTTTCAGCCCCCCTGTTTCAGCCCCTCTGTTTCTCGCCCTCTGTTTCAGCACCTCTGTTTCTCGCCCTCTGTTTCAGCCCCTCTGTTTCTCGCCCTCTGTTTCAGCACCTCTGTTTCTCGCCCACTGTTTCAGCCCCTCTGTTTCAGCCCCTCTGTTTCAGCCCCTCTGTTTCAGCCCCACTGTTTCTCGCCCTCTGTTTCAGCACCTCTGTTTCTTGCCCTCTGTTTCTCGCCCTCTGTTTCAGCCCCTCTGTTTCTCGCCCTCTGTTTCAGCACCACTGTTTCAGCCCCTCTGTTTCTCGCCCGCTGTTTCAGCCCCTCTGTTTCTCGCCCTCTTTTTCTACCCTTCTGTTTCTCGCCCTCTGTTTCAGCCCCTCTGTTTCTCGCCCTCTGTTTCAGCCCCTCTGTTTCTCGCCCTCTGTTTCAACCCCACTGTTTCTCGCCCTCTGTTTCAGCCCCTCTGTTTCAGCCCCTCTGTTTCAGCCCCTCTGTTTCTCGCACTCGTTTTCTCGCCCTCTGTTTCAGCCCCTCTGTTTCAGCCCCTCTGTTACTCCCCCGTTTCAGCCCCTCTGTTTCTCGCCCTCTGTTTCTCGCCCTCTGTTTCAGCCTGTCTGTTTCTCGCCCTCTGTTTCAGCCCCTCTGTTTCAGCCCCTCTGTTTCAGCCCCTCTGTTTCTCGCACTCTGATTCAGCCCCTCTGTTTCAGCCCGTCTGTTTCTCGCACTCTGTTGCAGCCCCTCTGTTTCTCGCACTCTGATTCAGCCCCTCTGTTTCAGACCCTGTGATTCTCGCCCTCTGTTTCAGCCCCTCTGTTTCTCGCCCTCTGATTCTCGCCCTCTGTTTCGCGTCCCTCAGTTTCAGCCCCTCTGTATCAGCCCCTCTGTTTCTCGTCCTCTGTTTCAGCCCCTCTTTCAGCCCCTCTGTTTCTCGGCCTCTGTTTCAGCCCGTCTGTTTCAGCCCCTCTGTTTCGCGCCCCTCTGTTTCGCGCCCCTCTGTTTCAGCCCCTATGTTTCAGACCCTCTGTTTCTCGCCATCTGTTTCAGCCCCTCTGTTTCTCGCCCTCTGTTTCAGCGCCTCTGTTTCTCGCCTTCGGTTTCAGCCACTCTGTTTCTTGCCCTCTGTTTCAGCCCCACTGTTTCAGCCGCTCTATTTCTCGCCCTCTGTTTCAGCCCCTCTGTTTCTCGCACTCTGTTTCAGCCCATCTGTTTCTCGCCCTCTGTTTCAGCCCCTCTGTTTCTCGCCCTCTGGTTCAGCCCCTCTGTTTCAGCCCCTCTGTTTCAGCCCCTCTGTTTCAGCCCCTCTGTTTCTCGCCCTCTGTTTCAGCTCCTCTGTTTCTCGCCCTTTGTTTCAGCCTCTCTGTTTCTCGCCCTCTGTTTCAGCCCCTCTGTTTCAGCCCCTCTGTTTCTCGCCCTCTGTTTCAGCCCCTCTGTTTCTCGCCCTCTGTTTCAGCTCCTCTGTTTCTCGCCCTCTGTTTCAGCCCCTCTGTTTCTCGCCCTCTGTTTCAGCCCCCCTGTTTCAGCCCCTCTGTTTCTCGCCCTCTGTTTCAGCACCTCTGTTTCTCGCCCTCTGTTTCAGCCCCTCTGTTTCTCGCCCTCTGTTTCAGCACCTCTGTTTCTCGCCCACTGTTTCAGCCCCTCTGTTTCAGCCCCTCTGTTTCAGCCCCTCTGTTTCAGCCCCACTGTTTCTCGCCCTCTGTTTCAGCACCTCTGTTTCTTGCCCTCTGTTTCTCGCCCTCTGTTTCAGCCCCTCTGTTTCTCGCCTTCGGTTTCAGCCACTCTGTTTCTTGCCCTCTGTTTCAGCCCCACTGTTTCAGCCGCTCTATTTCTCGCCCTCTGTTTCAGCCCCTCTGTTTCTCGCACTCTGTTTCAGCCCATCTGTTTCTCGCCCTCTGTTTCAGCCCCTCTGTTTCTCGCCCTCTGGTTCAGCCCCTCTGTTTCAGCCCCTCTGTTTCAGCCCCTCTGTTTCAGCCCCTCTGTTTCTCGCCCTCTGTTTCAGCTCCTCTGTTTCTCGCACTTTGTTTCAGCCTCTCTGTTTCTCGCCCTCTGTTTCAGCCCCTCTGTTTCAGCCCCTCTGTTTCTCGCCCTCTGTTTCAGCCCCACTGTTCCTCGCCCTCTGTTTCAGCCCCTCTGTTTCAGCCCCTCTGTTTCAGCCCCGCTGTTTCTCGCCCTCTGTTTGAGCCCCTCTGTTTCAGCCCCTCTGTTACTCGCCCTCTGATTCAGCCCCTCTGTTTCTCGCCCTTTGTTTCTCGCCCTCTGTTTCAGCCCCTCTGTTTCAGCCCCTCTGTTTCAGCCCCTCTGTTTCTCGCCCTCTGTTTCAGCCCCTCTGTTTCAGCCCGTCTGTTTCAGCCCCTCTGTTTCGCGCCCCTCTGTTTCGCGCCCCTCTGTTTCTCGCCCTCTGTTTCAGCCCCTCTGATTGTCGCCCTCTGTTTCAGCCTCTCTGTTTCTCGCCCTCTGTTTCAGCACCTCTGTTTCTCGCCCTCTGTTTCAGCCCCTCTGTTTCTCGCCCTCTGTTTCAGCACCACTGTTTCAGCCCCTCTGTTTCTCGCCCGCTGTTTCAGCCCCTCTGTTTCTCGCCCTCTGTTTCAGCCCTTCTGTTTCTCGCCCTCTGTTTCAGCCCCTCTGTTTCTCGCCCTCTGTTTCAGCCCCACTGTTTCTCGCCCTCTGTTTCACCCCCACTGATTCAGCCCCTCTGTTTCAGCCCCTCTGTTTCAACCCCTCTATTTCTCGCCCATTGTTTCAGCCTCTGTGTTTCTCGCCCTCTGTTTCAGCTCCTCTGTTTCAGCCACTCTGTTTCTCGCCCTCTGTTTCAGCCCCACTGTTTCTCCCCCTCTGTTTCAGCCCCTCTGTTTCAGCCCCTCTGTTTCAGCCCCTCTGTTTCTCGCACTCGTTTTCTCGCCCTCTGTTTCAGCCCCTCTGTTTCAGCCCCTCTGTTTCAGCCCCTCTGTTACTCCCCCGTTTCAGCCCCTCTGTTTCTCGCCCTCTGTTTCTCGCCCTCTGTTTCAGCCCGTCTGTTTCTCGCCCTCTGTTTCAGCCCCTCTGTTTCAGCCCCTCTGTTTCAGCCCCTCTGTTTCTCGCACTCTGATTCAGCCCCTCTGTTTCAGCCCCTCTGTTTCTCGCACTCTGTTGCAGCCCCTCTGTTTCTCGCACTCTGATTCAGCCCCTCTGTTTCAGCCCCTGTGTTTCTCGCCCTCTGTTTCAGCCCCTCTGTTTCTCGCCCTCTGTTTCAGCCCCTCTGTTTCAGCCCGTCTGTTTCAGCCACTCTGTTTCTCACACTCTGATTCAGCCCCTCTGTTTCAGCCCCTCTGTTTCTCGCCCTCTGTTTCAGCCCCTCAGTTTCTCGCCCTCTGTTTCAGCCCCTCTGTTTCAGCTCCTCTGTTTCTCGCCCTCTGTTTCAGCACCTCTGTTTCTTGCCCTCTGTTTCAGCCCCTCTGTTTCAGCCCCTCTGTTTCATCCCCTCTGTTCCTCGCACCTCTGTTTCTTGCACCTCTGTATCAGCCCCTCTGTTTCAGCCCCTCTGTTTCAGCCCCTCTGTTTCAGCCCCTCTGTTTCTCGCCCTCTGTTTCAGCCCCTCTGTTTCAGCCCCTCTGTTTCAGCCCATCTGTTTCTCACCGCTCTGTTTCGCGCCCCTCTGTTTCGGCCCCAATGTTTCAGCCCCTCTGTTTCTTGCAATCTGATTCAGCCCCTCTGTTTCAGCCCCTCTGTTTCAGACCCTTTGTTTCTCGCCCTCTGTTTCAGCCCCTCTGTTTCTCGCCCTCTGTTTCAGCACCTCTGTTTCTCGCCCTCTGTTTCAGCCCCTCTGAATCTCGCCCTCTGTTTCAGCCCCTCTGTTTCAGCCCCTCTGTTTCTCGCCCTCTGTTTCAGCCCCTCTGTTTCTCGCCCTCTGTTTCAGCCCCTCTGTTTCAGCCCCTCTGTTTCAGCCCCTCGGTTTCAGCCCATCTGTTTCAGCCCCTCTGTTTCTCGCCCTCTGTTTCAGCCCCTCTGTTTCAGCCCCTCTGTTTCTCGCCCTATGTTTCAGCCCCTCTGTTTCTGGCCCTCTGTTTTTGCCCCTCTGTTTCACGCCCTCTGTTTCAGCCCCTCTGTTTCAGCCCCTCTGTTTCTCGCACTCTGATTCAGCCCCTCTGTTTCAGCCCCTCTGTTTCAGCCCCTCTGTTTCTCGCCCCTTTGTTTCAGCCCCTCTGTTTCTCGCCCTCTGTATCAGCCCCTCTGTTTCTCGCCCTCTGTTTCAGCCCCTCTGTGTCTCGCCCTCTGTTTCAGCCGCTCTGTTTCTGGCCCTCTGTTTCAGCGCCTCTGTTTCAGCCCGTCTGTTTCAGCCCCTCTGTTTCAGCCCCTCTGCTTCAGCCCCTCTGTTTCAGACCCTCTATTTCTCGCTCCTCTGTTTCAGCCCCTCTGTTTCAGCCCCTCTGTTTCGCGCCCCTCTGTTTCGCGACACTCTCTTTCAGCCCCTCTGTTTCAGCCCCTCAGTTTCTCGAACTCTTTTTCAACCCCTCTATTTCAGCCCCTCTGTTTCAGCCCCTCTGTTTCACGCCCTCTGTTTCAGCCCCTCTGTTTCTTGCCCTCTGTTTCAGCCCCTCTGTTTCTCGCCCTCTGTTTCAGCCCCTCTGTTTCAGACCCTCTGTTTCAGCCCCTCTGTTTCTCGCCCTCTGTTTCAGACCCTCTGTTTCAGCCCGTCCATTTCAGCCCCTCTGTTTCGCGCCCCTCTGTTTCGCGCCCCTCTGTTTCAGCCCCTCCGTTTCAGCCCCTCTCTTTCACGCCCTCTGTTTCAGCCCCTCTGTTTCTTGCCCTCTGTTTCAGCCCCTCTGTTTCTCGCCCTCTGTTTCAGCCCCTCTGTTTCAGACCCTCTGTTTCAGCCCCTCTGTTTCTCGCCCTCTGTTTCAGACCCTCTGTTTCAGCCCGTCCATTTCAGCCCCTCTGTTTCGCGCCCCTCTGTTTTGCGCCCCTCTGTTTCAGCCCCTCCGTTTCAGCCCCTCTGTTTCAACGCCCTCTGTTTCAGCCCCTCTGGTTCTCACCCTCTGTTTCAGCACCTCTGTTTCTCGCCCTCTGTTTCCGCCACTCTCTTTCAGCCCCTCTGTTTCTCGCCCTCTGTTTCAGCCCCTATGTTTCTCGCCCTCTGTTTCAGCCCCTCTGTTTCAGCCCCTCTGTTTCAGCCCCTCTGTTTCAGCCCCTCTGTTTCTCGCCCTCTGTTTCAGCCCCTCTGTTTCTCGCCCTCTGTTTCAGCCCCTCTGTTTCAGCCCCTCTGTTTCAGCCCCTCTGTTTCTCGCCCTCTGTTTCAGCCCCTCTGTTTCTCGCCCTCTGTTTCAGCCCGTCTGTTTCAGCCCCTCTGTTTCAGCCCCTCTGTTTCAGCCACTCTGTTTCAGCCACTCTGTTTCTCACACTCTGATTCAGCCCCTCTGTTTCAGCCCCTCTGTTTCAGCCCCACTGTTTCATCCCCTCGGTTTCAGCCCCTCTGTTTCAGCCCCTCTGTTTCTTGCCCTCTGTTTCAGCCCCTCTGTTTCAGCCCCTCTGTTTCAGCCCCTCTGGTTCTCACCCTCTGTTTCAGCACCTCTGTTTCTCGCCCTCTGTTTCCGCCACTCTCTTTCAGCCCCTCTGTTTCTCGCCCTCTGTTTCAGCCCCTCTGTTTCTCGCCCTCTGTTTCAGCCCCTCTGTTTCAGCCCCTCTGCTTCAGACCCTCTGTTTCTCGCCCCTCTGTTTCGCGCCCCTCTGTTTCGCGCCCCTCTGTTTCGCGCCCCTCTGTTTCAGCCCCTCTGTTTCAGCCCCTCAGTTTCTCGCACTCTTTTTCAACCCCTCTGTTTCAGCCCCTCTGTTTCAGCCCCTCTGTTTCTCGCCCTCTGTTTCAGCCCCTCTGTTTCTTGCCCTCTGTTTCAGCCCCTCTGTTTCTCGCCCTCTGTTTCAGCCCCTCTGTTTCAGCCCGTCTATTTCAGCCCCTCTGTTTCGCGCCCCTCTGTTTCGCGCCCCTCTGTTTCAGCCCCTCTGTTTCAGCCCCTCTGTTTCAACGCCCTCTGTTTCAGCCCCTCTGGTTCTCACCCTCTGTTTCAGCACCTCTGTTTCTCGCCCTCTGTTTCAGCCACTCTCTTTCAGCCCCTCTGTTTCTCGCCCTCTGTTTCAGCCCCTCTGTTTCTCGCCCTCTGTTTCAGCCCCTCTGTTTCAGCCCCTCTGTTTCTCGCCCTCTGTTTCAGCCCCTCTGTTTCTCGCCCTCTGTTTCAGCCCCTCTTTTTCAGCCCCTCTGTTTCAGCCCCTCTGTTTCAGCCACTCTGTTTCTCACACTCTGATTCAGCCCCTCTGTTTCAGCCCCTCAGTTTCTCGCCCTCTGTTTCAGCCCCTCTGTTTCAGCTCCTCTATTTCTCGCCCTCTGTTTCAGCCCCTCTGTTTCTTGCCCTCTGTTTCAGCCCCTCTGTTTCTCGGCCTCTGTTTCAGCCCCTCTGTTTCAGCTCCTCTGTTTCAGCCCCTCTGTTTCATCCCCTCTGTTCCTCGCCCCTCTGTTTCTTGCGCCTCTGTATCAGCCCCTCTGTTTCAGCCCCTCTGTTTCAGCCCCTCTGTTTCAGCCCCTCTGTTTCTCGCCCTCTGTTTCAGCCCCTCTGTTTCAGCCCCTCTGTTTCAGCCCATCTGTTTCTCACCGCTCTGTTTCGCGCAACTCTGTTTCGGCCCCAATGTTTCAGCCCCTCTGTTTCTTGCAATCTGATTCAGCCCCTCTGTTTCAGCCCCTCTGTTTCAGACCCTCTGTTTCTCGCCCTCTGTTTCAGCCCCTCTGTTTCTCGCCCTCTGTTTCAGCACCTCTGTTTCTCGCCCTCTGTTTCAGCCCCTCTGTTTCTAGCCCTCTGTTTCAGCCCCTCTGTTTCAGCCCGTCCATTTCAGCCCCTCTGTTTCAGCCCCTCTGTTTCAGCCCCTCTGTTTCTCGCCCTCTGTTTCAGCCCCTCTGTTTCAGCCCCTCTGTTTCTCGCCCTCTGTTTCAGCCCCTCTGTTTCTCGCACTCTGATTCTCGCCCTCTGTTTTAGCCCCTCAGTTTCAGCACCTCTGTTTCTCGCCCTCTGTTTCAGCCCCTCTGTTTCAGCGCCTGTGTTTCTCGCCCTCTGTTTCAGCCACTCTGTTTCTCGCCCTCTGATTCTCGCCCTCTGTTTCGCGTCCCTCAGTTTCAGCCCCTCTGTATCAGCCCCTCTGTTTCTCGCCCTCTGTTTCAGCCCCTCTTTCAGCCCCTCTGTTTCTCGGCCTCTGTTTCAGCCCGTCTGTTTCAGACCCTCTGTTTCGCGCCCCTCTGTTTCGCGCCCCTCTGTTTCAGCCCCTATGTTTCAGCTCCTCTGTTTCTCGCCATCTGTTTCAGCCCCTCTGTTTCTCGCCCTCTGTTTCAGCACCTCTGTTTCTCGCCATCTGTTTCAGCCCCTCTGTTTCTTGCCCTCTGTTTCAGCCCCTCTGTTTCAGCCGCTCTGTTTCTCGCCCTCTGTTTCAGCCCCTCTGTTTCTCGCACTCTGTTTCAGCCCCTCTGTTTCTCGCCCTCTGTTTCAGCCCCTCTGTTTCTCGCCCTCTGGTTCAGCCCCTCTGTTTCAGCCCCTCTGTTTCAGCCCCTCTGTTTCTCGCCCTCTGTTTCAGCCCCTCTGTTTCTCGCCCTCTGTTTCAGCCTCTCTGTTTCTCGCCCTCTGTTTCAGCCCCTCTGTTTCAGCCCCTCTGTTTCTCGCCCTCTGTTTCAGCACCACTGTTTCTCGCCCTCTGTTTCAGCCCCTCTGTTTCAGCCCCTCTGTTTCAGCCCCGCTGTTTCTCGCCCTCTGTTTGAGCCCCTCTGTTTCAGCCCCTCTGTTACTCGCCCTCTGTTTCAGCCCCTCTGTTTCTCTTCCTTTGTTTCTCGCCCTCTGTTTGAGCCCCTCTGTTTCAGCCCCTCTGTTACTCGCCCTCTGTTTCAGCCCCTCTGTTTCTCGCCCTTTGTTTCTCGCCATCTGTTTCAGCCCCTCTGTTACAGCCCCTCTGTTTCTCGCCCTCTGTTTCAGCCCCTCTGTTTCAGCCCCTCTGTTTCAGCCCCTCTGTTTCGCGCCCCTCTGTTTCGCGCCCCTCTGTTTCTCGCCCTCTGTTTCATCCCCTCTGTTTGTCGCCCTCTGCTTCAGCCCCTCTGTTTCTCGCCCTCTGTTTCAGCCCCTCTGTTTCTCGCCCTCTGTTTCAGCCCCACTGTTTCAGCCCCTCTGTTTCTCGCCCGCTGTTTCAGCCCCTCTGTTTCTCGCCCTCTGTTTCAGCCCTTCTGTTTCTCGCCCTCTGTTTCAGCCCCTCTGTTTCTCGCCCTCTGTTTCAGCCCCTCTGTTTCTCGCCCTCTGTTTCACCCCCACTGTTTCAGCCCCTCTGTTTCAGCCCCTCTGTTTCAACCCCTCTATTTCTCGCCCACTGTTTCAGCCTCTGTGTTTCTCGCCCTCTGTTTCAGCTCCTCTGTTTCAGCCACTCTGTTTCTCGCCCTCTGTTTCAGCCCCACTGTTTCTCGCCGTCTGTTTCAGCCCCTCTATTTCAGCCCCTCTGTTTCAGCCCCTCTGTTTCTCGCACTCTGTTTCTCGCCCTCTGTTTCAGCCCCTCTGTTTCAGCCCCTCTGTTTCAGCCCCTCTGTTACTCCCCCGTTTCAGCCCCTCTGTTTCTCGCCCTCTGTTTCTCACCCTCTGTTTCAGCCCCTCTGTTTCTCGCCCTCTGTTTCAGCCCCTCTGTTTCAGACCCTCTGTTTCAGCCCCTCTGTTTCTCGCCCTCTGTTTCAGACCCTCTGTTTCAGCCCGTCCATTTCAGCCCCTCTGTTTCGCGCCCCTCTGTTTCGCGCCCCTCTGTTTCAGCCCCTCCGTTTCAGCCCCTCTCTTTCACGCCCTCTGTTTCAGCCCCTCTGTTTCTTGCCCTCTGTTTCAGCCCCTCTGTTTCTCGCCCTCTGTTTCAGCCCCTCTGTTTCAGACCCTCTGTTTCAGCCCCTCTGTTTCTCGCCCTCTGTTTCAGACCCTCTGTTTCAGCCCGTCCATTTCAGCCCCTCTGTTTCGCGCCCCTCTGTTTTGCGCCCCTCTGTTTCAGCCCCTCCGTTTCAGCCCCTCTGTTTCAACGCCCTCTGTTTCAGCCCCTCTGGTTCTCACCCTCTGTTTCAGCACCTCTGTTTCTCGCCCTCTGTTTCCGCCACTCTCTTTCAGCCCCTCTGTTTCTCGCCCTCTGTTTCAGCCCCTATGTTTCTCGCCCTCTGTTTCAGCCCCTCTGTTTCAGCCCCTCTGTTTCAGCCCCTCTGTTTCAGCCCCTCTGTTTCTCGCCCTCTGTTTCAGCCCCTCTGTTTCTCGCCCTCTGTTTCAGCCCCTCTGTTTCAGCCCCTCTGTTTCAGCCCCTCTGTTTCTCGCCCTCTGTTTCAGCCCCTCTGTTTCTCGCCCTCTGTTTCAGCCCGTCTGTTTCAGCCCCTCTGTTTCAGCCCCTCTGTTTCAGCCACTCTGTTTCAGCCACTCTGTTTCTCACACTCTGATTCAGCCCCTCTGTTTCAGCCCCTCTGTTTCAGCCCCACTGTTTCATCCCCTCGGTTTCAGCCCCTCTGTTTCAGCCCCTCTGTTTCTTGCCCTCTGTTTCAGCCCCTCTGTTTCAGCCCCTCTGTTTCAGCCCCTCTGGTTCTCACCCTCTGTTTCAGCACCTCTGTTTCTCGCCCTCTGTTTCCGCCACTCTCTTTCAGCCCCTCTGTTTCTCGCCCTCTGTTTCAGCCCCTCTGTTTCTCGCCCTCTGTTTCAGCCCCTCTGTTTCAGCCCCTCTGCTTCAGACCCTCTGTTTCTCGCCCCTCTGTTTCGCGCCCCTCTGTTTCGCGCCCCTCTATTTCGCGCCCCTCTGTTTCAGCCCCTCTGTTTCAGCCCCTCAGTTTCTCGCACTCTTTTTCAACCCCTCTGTTTCAGCCCCTCTGTTTCAGCCCCTCTGTTTCTCGCCCTCTGTTTCAGCCCCTCTGTTTCTTGCCCTCTGTTTCAGCCCCTCTGTTTCTCGCCCTCTGTTTCAGCCCCTCTGTTTCAGCCCGTCTATTTCAGCCCCTCTGTTTCGCGCCCCTCTGTTTCGCGCCCCTCTGTTTCAGCCCCTCTGTTTCAGCCCCTCTGTTTCAACGCCCTCTGTTTCAGCCCCTCTGGTTCTCACCCTCTGTTTCAGCACCTCTGTTTCTCGCCCTCTGTTTCAGCCACTCTCTTTCAGCCCCTCTGTTTCTCGCCCTCTGTTTCAGCCCCTCTGTTTCTCGCCCTCTGTTTCAGCCCCTCTGTTTCAGCCCCTCTGTTTCTCGCCCTCTGTTTCAGCCCCTCTGTTTCTCGCCCTCTGTTTCAGCCCCTCTTTTTCAGCCCCTCTGTTTCAGCCCCTCTGTTTCAGCCACTCTGTTTCTCACACTCTGATTCAGCCCCTCTGTTTCAGCCCCTCAGTTTCTCGCCCTCTGTTTCAGCCCCTCTGTTTCAGCTCCTCTATTTCTCGCCCTCTGTTTCAGCCCCTCTGTTTCTTGCCCTCTGTTTCAGCCCCTCTGTTTCTCGGCCTCTGTTTCAGCCCCTCTGTTTCAGCTCCTCTGTTTCAGCCCCTCTGTTTCATCCCCTCTGTTCCTCGCCCCTCTGTTTCTTGCGCCTCTGTATCAGCCCCTCTGTTTCAGCCCCTCTGTTTCAGCCCCTCTGTTTCAGCCCCTCTGTTTCTCGCCCTCTGTTTCAGCCCCTCTGTTTCAGCCCCTCTGTTTCAGCCCATCTGTTTCTCACCGCTCTGTTTCGCGCAACTCTGTTTCGGCCCCAATGTTTCAGCCCCTCTGTTTCTTGCAATCTGATTCAGCCCCTCTGTTTCAGCCCCTCTGTTTCAGCCCCTCTGTTTCTCGCCCTCTGTTTCAGCCCCTCTGTTTCTCGCCCTCTGTTTCAGCACCTCTGTTTCTCGCCCTCTGTTTCAGCCCCTCTGTTTCTAGCCCTCTGTTTCAGCCCCTCTGTTTCAGCCCGTCCATTTCAGCCCCTCTGTTTCAGCCCCTCTGTTTCAGCCCCTCTGTTTCAGCCCCTCTGTTTCTCGCCCTCTGTTTCAGCCCCTCTGTTTCAGCCCCTCTGTTTCTCGCCCTCTGTTTCAGCCCCTCTGTTTCTCGCACTCTGATTCTCGCCCTCTGTTTTAGCCCCTCAGTTTCAGCACCTCTGTTTCTCGCCCTCTGTTTCAGCCCCTCTGTTTCAGCGCCTCTGTTTCTCGCCCTCTGTTTCAGCCACTCTGTTTCTCGCCCTCTGATTCTCGCCCTCTGTTTCGCGTCCCTCAGTTTCAGCCCCTCTGTATCAGCCCCTCTGTTTCTCGCCCTCTGTTTCAGCCCCTCTTTCAGCCCCTCTGTTTCTCGGCCTCTGTTTCAGCCCGTCTGTTTCAGACCCTCTGTTTCGCGCCCCTCTGTTTCGCGCCCCTCTGTTTCAGCCCCTATGTTTCAGCTCCTCTGTTTCTCGCCATCTGTTTCAGCACCTGTTTCTCGCCATCTGTTTCAGCCCCTCTGTTTCTTGCCCTCTGTTTCAGCCCCTCTGTTTCAGCCGCTCTGTTTCTCGCCCTCTGTTTCAGCCCCTCTGTTTCTCGCACTCTGTTTCAGCCCCTCTGTTTCTCGCCCTCTGTTTCAGCCCCTCTGTTTCTCGCCCTCTGGTTCAGCCCCTCTGTTTCAGCCCCTCTGTTTCAGCCCCTCTGTTTCTCGCCCTCTGTTTCAGCCCCTCTGTTTCTCGCCCTCTGTTTCAGCCTCTCTGTTTCTCGCCCTCTGTTTCAGCCCCTCTGTTTCAGCCCCTCTGTTTCTCGCCCTCTGTTTCAGCACCACTGTTTCTCGCCCTCTGTTTCAGCCCCTCTGTTTCAGCCCCTCTGTTTCAGCCCCGCTGTTTCTCGCCCTCTGTTTGAGCCCCTCTGTTTCAGCCCCTCTGTTACTCGCCCTCTGTTTCAGCCCCTCTGTTTCTCTTCCTTTGTTTCTCGCCCTCTGTTTGAGCCCCTCTGTTTCAGCCCCTCTGTTACTCGCCCTCTGTTTCAGCCCCTCTGTTTCTCGCCCTTTGTTTCTCGCCATCTGTTTCAGCCCCTCTGTTACAGCCCCTCTGTTTCTCGCCCTCTGTTTCAGCCCCTCTGTTTCAGCCCCTCTGTTTCAGCCCCTCTGTTTCGCGCCCCTCTGTTTCGCGCCCCTCTGTTTCTCGCCCTCTGTTTCATCCCCTCTGTTTGTCGCCCTCTGCTTCAGCCCCTCTGTTTCTCGCCCTCTGTTTCAGCCCCTCTGTTTCTCGCCCTCTGTTTCAGCCCCACTGTTTCAGCCCCTCTGTTTCTCGCCCGCTGTTTCAGCCCCTCTGTTTCTCGCCCTCTGTTTCAGCCCTTCTGTTTCTCGCCCTCTGTTTCAGCCCCTCTGTTTCTCGCCCTCTGTTTCAGCCCCTCTGTTTCTCGCCCTCTGTTTCACCCCCACTGTTTCAGCCCCTCTGTTTCAGCCCCTCTGTTTCAACCCCTCTATTTCTCGCCCACTGTTTCAGCCTCTGTGTTTCTCGCCCTCTGTTTCAGCTCCTCTGTTTCAGCCACTCTGTTTCTCGCCCTCTGTTTCAGCCCCACTGTTTCTCGCCGTCTGTTTCAGCCCCTCTATTTCAGCCCCTCTGTTTCAGCCCCTCTGTTTCTCGCACTCTGTTTCTCGCCCTCTGTTTCAGCCCCTCTGTTTCAGCCCCTCTGTTTCAGCCCCTCTGTTACTCCCCCGTTTCAGCCCCTCTGTTTCTCGCCCTCTGTTTCTCACCCTCTGTTTCAGCCCGTCTGTTTCTCGCCCTCTGTTTCAGCCCCTCTGTTTCAGCCCCTCTGTTTCAGCCCCTCTGTTTCTCGCACTCTGATTCAGCCCCTCTGTTTCAGCCCCTCTGTTTCTCGCACTCTGTTGCAGCCCCTCTGTTACTCCCCCGTTTCAGCCCCTTTGTTTCTCGCCCTCTGTTTCTCGCCCTCTGTTTCAGCCCGTCTGTTTCTCGCCCTCTGTTTCAGCCCCTCTGTTTCAGCCCCTCTGTTTCATCCCCTCTGTTTCTCGCACTCTGATTCAGCCCCTCTGTTTCAGCCCCTCTGTTTCTCGCACTCTGTTGCAGCCCCTCTGTTTCTCGCACTCTGATTCAGCCCCTCTGTTTCAGCCACTCTCTTTCAGCCCCTCTGTTTCTCGCCCTCTGTTTCAGCACCTCTGTATCTCGCCCTCTGTTTCAGCCCCTCTGTTTCAGCCCCTCTGTTTAACCCCCCTGTTTCAGCCCCTCTGTTTCTCGCCCTCTGTTTCAGCCCCTCTGTTTCAGGCCCTCTGTTTCGCGCCCCTCCGTTTCGCGCCCCTCTGTTTCAGCCCCTCTGTTTCAGCCCCTCTGTTTCTCGCCCTCTGTTTCAGCCCCTCTGTTTCTCGCCCTCTGTTTCAGCTCCTCTGTTTCTCGCCCTCTGTTTCAGCCCCTCTGTTTCTCGCCCTCTGTTTCAGGCCCCCTGTTTCAGCCCCTCTGTTTCTCGCCCTCTGTTTCAGCACCTCTGTTTCTCGCCCTCTGTTTCAGCCCCTCTGTTTCTCGCCCTCTGTTTCAGCACCTCTGTTTCTCGCCCACTGTTTCAGCCCCTCTGTTTCAGCCCCTCTGTTTCAGCCCCTCTGTTTCAGCCCCACTGTTTCTCGCCCTCTGTTTCAGCACCTCTGTTTCTTGCCCTCTGTTTCTCGCCCTCTGTTTCAGCCCCTCTGTTTCTCGCCCTCTGTTTCAGCACCACTGTTTCAGCCCCTCTGTTTCTCGCCCGCTGTTTCAGCCCCTCTGTTTCTCGCCCTCTTTTTCTGCCCTTCTGTTTCTCGCCCTCTGTTTCAGCCCCTCTGTTTCTCGCCCTCTGTTTCAGCCCCTCTGTTTCTCGCCCTCTGTTTCACCCCCACTGATTCAGCCCCTCTGTTTCAGCCCCTCTGTTTCAACCCCTCTATTTCTCGCCCACTGTTTCAGCCTCTGTGTTTCTCGCCCTCTGTTTCAGCTCCTCTGTTTCAGCCACTCTGTTTCTCGCCCTCTGTTTCAGCCCCACTGTTTCTCGCCCTCTGTTTCAGCCCCTCTGTTTCAGCCCCTCTGTTTCAGCCCCTCTGTTTCTCGCACTCGTTTTCTCGCCCTCTGTTTCAGCCCCTCTGTTTCAGCCCCTCTGTTTCAGCCCCTCTGTTACTCCCCCGTTTCACCCCCTTCTGTTTCTCGCCCTCTGTTTCTCGCCCTCTGTTTCAGCCTGTCTGTTTCTCGCCCTCTGTTTCAGCCCCTCTGTTTCAGCCCCTCTGTTTCAGCCCCTCTGTTTCTCGCACTCTGATTCAGCCCCTCTGTTTCAGCCCGTCTGTTTCTCGCACTCTGTTGCAGCCCCTCTGTTTCTCGCACTCTGATTCAGCCCCTCTGTTTCAGACCCTGTGATTCTCGCCCTCTGTTTCAGCCCCTCTGTTTCTCGCCCTCTGATTCTCGCCCTCTGTTTCGCGTCCCTCAGTTTCAGCCCCTCTGTATCAGCCCCTCTGTTTCTCGTCCTCTGTTTCAGCCCCTCTTTCAGCCCCTCTGTTTCTCGGCCTCTGTTTCAGCCCGTCTGTTTCAGCCCCTCTGTTTCGCGCCCCTCTGTTTCGCGCCCCTCTGTTTCAGCCCCTATGTTTCAGACCCTCTGTTTCTCGCCATCTGTTTCAGCCCCTCTGTTTCTCGCCCTCTGTTTCAGCGCCTCTGTTTCTCGCCTTCGGTTTCAGCCACTCTGTTTCTTGCCCTCTGTTTCAGCCCCACTGTTTCAGCCGCTCTATTTCTCGCCCTCTGTTTCAGCCCCTCTGTTTCTCGCACTCTGTTTCAGCCCATCTGTTTCTCGCCCTCTGTTTCAGCCCCTCTGTTTCTCGCCCTCTGGTTCAGCCCCTCTGTTTCAGCCCCTCTGTTTCAGCCCCTCTGTTTCAGCCCCTCTGTTTCTCGCCCTCTGTTTCAGCTCCTCTGTTTCTCGCCCTTTGTTTCAGCCTCTCTGTTTCTCGCCCTCTGTTTCAGCCCCTCTGTTTCAGCCCCTCTGTTTCTCGCCCTCTGTTTCAGCCCCACTGTTCCTCGCCCTCTGTTTCAGCCCCTCTGTTTCAGCCCCTCTGTTTCAGCCCCGCTGTTTCTCGCCCTCTGTTTGAGCCCCTCTGTTTCAGCCCCTCTGTTACTCGCCCTCTGATTCAGCCCCTCTGTTTCTCGCCCTTTGTTTCTCGCCCTCTGTTTCAGCCCCTCTGTTTCAGCCCCTCTGTTTCAGCCCCTCTGTTTCTCGCCCTCTGTTTCAGCCCCTCTGTTTCAGCCCATCTGTTTCAGCCCCTCTGTTTCGCGCCCCTCTGTTTCGCGCCCCTCTGTTTCTCGCCCTCTGTTTCAGCCCCTCTGATTGTCGCCCTCTGTTTCAGCCTCTCTGTTTCTCGCCCTCTGTTTCAGCACCTCTGTTTCTCGCCCTCTGTTTCAGCCCCTCTGTTTCTCGCCCTCTGGTTCAGCACCACTGTTTCAGCCCCTCTGTTTCTCGCCCGCTGTTTCAGCCCCTCTGTTTCTCGCCCTCTGTTTCAGCCCTTCTGTTTCTCGCCCTCTGTTTCAGCCTCTCTGTTTCTCGCCCTCTGTTTCAGCCCCACTGTTTCTCGCCCTCTGTTTCACCCCCACTGATTCAGCCCCTCTGTTTCAGCCCCTCTGTTTCAACCCCTCTATTTCTCGCCCACTGTTTCAGCCTCTGTGTTTCTCGCCCTCTGTTTCAGCTCCTCTGTTTCAGCCACTCTGTTTCTCGCCCTCTGTTTCAGCCCCACTGTTTCTCGCCCTCTGTTTCAGCCCCTCTGTTTCAGCCCCTCTGTTTCAGCCCCTCTGTTTCTCGCACTCGTTTTCTCGCCCTCTGTTTCAGCCCCTCTGTTTCAGCCCCTCTGTTTCAGCCCCTCTGTTACTCCCCCGTTTCAGCCCCTCTGTTTCTCGCCCTCTGTTTCTCGCCCTCTGTTTCAGCCCGTCTGTTTCTCGCCCTCTGTTTCAGCCCCTCTGTTTCAGCCCCTCTGTTTCAGCCCCTCTGTTTCTCGCACTCTGATTCAGCCCCTCTGTTTCAGCCCCTCTGTTTCTCGCACTCTGTTGCAGCCCCTCTGTTTCTCGCACTCTGATTCAGCCCCTCTGTTTCAGCCCCTGTGTTTCTCGCCCTCTGTTTCAGCCCCTCTGTTTCTCGCCCTCTGTTTCAGCCCCTCTGTTTCAGCCCGTCTGTTTCAGCCACTCTGTTTCTCACACTCTGATTCAGCCCCTCTGTTTCAGCCCCTCTGTTTCTCGCCCTCTGTTTCAGCCCCTCAGTTTCTCGCCCTCTGTTTCAGCCCCTCTGTTTCAGCTCCTCTGTTTCTCGCCCTCTGTTTCAGCACCTCTGTTTCTTGCCCTCTGTTTCAGCCCCTCTGTTTCAGCCCCTCTGTTTCATCCCCTCTGTTCCTCGCACCTCTGTTTCTTGCACCTCTGTATCAGCCCCTCTGTTTCAGCCCCTCTGTTTCAGCCCCTCTGTTTCAGCCCCTCTGTTTCTCGCCCTCTGTTTCAGCCCCTCTGTTTCAGCCCCTCTGTTTCAGCCCATCTGTTTCTCACCGCTCTGTTTCGCGCCCCTCTGTTTCGGCCCCAATGTTTCAGCCCCTCTGTTTCTTGCAATCTGATTCAGCCCCTCTGTTTCAGCCCCTCTGTTTCAGACCCTTTGTTTCTCGCCCTCTGTTTCAGCCCCTCTGTTTCTCGCCCTCTGTTTCAGCACCTCTGTTTCTCGCCCTCTGTTTCAGCCCCTCTGAATCTCGCCCTCTGTTTCAGCCCCTCTGTTTCAGCCCCTCTGTTTCTCGCCCTCTGTTTCAGCCCCTCTGTTTCTCGCCCTCTGTTTCAGCCCCTCTGTTTCAGCCCCTCTGTTTCAGCCCCTCGGTTTCAGCCCATCTGTTTCAGCCCCTCTGTTTCTCGCCCTCTGTTTCAGCCCCTCTGTTTCAGCCCCTCTGTTTCTCGCCCTATGTTTCAGCCCTTCTGTTTCTGGCCCTCTGTTTTTGCCCCTCTGTTTCACGCCCTCTGTTTCAGCCCCTCTGTTTCAGCCCCTCTGTTTCTCGCACTCTGATTCAGCCCCTCTGTTTCAGCCCCTCTGTTTCAGCCCCTCTGTTTCTCGCCCCTTTGTTTCAGCCCCTCTGTTTCTCGCCCTCTGTATCAGCCCCTCTGTTTCTCGCCCTCTGTTTCAGCCCCTCTGTGTCTCGCCCTCTGTTTCAGCCGCTCTGTTTCTGGCCCTCTGTTTCAGCGCCTCTGTTTCAGCCCGTCTGTTTCAGCCCCTCTGTTTCAGCCCCTCTGCTTCAGCCCCTCTGTTTCAGACCCTCTGTTTCTCGCTCCTCTGTTTCAGCCCCTCTGTTTCAGCCCCTCTGTTTCGCGCCCCTCTGTTTCGCGACACTCTCTTTCAGCCCCTCTGTTTCAGCCCCTCAGTTTCTCGAACTCTTTTTCAACCCCTCTATTTCAGCCCCTCTGTTTCAGCCCCTCTGTTTCACGCCCTCTGTTTCAGCCCCTCTGTTTCTTGCCCTCTGTTTCAGCCCCTCTGTTTCTCGCCCTCTGTTTCAGCCCCTCTGTTTCAGACCCTCTGTTTCAGCCCCTCTGTTTCTCGCCCTCTGTTTCAGACCCTCTGTTTCAGCCCGTCCATTTCAGCCCCTCTGTTTCGCGCCCCTCTGTTTCGCGCCCCTCTGTTTCAGCCCCTCCGTTTCAGCCCCTCTCTTTCACGCCCTCTGTTTCAGCCCCTCTGTTTCTTGCCCTCTGTTTCAGCCCCTCTGTTTCTCGCCCTCTGTTTCAGCCCCTCTGTTTCAGACCCTCTGTTTCAGCCCCTCTGTTTCTCGCCCTCTGTTTCAGACCCTCTGTTTCAGCCCGTCCATTTCAGCCCCTCTGTTTCGCGCCCCTCTGTTTTGCGCCCCTCTGTTTCAGCCCCTCCGTTTCAGCCCCTCTGTTTCAACGCCCTCTGTTTCAGCCCCTCTGGTTCTCACCCTCTGTTTCAGCACCTCTGTTTCTCGCCCTCTGTTTCCGCCACTCTCTTTCAGCCCCTCTGTTTCTCGCCCTCTGTTTCAGCCCCTATGTTTCTCGCCCTCTGTTTCAGCCCCTCTGTTTCAGCCCCTCTGTTTCAGCCCCTCTGTTTCAGCCCCTCTGTTTCTCGCCCTCTGTTTCAGCCCCTCTGTTTCTCGCCCTCTGTTTCAGCCCCTCTGTTTCAGCCCCTCTGTTTCAGCCCCTCTGTTTCTCGCCCTCTGTTTCAGCCCCTCTGTTTCTCGCCCTCTGTTTCAGCCCGTCTGTTTCAGCCCCTCTGTTTCAGCCCCTCTGTTTCAGCCACTCTGTTTCAGCCACTCTGTTTCTCACACTCTGATTCAGCCCCTCTGTTTCAGCCCCTCTGTTTCAGCCCCACTGTTTCATCCCCTCGGTTTCAGCCCCTCTGTTTCAGCCCCTCTGTTTCTTGCCCTCTGTTTCAGCCCCTCTGTTTCAGCCCCTCTGTTTCAGCCCCTCTGGTTCTCACCCTCTGTTTCAGCACCTCTGTTTCTCGCCCTCTGTTTCCGCCACTCTCTTTCAGCCCCTCTGTTTCTCGCCCTCTGTTTCAGCCCCTCTGTTTCTCGCCCTCTGTTTCAGCCCCTCTGTTTCAGCCCCTCTGCTTCAGCCCCTGTGTTTCAGACCCTCTGTTTCTCGCCCCTCTGTTTCGCGCCCCTCTGTTTCGCGCCCCTCTGTTTCAGCCCCTCTGTTTCAGCCCCTCAGTTTCTCGCACTCTTTTTCAACCCCTCTGTTTCAGCCCCTCTGTTTCAGCCCCTCTGTTTCTCGCCCTCTGTTTCAGCCCCTCTGTTTCTTGCCCTCTGTTTCAGCCCCTCTGTTTCTCGCCCTCTGTTTCAGCCCCTCTGTTTCAGCCCGTCTATTTCAGCCCCTCTGTTTCGCGCCCCTCTGTTTCGCGCCCCTCTGTTTCAGCCCCTCTGTTTCAGCCCCTCTGTTTCAACGCCCTCTGTTTCAGCCCCTCTGGTTCTCACCCTCTGTTTCAGCACCTCTGTTTCTCGCCCTCTGTTTCAGCCACTCTCTTTCAGCCCCTCTGTTTCTCGCCCTCTGTTTCAGCCCCTCTGTTTCTCGCCCTCTGTTTCAGCCCCTCTGTTTCAGCCCCTCTGTTTCTCGCCCTCTGTTTCAGCCCCTCTGTTTCTCGCCCTCTGTTTCAGCCCCTCTTTTTCAGCCCCTCTGTTTCAGCCCCTCTGTTTCAGCCACTCTGTTTCTCACACTCTGATTCAGCCCCTCTGTTTCAGCCCCTCAGTTTCTCGCCCTCTGTTTCAGCCCCTCTGTTTCAGCTCCTCTATTTCTCGCCCTCTGTTTCAGCCCCTCTGTTTCTTGCCCTCTGTTTCAGCCCCTCTGTTTCTCGGCCTCTGTTTCAGCCCCTCTGTTTCAGCTCCTCTGTTTCAGCCCCTCTGTTTCATCCCCTCTGTTCCTCGCCCCTCTGTTTCTTGCGCCTCTGTATCAGCCCCTCTGTTTCAGCCCCTCTGTTTCAGCCCCTCTGTTTCAGCCCCTCTGTTTCTCGCCCTCTGTTTCAGCCCCTCTGTTTCAGCCCCTCTGTTTCAGGCCATCTGTTTCTCACCGCTCTGTTTCGCGCAACTCTGTTTCGGCCCCAATGTTTCAGCCCCTCTGTTTCTTGCAATCTGATTCAGCCCCTCTGTTTCAGCCCCTCTGTTTCAGACCCTCTGTTTCTCGCCCTCTGTTTCAGCACCTCTGTTTCTCGCCCTCTGTTTCAGCCCCTCTGTTTCTAGCCCTCTGTTTCAGCCCCTCTGTTTCAGCCCCTCTGTTTCTCGCCCTCTGTTTCAGCCCCTCTGTTTCTCGCCCTCTGTTTCAGCCCCTCTGTTTCAGCCCATCTGTTTCAGCCCCTCGGTTTCAGCCCCTCTGTTTCAGCCCCTCTGTTTCTTGCCCTCTGTTTCAGCCCCTCTGTTTCTCGCCCTCTGTTTCAGCCCCTCTGTTTCAGCCCCTCTGTTTCTGGCCCTCTGTTTCTGCCCCTCTGTTTCTCGCCCTCTGTTTCAGCCCCTCTGTTTCAGCCCCTCTGTTTCAGCCCCACTGTTTCTCGCACTCTGATTCAGCCCCTCTGTTTCAGCCCCTCTGTTTCAGCCCCTCTGTTTCTCGCCCCTTTGTTTCAGCCCCTCTGTTTCTCGCCCTCTGTTTCAGCCCCTCTGTTTCTCGCCCTCTGTTTCAGCCCCTCTGTTTCTCGCCCGCTGTTTCAGCCCCACTGTTTCAGCCCCTCTGTTTCTCGCGCTCTGTTTCAGCCCCTCTGTTTCTCGCCCTCTGTTTCAGCCCCTCTGTTTCTCGCCCTCTGTTTCACCCCCACTGTTTCAGCCCCTCTGTTTCAGCCCCTCTGTTTCAACCCCTCTATTTCTCGCCCACTGTTTCAGCATCTGTGTTTCTCGCCCTCTGTTTCAGCTCCTCTGTTTCAGCCACTCTGTTTCTCGCCCTCTGTTTCAGCCCCACTGTTTCTCGCCCTCTGTTTCAGCCCCTCTGTTTAAGCCCCTCTGTTTCAGCCCCTCTGTTTCTCGCCCTGTGTTTCTCGCCCTCTGTTTCAGCCCCTCTGTTACTCCCCCGTTTCAGCCCCTCTGTTTCTCGCCCTCTGTTTCTCGCCCTCTGTTTCAGTCCCTCTGTTTCTCGCCCTCTGTTTCAGCCCCTCTGTTTCAGCCCCTCTGTTTCAGCCCCTCTGTTTGAGCCCCTCTGTTCCTCGCCCCTCTGTTTCTCGCCCTCTGTTTCAGCCCCTCTGTTTCAGACCCTCTGTTTCAGCCCCTCTGTTTCTCGCCCTCTGTTTCAGACCCTCTGTTTCAGCCCGTCCATTTCAGCCCCTCTGTTTCGCGCCCCTCTGTTTCGCGCCCCTCTGTTTCAGCCCCTACGTTTCAGCCCCTCTGTTTCAACGCCCTCTGTTTCAGCCCCTCTGTTTCTCGCCCTCTGTTTCAGCCCCTCTGTTTCTCGCCCTCTGTTTCAGCCCCTCTGTTTCAGCCCCTCTGTTTCAGCCCCTCTGTTTCTCGCCCTCTGTTTCAGCCCCTCTGTTTCTCGCCCTCTGTTTCAGCCCCTCTGTTTCAGCCCCTCTGTTTCAGCCCCTCTGTTTCAGCCACTCTGTTTCAGCCACTCTGTTTCTCACACTCTGATTCAGCCCCTCTGTTTCAGCCCCTCTGTTTCAGCCTCTCTGTTTCAGCCCCTCGGTTTCAGCCCCTCTGTTTCAGCCCCTCTGTTTCTTGCCCTCTGTTTCAGCCCCTCTGTTTCAGCCCCTCTGTTTCAGCCCCTCTGTTTCAGCCCCTCTGGTTCTCACCCTCTGTTTCAGCACCTCTGTTTCTCGCCCTCTGTTTCCGCCACTCTCTTTCAGCCCCTCTGTTTCTCGCCCTCTGTTTCAGCCCCTCTGTTTCTCGCCCTCTGTTTCAGCCCCTCTGTTTCAGCCACTCTGCTTCAGCCCCTGTGTTTCAGACCCTCTGTTTCTCGCCCCTCTGTTTCAGCCCCTCTGTTTCAGCCCCTCTGTTTCGCGCCCCTCTGTTTCGCGCCCCTCTGTTTCAGCCCCTCTGTTTCAGCCCCTCAGTTTCTCGCACTCTTTTTCAACCCCTCTGTTTCAGCCCCTCTGTTTCAGCCCCTCTGTTTCTCGCCCTCTGTTTCAGCCCCTCTGTTTCTTGCCCTCTGTTTCAGCCCCTCTGTTTCTCGCCCTCTGTTTCAGCCCCTCTGTTTCAGCCCGTCTATTTCAGCCCCTCTGTTTCGCGCCCCTCTGTTTCGCGCCCCTCTGTTTCAGCCCCTCTGTTTCAGCCCCTCTGTTTCAACGCCCTCTGTTTCAGCCCCTCTGGTTCTCACCCTCTGTTTCAGCACCTCTGTTTCTCGCCCTCTGTTTCAGCCACTCTCTTTCAGCCCCTCTGTTTCTCGCCCTCTGTTTCAGCCCCTCTGTTTCTCGCCCTCTGTTTCAGCCCCTCCGTTTCAGCCCCTCTGTTTCTCACCCTCTGTTTCAGCCCCTCTGTTTCTCGCCCTCTGTTTCAGCCCCTCTTTTTCAGCCCCTCTGTTTCAGCCCCTCTGTTTCAGCCACTCTGTTTCTCACACTCTGATTCAGCCCCTCTGTTTCAGCCCCTCTGTTTCTCGCCCTCTGTTTCAGCCCCTCAGTTTCTCGCTCTCTGTTTCAGCCCCTCTGTTTCAGCTCCTCTATTTCTCGCCCTCTGTTTCAGCCCCTCTGTTTCTTGCCCTCTGTTTCAGCCCCTCTGTTTCTCGGCCTCTGTTTCAGCCCCTCTGTTTCAGCTCCTCTGTTTCAGCCCCTCTGTTTCATCCCCTCTGTTCCTCGCCCCTCTGTTTCTTGCGCCTCTGTATCAGCCCCTCTGTTTCAGCCCCTCTGTTTCAGCCCCTCTGTTTCTCGCCCTCTGTTTTAGCTCCTCTGTTTCAGCCCCTCTGTTTCAGGCCATCTGTTTCTCACCGCTCTGTTTCGCGCAACTCTGTTTCGGCCCCAATGTTTCAGCCCCTCTGTTTCTTGCAATCTGATTCAGCCCCTCTGTTTCTGCCCCTCTGTTTCAGACCCTCTGTTTCTCGCCCTCTGTTTCAGCCCCTCTGTTTCTCGCCCTCTGTTTCAGCACCTCTGTTTCTCGCCCTCTGTTTCAGCCCCTCTGTTTCTAGCCCTCTGTTTCAGCCCCTCTGTTTCAGCCCCTCTGTTTCTCGCCCTCTGTTTCAGCCCCTCTGTTTCTCGCCCTCTGTTTCAGCCCCTCTGTTTCAGCCCATCTGTTTCAGCCCCTCGGTTTCAGCCCCTCTGTTTCAGCCCCTCTGTTTCTTGCCCTCTGTTTCAGCCCCTCTGTTTCTCGCCCTCTGTTTCAGCCCCTCTGTTTCAGCCCCTCTGTTTCTGGCCCTCTGTTTCTGCCCCTCTGTTTCTCGCCCTCTGTTTCAGCCCCTCTGTTTCAGCCCCTCTGTTTCAGCCCCACTGTTTCTCGCACTCTGATTCAGCCCCTCTGTTTCAGCCCCTCTGTTTCAGCCCCTCTGTTTCCCGCCCCTTTGTTTCAGCACCTCTGTTTCTCGCCCTCTGTTTCAGCCCCTCTGTTTCTCGCCCTCTGTTTCAGCCCCTCTGTTTCTCGCCCGCTGTTTCAGCACCACTGTTTCGGCCCCTCTGTTTCTCGCCCTCTGTTTCAGCCCCTCTGTTTCTCGCCCTCTGTTTCAGCCCCTCTGTTTCTCGCCCTCTGTTTCACCACCACTGTTTCAGCCCCTCTGTTTCAGCCCCTCTGTTTCAACCCCTCTATTTCTCGCCCACTGTTTCAGCATCTGTGTTTCTTGCCCTCTGTTTCAGCTCCTCTGTTTCAGCCACTCTGTTTCTCGCCCTCTGTTTCAGCCCCACTGTTTCTCGCCCTCTGTTTCAGCCCCTCTGTTTAAGCCCCTCTGTTTCAGCCCCTCTGTTTCTCGCCCTGTGTTTCTCGCCCTCTGTTTCAGCTCCTCTGTTTCAGCCACTCTGTTTCAACGCCCTCTGTTTCAGCCCCTCTGTTTCTCGCCCTCTGTTTCAGCCCCTCTGTTTCTCGCCCTCTGTTTCAGCCCCTCTGTTTCAGCCCCTCTGTTTCAGCCCCTCTGTTTCAGCCCCTCTGTTTCTCGCCCTCTGTTTCAGCCCCTCTGTTTCTCGCCCTCTGTTTCAGCCCCTCTGTTTCAGCCCCTCTGTTTCAGCCCCTCTGTTTCAGCCACTCTGTTTCAGCCACTCTGTTTCTCACACTCTGATTCAGCCCCTCTGTTTCAGCCCCTCTGTTTCAGCCCCTCTGTTTCAGCCCCTCGGTTTCAGCCCCTCTGTTTCAGCCCCTCTGTTTCTTGCCCTCTGTTTCAGCCCGTCTGTTTCAGCCCCTCTGTTTCAGCCCCTCTGCTTCAGCCCCTCTGTTTCAGACCCTCTGTTTCTCGCCCCTCTGTTTCAGCCCCTCTGTTTCAGCCCCTCTGTTTCGCGCCCCTCTGTTTCGCGCCCCTCTGTTTCAGCCCCTCTGTTTTAGCCCCTCAGTTTCTCGCACTCTTTTTCAACCCCTCTGTTTCAGCCCCTCTGTTTCAGCCCCTCTGTTTCTCGCCCTCTGTTTCAGCCCCTCTGTTTCTTGCCCTCTGTTTCAGCCCCTCTGTTTCTCGCCCTCTGTTTCAGCCCCTCTCTTTCAGCCCGTCTATTTCAGCCCCTCTGTTTCGCGCCCCTCTGTTTCGCGCCCCTCTGTTTCAGCCCCTCTGTTTCAGCCCCTCTGTTTCAACGCCCTCTGTTTCAGCCCCTCTGGTTCTCACCCTCTGTTTCAGCACCTCTGTTTCTCGCCCTCTGTTTCAGCCACTCTCTTTCAGCCCCTCTGTTTCTCGCCCTCTGTTTCAGCCCCTCTGTTTCTCGCCCTCTGTTTGAGCCCCTCTGTTTCAGCCCCTCTGTTTCTCGCCCTCTGTTTCAGCCCCTCTGTTTCTCGCCCTCTGTTTCAGCCCCTCTTTTTCAGCCCCTCTGTTTCAGCCCCTCTGTTTCAGCCCCTCTGTTTCTCGCCCTCTGTTTCAGCCCCTCAGTTTCTCGCCCTCTGTTTCAGCCCCTCTGTTTCAGCTCCTCTATTTCTCGCCCTCTGTTTCAGCCCCTCTGTTTCTTGCCCTCTGTTTCAGCCCCTCTGTTTCTCGGCCTCTGTTTCAGCCCCTCTGTTTCAGCCCCTCTGTTTCAGCCCCTCTGTTTCATCCCCTCTGTTCCTCGCCCCTCTGTTTCTTGCGCCTCTGTATCAGCCCCTCTGTTTCAGCCCCTCTGTTTCAGCCCCTCTGTTTCAGCCCCTCTGTTTCTCGCCCTCTGTTTCAGCCCCTCTGTTTCAGCCCCTCTGTTTCAGGCCATCTGTTTCTCACCGCTCTGTTTCGCGCAACTCTGTTTCGGCCCCAATGTTTCAGCCCCTCTGTTTCTTGCAATCTGATTCAGCCCCTCTGTTTCAGCCCCTCTGTTTCAGACCCTCTGTTTCTCGCCCTCTGTTTCAGCCCCTCTGTTTCTCGCCCTCTGTTTCAGCACCTCTGTTTCTCGCCCTCTGTTTCAGCCCCTCTGTTTCTAGCCCTCTGTTTCAGCCCCTCTGTTTCAGCCCCTCTGTTTCTCGCCCTCTGTTTCAGCCCCTCTGTTTCTCGCCCTCTGTTTCAGCCCCTCTGTTTCAGCCCATCTGTTTCAGCCCCTCGGTTTCAGCCCCTCTGTTTCAGCCCCTCTGTTTCTTGCCCTCTGTTTCAGCCCCTCTGTTTCAGCCCCTCTGTTTCTCGCCCTCTGTTTCAGCCCCTCTGTTTCTGGCCCTCTGTTTCTGCCCCTCTGTTTCTCGCCCTCTGTTTCAGCCCCTCTGTTTCAGCCCCTCTGTTTCAGCCCCACTGTTTCTCGCACTCTGATTCAGCCCCTCTGTTTCAGCCCCTCTGTTTCAGCCCCTCTGTTTCTCGCCCCTCTGTTTCATCCCCTCTGTTCCTCGCCCCTCTGTTTCTTGCGCCTCTGTATCATCCCCTCTGTTTCAGCCCCTCTGTTTCAGCCCCTCTGTTTCAGCCCCTCTGTTTCTCGCCCTCTGTTTCAGCCCCTCTGTTTCAGCCCCTCTGTTTCAGGCCATCTGTTTCTCACCGCTCTGTTTCGCGCAACTCTGTTTCGGCCCCAATGTTTCAGCCCCTCTGTTTCTTGCAATCTGATTCAGACCCTCTGTTTCAGCCCCTCTGTTTCAGACCCTCTGTTTCTCGCCCTCTGTTTCAGCCCCTCTGTTTCTCGCCCTCTGTTTCAGCACCTCTGTTTCTCGCCCTCTGTTTCAGCCCCTCTGTTTCTAGCCCTCTGTTTCAGCCCCTCTGTTTCAGCCCCTCTGTTTCTCGCCCTCTGTTTCAGCCCCTCTGTTTCTCGCCCTCTGTTTCAGCCCCTCTGTTTCAGCCCATCTGTTTCAGCCCCTCGGTTTCAGCCCCTCTGTTTCAGCCCCTCTGTTTCTTGCCCTCTGTTTCAGCCCCTCCGTTTCAGCCCCTCTGTTTCTCACCCTCTGTTTCAGCCCCTCTGTTTCTCGCCCTCTGTTTCAGCCCCTCTTTTTCAGCCCCTCTGTTTCAGCCCCTCTGTTTCAGCCACTCTGTTTCTCACACTCTGATTCAGCCCCTCTGTTTCAGCCCCTCTGTTTCTCGCCCTCTGTTTCAGCCCCTCAGTTTCTCGCTCTCTGTTTCAGCCCCTCTGTTTCAGCTCCTCTATTTCTCGCCCTCTGTTTCAGCCCCTCTGTTTCTTGCCCTCTGTTTCAGCCCCTCTGTTTCTCGGCCTCTGTTTCAGCCCCTCTGTTTCAGCTCCTCTGTTTCAGCCCCTCTGTTTCATCCCCTCTGTTCCTCGCCCCTCTGTTTCTTGCGCCTCTGTATCAGCCCCTCTGTTTCAGCCCCTCCGTTTCAGCCCCTCTGTTTCTCGCCCTCTGTTTCAGCTCCTCTGTTTCAGCCCCTCTGTTTCAGGCCATCTGTTTCTCACCGCTCTGTTTCGCGCAACTCTGTTTCGGCCCCAATGTTTCAGCCCCTCTGTTTCTTGCAATCTGATTCAGCCCCTCTGTTTCTGCCCCTCTGTTTCAGACCCTCTGTTTCTCGCCCTCTGTTTCAGCCCCTCTGTTTCTCGCCCTCTGTTTCAGCACCTCTGTTTCTCGCCCTCTGTTTCAGCCCCTCTGTTTCTAGCCCTCTGTTTCAGCCCCTCTGTTTCAGCCCCTCTGTTTCTCGCCCTCTGTTTCAGCCCCTCTGTTTCTCGCCCTCTGTTTCAGCCCCTCTGTTTCAGCCCATCTGTTTCAGCCCCTCGGTTTCAGCCCCTCTGTTTCAGCCCCTCTGTTTCTTGCCCTCTGTTTCAGCCCCTCTGTTTCTCGCCCTCTGTTTCAGCCCCTCTGTTTCAGCCCCTCTGTTTCTGGCCCTCTGTTTCTGCCCCTCTGTTTCTCGCCCTCTGTTTCAGCCCCTCTGTTTCAGCCCCTCTGTTTCAGCCCCACTGTTTCTCGCACTCTGATTCAGCCCCTCTGTTTCAGCCCCTCTGTTTCCCGCCCCTTTGTTTCAGCACCTCTGTTTCTCGCCCTCTGTTTCAGCCCCTCTGTTTCTCGCCCTCTGTTTCAGCCCCTCTGTTTCTCGCCCGCTGTTTCAGCACCACTGTTTCGGCCCCTCTGTTTCTCGCCCTCTGTTTCAGCCCCTCTGTTTCTCGCCCTCTGTTTCAGCCCCTCTGTTTCTCGCCCTCTGTTTCACCACCACTGTTTCAGCCCCTCTGTTTCAGCCCCTCTGTTTCAACCCCTCTATTTCTCGCCCACTGTTTCAGCATCTGTGTTTCTCGCCCTCTGTTTCAGCTCCTCTGTTTCAGCCACTCTGTTTCTCGCCCTCTGTTTCAGCCCCACTGTTTCTCGCCCTCTGTTTCAGCCCCTCTGTTTAAGCCCCTCTGTTTCAGCCCCTCTGTTTCTCGCCCTGTGTTTCTCGCCCTCTGTTTCAGCCCCTCTGTTACTCCCCCGTTTCAGCCCCTCTGTTTCTCGCCCTCTGATTCTCGCCCTCTGTTTCAGCCCCTCTGTTTCAGCCCCTCTGTTTCAGCCCCTCTGTTTGAGCCCCTCTGTTCCTCGCCCCTCTGTTTCTCGCCCTCTGTTTCAGCCCCTCTGTTTCAGACCCTCTGTTTCAGCCCCTCTGTTTCTCGCCCTCTGTTTCAGACCCTCTGTTTCAGCCCCTCTGTTTCAACCCCTCTATTTCTCGCCCACTGTTTCAGCATCTGTGTTTCTCGCCCTCTGTTTCAGCTCCTCTGTTTCAGCCACTCTGTTTCAACGCCCTCTGTTTCAGCCCCTCTGTTTCTCGCCCTCTGTTTCAGCCCCTCTGTTTCTCGCCCTCTGTTTCAGCCCCTCTGTTTCAGCCCCTCTGTTTCAGCCCCTCTGTTTCAGCCCCTCTGTTTCTCGCCCTCTGTTTCAGCCCCTCTGTTTCTCGCCCTCTGTTTCAGCCCCTCTGTTTCAGCCCCTCTGTTTCAGCCCCTCTGTTTCAGCCACTCTGTTTCAGCCACTCTGTTTCTCACACTCTGATTCAGCCCCTCTGTTTCAGCCCCTCTGTTTCAGCCCCTCTGTTTCAGCCCCTCGGTTTCAGCCCCTCTGTTTCAGCCCCTCTGTTTCTTGCCCTCTGTTTCAGCCCCTCTGTTTCAGCCCCTCTGTTTCAGCCCCTCTGCTTCAGCCCCTCTGTTTCAGACCCTCTGTTTCTCGCCCCTCTGTTTCAGCCCCTCTGTTTCAGCCCCTCTGTTTCGCGCCCCTCTGTTTCGCGCCCCTCTGTTTCAGCCCCTCTGTTTCAGCCCCTCAGTTTCTCGCACTCTTTTTCAACCCCTCTGTTTCAGCCCCTCTGTTTCAGCCCCTCTGTTTCTCGCCCTCTGTTTCAGCCCCTCTGTTTCTTGCCCTCTGTTTCAGCCCCTCTGTTTCTCGCCCTCTGTTTCAGCCCCTCTCTTTCAGCCCGTCTATTTCAGCCCCTCTGTTTCGCGCCCCTCTGTTTCGCGCCCCTCTGTTTCAGCCCCTCTGTTTCAGCCCCTCTGTTTCAACGCCCTCTGTTTCAGCCCCTCTGGTTCTCACCCTCTGTTTCAGCACCTCTGTTTCTCGCCCTCTGTTTCAGCCACTCTCTTTCAGCCCCTCTGTTTCTCGCCCTCTGTTTCAGCCCCTCTGTTTCTCGCCCTCTGTTTCAGCCCCTCTGTTTCAGCCCCTCTGTTTCTCGCCCTCTGTTTCAGCCCCTCTGTTTCTCGTCCTCTGTTTCAGCCCCTCTTTTTCAGCCCCTCTGTTTCAGCCCCTCTGTTTCAGCCACTCTGTTTCTCACACTCTGATTCAGCCCCTCTGTTTCAGCCCCTCTGTTTCTCGCCCTCTGTTTCAGCCCCTCAGTTTCTCGCCCTCTGTTTCAGCCCCTCTGTTTCAGCTCCTCTATTTCTCGCCCTCTGTTTCAGCCCCTCTGTTTCTTGCCCTCTGTTTCAGCCCCTCTGTTTCTCGGCCTCTGTTTCAGCCCCTCTGTTTCAGCCCCTCTGTTTCAGCCCCTCTGTTTCATCCCCTCTGTTCCTCGCCCCTCTGTTTCTTGCGCCTCTGTATCAGCCCCTCTGTTTCAGCCCCTCTGTTTCAGCCCCTCTGTTTCAGCCCCTCTGTTTCTCGCCCTCTGTTTCAGCCCCTCTGTTTCAGCCCCTCTGTTTCAGGCCATCTGTTTCTCACCGCTCTGTTTCGCGCAACTCTGTTTCGGCCCCAATGTTTCAGCCCCTCTGTTTCTTGCAATCTGATTCAGCCCCTCTGTTTCAGCCCCTCTGTTTCAGACCCTCTGTTTCTCGCCCTCTGTTTCAGCCCCTCTGTTTCTCGCCCTCTGTTTCAGCACCTCTGTTTCTCGCCCTCTGTTTCAGCCCCTCTGTTTCTAGCCCTCTGTTTCAGCCCCTCTGTTTCAGCCCCTCTGTTTCTCGCCCTCTGTTTCAGCCCCTCTGTTTCTCGCCCTCTGTTTCAGCCCCTCTGTTTCAGCCCATCTGTTTCAGCCCCTCGGTTTCAGCCCCTCTGTTTCAGCCCCTCTGTTTCTTGCCCTCTGTTTCAGCCCCTCTGTTTCAGCCCCTCTGTTTCTCGCCCTCTGTTTCAGCCCCTCTGTTTCTGGCCCTCTGTTTCTGCCCCTCTGTTTCTCGCCCTCTGTTTCAGCCCCTCTGTTTCAGCCCCTCTGTTTCAGCCCCACTGTTTCTCGCACTCTGATTCAGCCCCTCTGTTTCAGCCCCTCTGTTTCAGCCCCTCTGTTTCTCGCCCCTCTGTTTCATCCCCTCTGTTCCTCGCCCCTCTGTTTCTTGCGCCTCTGTATCAGCCCCTCTGTTTCAGCCCCTCTGTTTCAGCCCCTCTGTTTCAGCCCCTCTGTTTCTCGCCCTCTGTTTCAGCCCCTCTGTTTCAGCCCCTCTGTTTCAGGCCATCTGTTTCTCACCGCTCTGTTTCGCGCAACTCTGTTTCGGCCCCAATGTTTCAGCCCCTCTGTTTCTTGCAATCTGATTCAGACCCTCTGTTTCAGCCCCTCTGTTTCAGACCCTCTGTTTCTCGCCCTCTGTTTCAGCCCCTCTGTTTCTCGCCCTCTGTTTCAGCACCTCTGTTTCTCGCCCTCTGTTTCAGCCCCTCTGTTTCTAGCCCTCTGTTTCAGCCCCTCTGTTTCAGCCCCTCTGTTTCTCGCCCTCTGTTTCAGCCCCTCTGTTTCTCGCCCTCTGTTTCAGCCCCTCTGTTTCAGCCCATCTGTTTCAGCCCCTCGGTTTCAGCCCCTCTGTTTCAGCCCCTCTGTTTCTTGCCCTCTGTTTCAGCCCCTCTGTTTCAGCCCCTCTGTTTCTCGCCCTCTGTTTCAGCCCCTCTGTTTCTGGCCCTCTGTTTCTGCCCCTCTGTTTCTCGCCCTCTGTTTCAGCCCCTCTGTTTCAGCCCCTCTGTTTCAGCCCCACTGTTTCTCGCACTCTGATTCAGCCCCTCTGTTTCAGCCCCTCTGTTTCAGCCCCTCTGTTTCTCGCCCCTTTGTTTCAGCCCCTCTGTTTCTCGCCCACTGTTTCAGCCCCTCTGTTTCTCGCCCTGTGTTTCAGCCCCTCTGTTTCTCGCCCGCTGTTTCAGCCCCACTGTTTCAGCCCCTCTGTTTCTCGCCCTCTGTTTCAGCCCCTCTGTTTCTAGCCCTCTGTTTCAGCCCCTCTGTTTCTCGCCCTGTGTTTCAGCCCCTCTGTTTCTCGCCCGCTGTTTCAGCCCCACTGTTTCAGCCCCTCTGTTTCTCGCCCTCTGTTTCAGCCCCTCTGTTTCAGCCCCTCTGTTTCAGCCCCTCTGTTTCTCGCCCCTTTGTTTCAGCCCCTCTGTTTCTCGCCCTCTGTTTCAGCCCCTCTGTTTCTCGCCCTGTGTTTCAGCCCCTCT
The DNA here is from genome assembly GCF_047496795.1 of Chiloscyllium punctatum. Lineage (NCBI taxonomy): Eukaryota > Metazoa > Chordata > Chondrichthyes > Orectolobiformes > Hemiscylliidae > Chiloscyllium > Chiloscyllium punctatum. The sequence continues at coordinate 128,282 of NW_027310045.1, forward strand.
GTTTCTCGCCCGCTGTTTCAGCCCCACTGTTTCAGCCCCTCTGTTTCAGCCCCTCTGTTTCAGCCCCTCTGTTTCTCGCCCTCTGTTTCACCCCCACTGTTTCAGCCCCTCTGTTTCAGCCCCTCTGTTTCAACCCCTCTATTTCTCGCCCACTGTTTCAGCCTCTGTGTTTCTCGCCCTCTGTTTCAGCTCCTCTGTTTCAGCCACTCTGTTTCTCGCCCTCTGTTTCAGCCCCTCTGTTTCAGCCCCTCTGTTTCAGCCCCTCTGTTTCAGCCCCTCTGTTTCTCGCCCACTGTTTCAGCCCCTCTGTTTCTCGCCCTCTGTTTCAGCCCCTCTGTTTCAGCCCCTCTGTTTCAGCCCCTCTGTTTCAACCACTCTGTTTCAGCCACTCTGATTCTCACACTCTGATTCAGCCCCTCTGTTTCAGCCCCTCTGTTTCAGCCCCTCGGTTTCAGCCCCTCTGTTTCAGCCCCTCTGTTTCTTGCCCTCTGTTTCAGCCCCTCTGTTTCAGCCCCTCTGTTTCAGCCCCTCTGCTTCAGCCCCTCTGTTTCAGACCCTCTGTTTCTCGCCCCTCTGTTTCAGCCCCTCTGTTTCAGCCCCTCTGTTTCGCGCCCCTCTGTTTCGCGCCCCTCTGTTTCAGCCCCTCTGTTTCAGCCCCTCAGTTTCTCGCACTCTTTTTCAACCCCTCTGTTTCAGCCCCTCTGTTTCAGCCCCTCTGTTTCTCGCCCTCTGTTTCAGCCCCTCTGTTTCTTGCCCTCTGTTTCAGCCCCTCTGTTTCTCGCCCTCTGTTTCAGCCCCTCTGTTTCAGCCCGTCTATTTCAGCCCCTCTGTTTCGCGCCCCTCTGTTTCGCGCCCCTCTGTTTCTGCCCCTCTGTTTCAGCCCCTCTGTTTCAACGCCCTCTGTTTCAGCCCCTCTGGTTCTCACCCTCTGTTTCAGCACCTCTTTTTTTTCGCCCTCTGTTTCAGCCACTCTCTTTCAGCCCCTCTGTTTCTTGCCCTCTGTTTCAGCCCCTCTGTGTCTCGCCCTCTGTTTCAGCCCCTCTGTTTCAGCCCCTCTTTTTCAGCCCCTCTGTTTCAGCCCCTCTGTTTCAGCCACTCTGTTTCTCACACTCTGTTTCAGCCCCTCTGTTTCTTGCCCTCTGTTTCAGCCCCTCTGTGTCTCGCCCTCTGTTTCAGCCCCTCTGTTTCAGCCCCTCTTTTTCAGCCCCTCTGTTTCAGCGCCTCTGTTTCTCACCCTCTGTTTCAGCCCCTCTTTTTCAGCCCCTCTGTTTCAGCCCCTCTGTTTCAGCCACTCTGTTTCTCACACTCTGATTCAGCCCCTCTGTTTCAGCCCCTCTGTTTCTCGCCCTCTGTTTCAGCCCCTCAGTTTCTCGCCCTCTGTTTCAGCCCCTCTGTTTCAGCTCCTCTATTTCTCGCCCTCTGTTTCAGCCCCTCTGTTTCTTGCCCTCTGTTTCAGCCCCTCTGTTTCTCGGCCTCTGTTTCAGCCCCTCTGTTTCAGCTCCTCTGTTTCAGCCCCTCTGTTTCATCCCCTCTGTTCCTCGCCCCTCTGTTTCTTGCGCCTCTGTATCAGCCCCTCTGTTTCAGCCCCTCTGTTTCAGCCCCTCTGTTTCAGCCCCTCTGTTTCTCGCCCTCTGTTTCAGCCCCTCTGTTTCAGCCCCTCTGTTTCAGGCCATCTGTTTCTCACCGCTCTGTTTCGCGCAACTCTGTTTCGGCCCCAATGTTTCAGCCCCTCTGTTTCTTGCAATCTGATTCAGCCCCTCTGTTTCAGCCCCTCTGTTTCAGCCCCTCTGTTTCTCGCCCTCTGTTTCAGCCCCTCTGTTTCTCGCCCGCTGTTTCAGCTCCTCTGTTTCAGCCCCTCTGTTTCTCGCCCTCTGTTTCAGCCCCTCTGTTTCTCGCCCTCTGTTTCAGCCCCTCTGTTTCTCGCCCTCTGTTTCACCCCCACTGTTTCAGCCCCTCTGTTTCAGCCCCTCTTTTTCAACCCCTCTATTTCTTGCCCACTGTTTCAGCCTCTGTGTTTCTCGCCCTCTGTTTCAGCCCCTCTGTTTCAGCCACTCTGTTTCTCGCCCTCTGTTTCAGCCCCACTGTTTCTCGCCCTCTGTTTCAGCCCCTCTGTTTCAGCCCCTCTGTTTGAGCCCCTCTTTTCTCGCCCTCTGTTTCTCGCCCTCTGTTTCAGCCCCTCTGTTACTCCCCCGTTTCAGCCCCTCTGTTTCTCGCCCTCTGTTTCTCGCCCTCTGTTTCAGCCCCTCTGTTTCTCGCCCTCTGTTTCAGCCCCTCTGTTTCTAGCCCTCTGTTTCAGCCCCTCTGTTTCAGCCCCTCTGTTTCTCGCCCTCTGTTTCAGCCCCTCTGTTTCTCGCCCTCTGTTTCAGCCCCTCTGTTTCAGCCCATCTGTTTCAGCCCCTCGGTTTCAGCCCCTCTGTTTCAGCCCCTCTGTTTCTTGCCCTCTGTTTCAGCCCCTCTGTTTCAGCCCCTCTGTTTCTCGCCCTCTGTTTCAGCCCCTCTGTTTCTGGCCCTCTGTTTCTGCCCCTCTGTTTCTCGCCCTCTGTTTCAGCCCCTCTGTTTCAGCCCCACTGTTTCGCGCACTCTGATTCAGCCCCTCTGTTTCAGCCCCTCTGTTTCAGCCCCTCTGTTTCTCGCTCCTTTGTTTCAGCCCCTCTGTTTCTCGCCCACTGTTTCAGCCCCTCTGTTTCTCGCCCTGTGTTTCAGCCCCTCTGTTTCTCGCCCGCTGTTTCAGCCCCACTGTTTCAGCCCCTCTGTTTCTCGCCCTCTGTTTCAGCCCCTCTGTTTCTCGCCCTCTGTTTCAGCCCCTCTGTTTCTCGCCCTGTGTTTCAGCCCCTCTGTTTCTCGCCCGCTGTTTCAGCCCCACTGTTTCAGCCCCTCTGTTTCTCGCCCTCTGTTTCAGCCCCTCTGTTTCAGCCCCTCTGTTTCAGCCCCTCTGTTTCTCGCCCCTTTGTTTCAGCCCCTCTGTTTCTCGCCCTCTGTTTCAGCCCCTCTGTTTCTCGCCCTGTGTTTCAGCCCCTCTGTTTCTCGCCCGCTGTTTCAGCCCCACTGTTTCAGCCCCTCTGTTTCTCGCCCTCTGTTTCAGCCCCTCTGTTTCTCGCCCTCTGTTTCAGCCCCTCTGTTTCTCGCCCTCTGTTTCACCCCCACTGTTTCAGCCCCTCTGTTTCAGCCCCTCTGTTTCAACCCCTCTATTTCTCGCCCACTGTTTCAGCCTCTGTGTTTCTCGCCCTCTGTTTCAGCTCCTCTGTTTCAGCCACTCTGTTGCTCGCCCTCTGTTTCAGCCCCACTGTTTCTCGCCCTCTGTTTCAGCCCCTCTGTTTCAGCCCCTCTGTTTCAGCCCCTCTGTTTCTCGCCCTCTGTTTCTCGCCCTCTGTTTCAGCCCCTCTGTTACTCCCCCGTTTCAGCCCCTCTGTTTCTCGCCCTCTGTTTCAGCCCCTCTGTTTCTCGCCCTCTGTTTCAGCCCCTCTGTTTCAGCCCCTCTGTTTCAGCCCCTCTGTTTGAGCCCCTCTGTTTCTCGCACTCTGATTCAGCCGCTCTGTTTCAGCCCCTCTGTTTCTCGCCTTCTGTTTCAGCCCCTCTGTTTCTCGCACTCTGATTCAGCCCCTCTGTTTCAGCCCCTGTGTTTCTCGCCCTCTGTTTCAGCCCCTCTGTTTCTCGCCCTCTGTTTCAGCCCCTCTGTTTCAGCCCCTCTGTTTCAGCCACTCTGTTTCTCACACTCTGATTCAGCCCCTCTGTTTCAGCCCCTCTGTTTCTCGCCCTCTGTTTCAGCCCCTCAGTTTCTCGCCCTCTGTTTCAGCCCCTCTGTTTCAGCTCCTCTGTTTCTCGCCCACTGTTTCAGCCCCTTTGTTTCTCGCCCTCTGTTTCAGCCCCTCTGTTTCTCGGCCTCTGTTTCAGCCCCTCTGTTTCAGCCCCTCTGTTTCAGCCCCTCTGTTTCATCCCCTCTGTTCCTCGCCCCTCTGTTTCTCGCCCTCTGTTTCAGCCCCTCTGTTTCAGACCCTCTGTTTCAGCCCCTCTGTTTCTCGCCCTCTGTTTCAGACCCTCTGTTTCAGCCCGTCCATTTCAGCCCCTCTGTTTCGCGCCCCTCTGTTTCGCGCCCCTCTGTTTCAGCCCCTCCGTTTCAGCCCCTCTGTTTCAACGCCCTCTGTTTCAGCCCCTCTGGTTCTCACCCTCTGTTTCAGCACCTCTGTTTCTCGCCCTCTGTTTCCGCCACTCTCTTTCAGCCCCTTTGTTTCTCGCCCTCTGTTTCAGCCCCTCTGTGTCTCGCCCTCTGTTTCAGCCCCTCTGTTTCAGCCCCTCTGTTTCAGCCCCTCTGTTTCAGCCCCTCTGTTTCTCGCCCACTCTTTCAGCCCCTCTGTTTCTCGCCCTCTGTTTCAGCCCCTCTGTTTCAGCCCCTCTGTTTCAGCCCCTCTGTTTCAACCACTCTGTTTCAGCCACTCTGATTCTCACACTCTGATTCAGCCCCTCTGTTTCAGCCCCTCTGTTTCAGCCCCTCGGTTTCAGCCCCTCTGTTTCAGCCCCTCTGTTTCTTGCCCTCTGTTTCAGCCCCTCTGTTTCAGCCCCTCTGTTTCAGCCCCTCTGCTTCAGCCCCTCTGTTTCAGACCCTCTGTTTCTCGCCCCTCTGTTTCAGCCCCTCTGTTTCAGCCCCTCTGTTTCGCGCCCCTCTGTTTCGCGCCCCTCTGTTTCAGCCCCTCTGGTTCAGCCCCTCAGTTTCTCGCACTCTTTTTCAACCCCTCTGTTTCAGCCCCTCTGTTTCAGCCCCTCTGTTTCTCGCCCTCTGTTTCAGCCCCTCTGTTTCTTGCCCTCTGTTTCAGCCCCTCTGTTTCTCGCCCTCTGTTTCAGCCCCTCTGTTTCAGCCCGTCTATTTCAGCCCCTCTGTTTCGCGCCCCTCTGTTTCGCGCCCCTCTGTTTCTGCCCCTCTGTTACAGCCCCTCTGTTTCAACGCCCTCTGTTTCAGCCCCTCTGGTTCTCACCCTCTGTTTCAGCACCTCTTTTTTTTCGCCCTCTGTTTCAGCCACTCTCTTTCAGCCCCTCTGTTTCTTGCCCTCTGTTTCAGCCCCTCTGTGTCTCGCCCTCTGTTTCAGCCCCTCTGTTTCGGCCCCTCTGTTTCTCGCCCTCTGTTTCAGCGCCTCTGTTTCTCGCCCTCTGTTTCAGCCCCTCTTTTTCAGCCCCTCTGTTTCAGCCCCTCTGTTTCAACCACTCTGTTTCAGCCACTCTGATTCTCACACTCTGATTCAGCCCCTCTGTTTCAGCCCCTCTGTTTCAGCCCCTCGGTTTCAGCCCCTCTGTTTCAGCCCCTCTGTTTCTTGCCCTCTGTTTCAGCCCCTCTGTTTCAGCCCCTCTGTTTCAGCCCCTCTGCTTCAGCCCCTCTGTTTCAGACCCTCTGTTTCTCGCCCCTCTGTTTCAGCCCCTGTGTTTCAGCCCCTCTGTTTCGCGCCCCTCTGTTTCGCGCCCCTCTGTTTCAGCCCCACTGTTTCAGCCCCTCAGTTTCTCGCACTCTTTTTCAACCCCTCTGTTTCAGCCCCTCTGTTTCAGCCCCTCTGTTTCTCGCCCTCTGTTTCAGCCCCTCTGTTTCTTGCCCTCTGTTTCAGCCCCTCTGTTTCTCGCCCTCTGTTTCAGCCCCTCTGTTTCAGCCCGTCTATTTCAGCCCCTCTGTTTCGCGCCCCTCTGTTTCGCGCCCCTCTGTTTCTGCCCCTCTGTTTCAGCCCCTCTGTTTCAACGCCCTCTGTTTCAGCCCCTCTGGTTCTCACCCTCTGTTTCAGCACCTCTTTTTTTTCGCCCTCTGTTTCAGCCACTCTCTTTCAGCCCCTCTGTTTCTTGCCCTCTGTTTCAGCCCCTCTGTGTCTCGCCCTCTGTTTCAGCCCCTCTGTTTCGGCCCCTCTGTTTCTCGCCCTCTGTTTCAGCGCCTCTGTTTCTCGCCCTCTGTTTCAGCCCCTCTTTTTCAGCCCCTCTGTTTCAGCCCCTCTGTTTCAGCCACTCTGTTTCTCACACTCTGATTCAGCCCCTCTGTTTCAGCCCCTCTGTTTCTCGCCCTCTGTTTCAGCCCCTCAGTTTCTCGCCCTCTGTTTCAGCCCCTCTGTTTCAGCTCCTCTATTTCTCGCCCTCTGTTTCAGCCCCTCTGTTTCTTGCCCTCTGTTTCAGCCCCTCTGTTTCTCGGCCTCTGTTTCAGCCCCTCTGTTTCAGCTCCTCTGTTTCAGCCCCTCTGTTTCATCCCCTCTGTTCCTCGCCCCTCTGTTTCTTGCGCCTCTGTATCAGCCCCTCTGTTTCAGCCCCTCTGTTTCAGCCCCTCTGTTTCAGCCCCTCTGTTTCTCGCCCTCTGTTTCAGCCCCTCTGTTTCAGCCCCTCTGTTTCAGCCCATCTGTTTCTCACCGCTCTGTTTCGCGCAACTCTGTTTCGGCCCCAATGTTTCAGCCCCTCTGTTTCTTGCAATCTGATTCAGCCCCTCTGTTTCAGCCCCTCTGTTTCAGACCCTCTGTTTCTCGCCCTCTGTTTCAGCCCCTCTGTTTCTCGCCCTCTGTTTCAGCACCTCTGTTTCTCGCCCTCTGTTTCAGCCCCTCTGTTTCTAGCCCTCTGTTTCAGCCCCTCTGTTTCAGCCCCTCTGTTTCTCGCCCTCTGTTTCAGCCCCTCTGTTTCTCGCCCTCTGTTTCAGCCCCTCTGTTTCAGCTCATCTGTTTCAGCCCCTCGGTTTCAGCCCCTCTGTTTCAGCCCCTCTGTTTCTTGCCCTCTGTTTCAGCCCCTCTGTTTCAGCCCCTATGTTTCTCGCCCTCTGTTTCAGCCCCTCTCTTTCTGGCCCTCTGTTTCTGCCCCTCTGTTTCTCGCCCTCTGTTTCAGCCCCTCTGTTTCAGCCCCTCTGTTCCAGCCCCACTGTTTCTCGCACTCTGATTCAGCCCCTCTGTTTCAGCCCCTCTGTTTCAGCCCCTCTGTTTCTCGCCCCTTTGTTTCAGCCCCTCTGTTTCTCTCCCTCTGTTTCAGCCCCTCTGTTTCTCGCCCTCTGTTTCAGCCCCTCTGTTTCTCGCCCGCTGTTTCAGCTCCTCTGTTTCAGCCCCTCTGTTTCTCGCCCTCTGTTTCAGCCCCTCTGTTTCTCGCCCTCTGTTTCAGCCCCTCTGTTTCTCGCCCTCTGTTTCACCCCCACTGTTTCAGACCCTCTGTTTCAGCCCCTCTGTTTCAACCCCTCTATTTCTTGCCCACTGTTTCAGCCTCTGTGTTTCTCGCCCTCTGTTTCAGCCCCTCTGTTTCAGCCACTCTCTTTCTCGCCCTCTGTTTCAGCCCCACTGTTTCTCGCCCTCTGTTTCAGCCCCTCTGTTTCAGCCCCTCTGTTTGAGCCCCTCTTTTCTCGCCCTCTGTTTCTCGCCCTCTGTTTCAGCCCCTCCGTTACTCCCCCGTTTCAGCCCCTCTGTTTCTCGCCCTCTGTTTCTCGCCCTCTGTTTCAGCCCCTCTGTTTCTCGCCCTCTGTTTCAGCCCCTCTGTTTCAGCCCGTCTGTTTCAGCCCCTCTGTTTGAGCCCCTCTGTTTCTCGCACTCTGATTCAGCCCCTCTGTTTCAGCCCCTCTGTTTCTCGCCTTCTGTTTCAGCCCCTCTGTTTCTCGCACTCTGATTCAGCCCCTCTGTTTCAGCCCCTGTGTTTCTCGCCCTCTGTTTCAGCCCTTCTGTTTCTCGCCCTCTGTTTCAGCCCCTCTGTTTCAGCCCCTCTGTTTCAGCCACTCTGTTTCTCACACTCTGATTCAGCCCCTCTGTTTCAGCCCCTCTGTTTCTCGCCCTCTGTTTCAGCCCCTCAGTTTCTCGCCCTCTGTTTCAGCCCCTCTGTTTCAGCTCCTCTGTTTCTCGCCCTCTGTTTCAGCCCCTCTGTTTCTCGCCCTCTGTTTCAGCCCCTCTGTTTCTCGGCCTCTGTTTCAGCCCCTCTGTTTCAGCCCCTCTGTTTCAGCTCCTCTGTTTCATCCCCTCTGTTCCTCGCCCCTCTGTTTCTTGCCCCTCTGTATCAGCCCCTCTGTTTCAGCCCCTCTGTTTCAGCCCCTCTGTTTCAGCCCCTCTGTTTCTCGCCCTCTGTTTCAGCCCCTCTGTTTCAGCCCCTCTGTTTCAGCCCATCTGTTTCTCACCGCTCTGTTTCGCGCCCCTCTGTTTCGGCCCCAATGTTTCAGCCCCTCTGTTTCTTGCAATCTGATTCCACCCCTCTGTTTCAGACCCACTGTTTCTCGCCCTCTGTTTCAGCCCCTCTGTTTCTCGCCCTCTGTTTCAGCACCTCTGTTTCTCGCCCTCTCTTTCAGCCCCTCTGAATCTCGCCCTCTGTTTTAGCCCCTCTGTTTCAGCCTCTCTGTTTCTCGCCCTCTGTTTCAGCCCCTCTGTTTCTCGCCCTCTGTTTCAGCCCCTCTGTTTCAGCCCCTCTGTTTCAGCCCATCTGTTTCAGCCCCTCGGTTTCAGCCCCTCTGTTTCAGCCCCTCTGTTTCTTGCCCTCTGTTTCAGCCCCTCTGTTTCAGCCCCTCTGTTTCTCGCCCTCTGTTTCAGCCCCTCTGTTTCTGGCCCTCTGTTTCTGCCCCTCTGTTTCTCGCCCTCTGTTTCAGCCCCTCTGTTTCAGCCCCTCTGTTTCAGCCCCACTGTTTCTCGCACTCTGATTCAGCCCCTCTGTTTCAGCCCCTCTGTTTCAGCCCCTCTGTTTCTCGCCCCTCTGTTTCATCCCCTCTGTTCCTCGCCCCTCTGTTTCTTGCGCCTCTGTATCAGCCCCTCTGTTTCAGCCCCTCTGTTTCAGCCCCTCTGTTTCAGCCCCTCTGTTTCTCGCCCTCTGTTTCAGCCCCTCTGTTTCAGCCCCTCTGTTTCAGGCCATCTGTTTCTCACCGCTCTGTTTCGCGCAACTCTGTTTCGGCCCCAATGTTTCAGCCCCTCTGTTTCTTGCAATCTGATTCAGACCCTCTGTTTCAGCCCCTCTGTTTCAGACCCTCTGTTTCTCGCCCTCTGTTTCAGCCCCTCTGTTTCTCGCCCTCTGTTTCAGCACCTCTGTTTCTCGCCCTCTGTTTCAGCCCCTCTGTTTCTAGCCCTCTGTTTCAGCCCCTCTGTTTCAGCCCCTCTGTTTCTCGCCCTCTGTTTCAGCCCCTCTGTTTCTCGCCCTCTGTTTCAGCCCCTCTGTTTCAGCCCATCTGTTTCAGCCCCTCGGTTTCAGCCCCTCTGTTTCAGCCCCTCTGTTTCTTGCCCTCTGTTTCAGCCCCTCTGTTTCAGCCCCTCTGTTTCTCGCCCTCTGTTTCAGCCCCTCTGTTTCTGGCCCTCTGTTTCTGCCCCTCTGTTTCTCGCCCTCTGTTTCAGCCCCTCTGTTTCAGCCCCTCTGTTTCAGCCCCACTGTTTCTCGCACTCTGATTCAGCCCCTCTGTTTCAGCCCCTCTGTTTCAGCCCCTCTGTTTCTCGCCCCTTTGTTTCAGCCCCTCTGTTTCTCGCCCACTGTTTCAGCCCCTCTGTTTCTCGCCCTGTGTTTCAGCCCCTCTGTTTCTCGCCCGCTGTTTCAGCCCCACTGTTTCAGCCCCTCTGTTTCTCGCCCTCTGTTTCAGCCCCTCTGTTTCTAGCCCTCTGTTTCAGCCCCTCTGTTTCTCGCCCTGTGTTTCAGCCCCTCTGTTTCTCGCCCGCTGTTTCAGCCCCACTGTTTCAGCCCCTCTGTTTCTCGCCCTCTGTTTCAGCCCCTCTGTTTCAGCCCCTCTGTTTCAGCCCCTCTGTTTCTCGCCCCTTTGTTTCAGCCCCTCTGTTTCTCGCCCTCTGTTTCAGCCCCTCTGTTTCTCGCCCTGTGTTTCAGCCCCTCTGTTTCTCGCCCGCTGTTTCAGCCCCACTGTTTCAGCCCCTCTGTTTCAGCCCCTCTGTTTCAGCCCCTCTGTTTCTCGCCCTCTGTTTCACCCCCACTGTTTCAGCCCCTCTGTTTCAGCCCCTCTGTTTCAACCCCTCTATTTCTCGCCCACTGTTTCAGCCTCTGTGTTTCTCGCCCTCTGTTTCAGCTCCTCTGTTTCAGCCACTCTGTTTCTCGCCCTCTGTTTCAGCCCCTCTGTTTCAGCCCCTCTGTTTCAGCCCCTCTGTTTCAGCCCCTCTGTTTCTCGCCCACTGTTTCAGCCCCTCTGTTTCTCGCCCTCTGTTTCAGCCCCTCTGTTTCAGCCCCTCTGTTTCAGCCCCTCTGTTTCAACCACTCTGTTTCAGCCACTCTGATTCTCACACTCTGATTCAGCCCCTCTGTTTCAGCCCCTCTGTTTCAGCCCCTCGGTTTCAGCCCCTCTGTTTCAGCCCCTCTGTTTCTTGCCCTCTGTTTCAGCCCCTCTGTTTCAGCCCCTCTGTTTCAGCCCCTCTGCTTCAGCCCCTCTGTTTCAGACCCTCTGTTTCTCGCCCCTCTGTTTCAGCCCCTCTGTTTCAGCCCCTCTGTTTCGCGCCCCTCTGTTTCGCGCCCCTCTGTTTCAGCCCCTCTGTTTCAGCCCCTCAGTTTCTCGCACTCTTTTTCAACCCCTCTGTTTCAGCCCCTCTGTTTCAGCCCCTCTGTTTCTCGCCCTCTGTTTCAGCCCCTCTGTTTCTTGCCCTCTGTTTCAGCCCCTCTGTTTCTCGCCCTCTGTTTCAGCCCCTCTGTTTCAGCCCGTCTATTTCAGCCCCTCTGTTTCGCGCCCCTCTGTTTCGCGCCCCTCTGTTTCTGCCCCTCTGTTTCAGCCCCTCTGTTTCAACGCCCTCTGTTTCAGCCCCTCTGGTTCTCACCCTCTGTTTCAGCACCTCTTTTTTTTCGCCCTCTGTTTCAGCCACTCTCTTTCAGCCCCTCTGTTTCTTGCCCTCTGTTTCAGCCCCTCTGTGTCTCGCCCTCTGTTTCAGCCCCTCTGTTTCAGCCCCTCTGTTTCTCGCCCTCTGTTTCAGCGCCTCTGTTTCTCACCCTCTGTTTCAGCCCCTCTTTTTCAGCCCCTCTGTTTCAGCCCCTCTGTTTCAGCCACTCTGTTTCTCACACTCTGATTCAGCCCCTCTGTTTCAGCCCCTCTGTTTCTCGCCCTCTGTTTCAGCCCCTCAGTTTCTCGCCCTCTGTTTCAGCCCCTCTGTTTCAGCTCCTCTATTTCTCGCCCTCTGTTTCAGCCCCTCTGTTTCTTGCCCTCTGTTTCAGCCCCTCTGTTTCTCGGCCTCTGTTTCAGCCCCTCTGTTTCAGCTCCTCTGTTTCAGCCCCTCTGTTTCATCCCCTCTGTTCCTCGCCCCTCTGTTTCTTGCGCCTCTGTATCAGCCCCTCTGTTTCAGCCCCTCTGTTTCAGCCCCTCTGTTTCAGCCCCTCTGTTTCTCGCCCTCTGTTTCAGCCCCTCTGTTTCAGCCCCTCTGTTTCAGGCCATCTGTTTCTCACCGCTCTGTTTCGCGCAACTCTGTTTCGGCCCCAATGTTTCAGCCCCTCTGTTTCTTGCAATCTGATTCAGCCCCTCTGTTTCAGCCCCTCTGTTTCAGCCCCTCTGTTTCTCGCCCTCTGTTTCAGCCCCTCTGTTTCTCGCCCGCTGTTTCAGCTCCTCTGTTTCAGCCCCTCTGTTTCTCGCCCTCTGTTTCAGCCCCTCTGTTTCTCGCCCTCTGTTTCAGCCCCTCTGTTTCTCGCCCTCTGTTTCACCCCCACTGTTTCAGCCCCTCTGTTTCAGCCCCTCTTTTTCAACCCCTCTATTTCTTGCCCACTGTTTCAGCCTCTGTGTTTCTCGCCCTCTGTTTCAGCCCCTCTGTTTCAGCCACTCTGTTTCTCGCCCTCTGTTTCAGCCCCACTGTTTCTCGCCCTCTGTTTCAGCCCCTCTGTTTCAGCCCCTCTGTTTGAGCCCCTCTTTTCTCGCCCTCTGTTTCTCGCCCTCTGTTTCAGCCCCTCTGTTACTCCCCCGTTTCAGCCCCTCTGTTTCTCGCCCTCTGTTTCTCGCCCTCTGTTTCAGCCCCTCTGTTTCTCGCCCTCTGTTTCAGCCCCTCTGTTTCTAGCCCTCTGTTTCAGCCCCTCTGTTTCAGCCCCTCTGTTTCTCGCCCTCTGTTTCAGCCCCTCTGTTTCTCGCCCTCTGTTTCAGCCCCTCTGTTTCAGCCCATCTGTTTCAGCCCCTCGGTTTCAGCCCCTCTGTTTCAGCCCCTCTGTTTCTTGCCCTCTGTTTCAGCCCCTCTGTTTCAGCCCCTCTGTTTCTCGCCCTCTGTTTCAGCCCCTCTGTTTCTGGCCCTCTGTTTCTGCCCCTCTGTTTCTCGCCCTCTGTTTCAGCCCCTCTGTTTCAGCCCCACTGTTTCGCGCACTCTGATTCAGCCCCTCTGTTTCAGCCCCTCTGTTTCAGCCCCTCTGTTTCTCGCTCCTTTGTTTCAGCCCCTCTGTTTCTCGCCCACTGTTTCAGCCCCTCTGTTTCTCGCCCTGTGTTTCAGCCCCTCTGTTTCTCGCCCGCTGTTTCAGCCCCACTGTTTCAGCCCCTCTGTTTCTCGCCCTCTGTTTCAGCCCCTCTGTTTCTCGCCCTCTGTTTCAGCCCCTCTGTTTCTCGCCCTGTGTTTCAGCCCCTCTGTTTCTCGCCCGCTGTTTCAGCCCCACTGTTTCAGCCCCTCTGTTTCTCGCCCTCTGTTTCAGCCCCTCTGTTTCAGCCCCTCTGTTTCAGCCCCTCTGTTTCTCGCCCCTTTGTTTCAGCCCCTCTGTTTCTCGCCCTCTGTTTCAGCCCCTCTGTTTCTCGCCCTGTGTTTCAGCCCCTCTGTTTCTCGCCCGCTGTTTCAGCCCCACTGTTTCAGCCCCTCTGTTTCTCGCCCTCTGTTTCAGCCCCTCTGTTTCTCGCCCTCTGTTTCAGCCCCTCTGTTTCTCGCCCTCTGTTTCACCCCCACTGTTTCAGCCCCTCTGTTTCAGCCCCTCTGTTTCAACCCCTCTATTTCTCGCCCACTGTTTCAGCCTCTGTGTTTCTCGCCCTCTGTTTCAGCTCCTCTGTTTCAGCCACTCTGTTGCTCGCCCTCTGTTTCAGCCCCACTGTTTCTCGCCCTCTGTTTCAGCCCCTCTGTTTCAGCCCCTCTGTTTCAGCCCCTCTGTTTCTCGCCCTCTGTTTCTCGCCCTCTGTTTCAGCCCCTCTGTTACTCCCCCGTTTCAGCCCCTCTGTTTCTCGCCCTCTGTTTCAGCCCCTCTGTTTCTCGCCCTCTGTTTCAGCCCCTCTGTTTCAGCCCCTCTGTTTCAGCCCCTCTGTTTGAGCCCCTCTGTTTCTCGCACTCTGATTCAGCCGCTCTGTTTCAGCCCCTCTGTTTCTCGCCTTCTGTTTCAGCCCCTCTGTTTCTCGCACTCTGATTCAGCCCCTCTGTTTCAGCCCCTGTGTTTCTCGCCCTCTGTTTCAGCCCCTCTGTTTCTCGCCCTCTGTTTCAGCCCCTCTGTTTCAGCCCCTCTGTTTCAGCCACTCTGTTTCTCACACTCTGATTCAGCCCCTCTGTTTCAGCCCCTCTGTTTCTCGCCCTCTGTTTCAGCCCCTCAGTTTCTCGCCCTCTGTTTCAGCCCCTCTGTTTCAGCTCCTCTGTTTCTCGCCCACTGTTTCAGCCCCTTTGTTTCTCGCCCTCTGTTTCAGCCCCTCTGTTTCTCGGCCTCTGTTTCAGCCCCTCTGTTTCAGCCCCTCTGTTTCAGCCCCTCTGTTTCATCCCCTCTGTTCCTCGCCCCTCTGTTTCTCGCCCTCTGTTTCAGCCCCTCTGTTTCAGACCCTCTGTTTCAGCCCCTCTGTTTCTCGCCCTCTGTTTCAGACCCTCTGTTTCAGCCCGTCCATTTCAGCCCCTCTGTTTCGCGCCCCTCTGTTTCGCGCCCCTCTGTTTCAGCCCCTCCGTTTCAGCCCCTCTGTTTCAACGCCCTCTGTTTCAGCCCCTCTGGTTCTCACCCTCTGTTTCAGCACCTCTGTTTCTCGCCCTCTGTTTCCGCCACTCTCTTTCAGCCCCTTTGTTTCTCGCCCTCTGTTTCAGCCCCTCTGTGTCTCGCCCTCTGTTTCAGCCCCTCTGTTTCAGCCCCTCTGTTTCAGCCCCTCTGTTTCAGCCCCTCTGTTTCTCGCCCACTGTTTCAGCCCCTCTGTTTCTCGCCCTCTGTTTCAGCCCCTCTGTTTCAGCCCCTCTGTTTCAGCCCCTCTGTTTCAACCACTCTGTTTCAGCCACTCTGATTCTCACACTCTGATTCAGCCCCTCTGTTTCAGCCCCTCTGTTTCAGCCCCTCGGTTTCAGCCCCTCTGTTTCAGCCCCTCTGTTTCTTGCCCTCTGTTTCAGCCCCTCTGTTTCAGCCCCTCTGTTTCAGCCCCTCTGCTTCAGCCCCTCTGTTTCAGACCCTCTGTTTCTCGCCCCTCTGTTTCAGCCCCTCTGTTTCAGCCCCTCTGTTTCGCGCCCCTCTGTTTCGCGCCCCTCTGTTTCAGCCCCTCTGGTTCAGCCCCTCAGTTTCTCGCACTCTTTTTCAACCCCTCTGTTTCAGCCCCTCTGTTTCAGCCCCTCTGTTTCTCGCCCTCTGTTTCAGCCCCTCTGTTTCTTGCCCTCTGTTTCAGCCCCTCTGTTTCTCGCCCTCTGTTTCAGCCCCTCTGTTTCAGCCCGTCTATTTCAGCCCCTCTGTTTCGCGCCCCTCTGTTTCGCGCCCCTCTGTTTCTGCCCCTCTGTTACAGCCCCTCTGTTTCAACGCCCTCTGTTTCAGCCCCTCTGGTTCTCACCCTCTGTTTCAGCACCTCTTTTTTTTCGCCCTCTGTTTCAGCCACTCTCTTTCAGCCCCTCTGTTTCTTGCCCTCTGTTTCAGCCCCTCTGTGTCTCGCCCTCTGTTTCAGCCCCTCTGTTTCGGCCCCTCTGTTTCTCGCCCTCTGTTTCAGCGCCTCTGTTTCTCGCCCTCTGTTTCAGCCCCTCTTTTTCAGCCCCTCTGTTTCAGCCCCTCTGTTTCAACCACTCTGTTTCAGCCACTCTGATTCTCACACTCTGATTCAGCCCCTCTGTTTCAGCCCCTCTGTTTCAGCCCCTCGGTTTCAGCCCCTCTGTTTCAGCCCCTCTGTTTCTTGCCCTCTGTTTCAGCCCCTCTGTTTCAGCCCCTCTGTTTCAGCCCCTCTGCTTCAGCCCCTCTGTTTCAGACCCTCTGTTTCTCGCCCCTCTGTTTCAGCCCCTGTGTTTCAGCCCCTCTGTTTCGCGCCCCTCTGTTTCGCGCCCCTCTGTTTCAGCCCCACTGTTTCAGCCCCTCAGTTTCTCGCACTCTTTTTCAACCCCTCTGTTTCAGCCCCTCTGTTTCAGCCCCTCTGTTTCTCGCCCTCTGTTTCAGCCCCTCTGTTTCTTGCCCTCTGTTTCAGCCCCTCTGTTTCTCGCCCTCTGTTTCAGCCCCTCTGTTTCAGCCCGTCTATTTCAGCCCCTCTGTTTCGCGCCCCTCTGTTTCGCGCCCCTCTGTTTCTGCCCCTCTGTTTCAGCCCCTCTGTTTCAACGCCCTCTGTTTCAGCCCCTCTGGTTCTCACCCTCTGTTTCAGCACCTCTTTTTTTTCGCCCTCTGTTTCAGCCACTCTCTTTCAGCCCCTCTGTTTCTTGCCCTCTGTTTCAGCCCCTCTGTGTCTCGCCCTCTGTTTCAGCCCCTCTGTTTCGGCCCCTCTGTTTCTCGCCCTCTGTTTCAGCGCCTCTGTTTCTCGCCCTCTGTTTCAGCCCCTCTTTTTCAGCCCCTCTGTTTCAGCCCCTCTGTTTCAGCCACTCTGTTTCTCACACTCTGATTCAGCCCCTCTGTTTCAGCCCCTCTGTTTCTCGCCCTCTGTTTCAGCCCCTCAGTTTCTCGCCCTCTGTTTCAGCCCCTCTGTTTCAGCTCCTCTATTTCTCGCCCTCTGTTTCAGCCCCTCTGTTTCTTGCCCTCTGTTTCAGCCCCTCTGTTTCTCGGCCTCTGTTTCAGCCCCTCTGTTTCAGCTCCTCTGTTTCAGCCCCTCTGTTTCATCCCCTCTGTTCCTCGCCCCTCTGTTTCTTGCGCCTCTGTATCAGCCCCTCTGTTTCAGCCCCTCTGTTTCAGCCCCTCTGTTTCAGCCCCTCTGTTTCTCGCCCTCTGTTTCAGCCCCTCTGTTTCAGCCCCTCTGTTTCAGCCCATCTGTTTCTCACCGCTCTGTTTCGCGCAACTCTGTTTCGGCCCCAATGTTTCAGCCCCTCTGTTTCTTGCAATCTGATTCAGCCCCTCTGTTTCAGCCCCTCTGTTTCAGACCCTCTGTTTCTCGCCCTCTGTTTCAGCCCCTCTGTTTCTCGCCCTCTGTTTCAGCACCTCTGTTTCTCGCCCTCTGTTTCAGCCCCTCTGTTTCTAGCCCTCTGTTTCAGCCCCTCTGTTTCAGCCCCTCTGTTTCTCGCCCTCTGTTTCAGCCCCTCTGTTTCTCGCCCTCTGTTTCAGCCCCTCTGTTTCAGCTCATCTGTTTCAGCCCCTCGGTTTCAGCCCCTCTGTTTCAGCCCCTCTGTTTCTTGCCCTCTGTTTCAGCCCCTCTGTTTCAGCCCCTATGTTTCTCGCCCTCTGTTTCAGCCCCTCTCTTTCTGGCCCTCTGTTTCTGCCCCTCTGTTTCTCGCCCTCTGTTTCAGCCCCTCTGTTTCAGCCCCTCTGTTCCAGCCCCACTGTTTCTCGCACTCTGATTCAGCCCCTCTGTTTCAGCCCCTCTGTTTCAGCCCCTCTGTTTCTCGCCCCTTTGTTTCAGCCCCTCTGTTTCTCTCCCTCTGTTTCAGCCCCTCTGTTTCTCGCCCTCTGTTTCAGCCCCTCTGTTTCTCGCCCGCTGTTTCAGCTCCTCTGTTTCAGCCCCTCTGTTTCTCGCCCTCTGTTTCAGCCCCTCTGTTTCTCGCCCTCTGTTTCAGCCCCTCTGTTTCTCGCCCTCTGTTTCACCCCCACTGTTTCAGACCCTCTGTTTCAGCCCCTCTGTTTCAACCCCTCTATTTCTTGCCCACTGTTTCAGCCTCTGTGTTTCTCGCCCTCTGTTTCAGCCCCTCTGTTTCAGCCACTCTCTTTCTCGCCCTCTGTTTCAGCCCCACTGTTTCTCGCCCTCTGTTTCAGCCCCTCTGTTTCAGCCCCTCTGTTTGAGCCCCTCTTTTCTCGCCCTCTGTTTCTCGCCCTCTGTTTCAGCCCCTCCGTTACTCCCCCGTTTCAGCCCCTCTGTTTCTCGCCCTCTGTTTCTCGCCCTCTGTTTCAGCCCCTCTGTTTCTCGCCCTCTGTTTCAGCCCCTCTGTTTCAGCCCGTCTGTTTCAGCCCCTCTGTTTGAGCCCCTCTGTTTCTCGCACTCTGATTCAGCCCCTCTGTTTCAGCCCCTCTGTTTCTCGCCTTCTGTTTCAGCCCCTCTGTTTCTCGCACTCTGATTCAGCCCCTCTGTTTCAGCCCCTGTGTTTCTCGCCCTCTGTTTCAGCCCTTCTGTTTCTCGCCCTCTGTTTCAGCCCCTCTGTTTCAGCCCCTCTGTTTCAGCCACTCTGTTTCTCACACTCTGATTCAGCCCCTCTGTTTCAGCCCCTCTGTTTCTCGCCCTCTGTTTCAGCCCCTCAGTTTCTCGCCCTCTGTTTCAGCCCCTCTGTTTCAGCTCCTCTGTTTCTCGCCCTCTGTTTCAGCCCCTCTGTTTCTCGCCCTCTGTTTCAGCCCCTCTGTTTCTCGGCCTCTGTTTCAGCCCCTCTGTTTCAGCCCCTCTGTTTCAGCTCCTCTGTTTCATCCCCTCTGTTCCTCGCCCCTCTGTTTCTTGCCCCTCTGTATCAGCCCCTCTGTTTCAGCCCCTCTGTTTCAGCCCCTCTGTTTCAGCCCCTCTGTTTCTCGCCCTCTGTTTCAGCCCCTCTGTTTCAGCCCCTCTGTTTCAGCCCATCTGTTTCTCACCGCTCTGTTTCGCGCCCCTCTGTTTCGGCCCCAATGTTTCAGCCCCTCTGTTTCTTGCAATCTGATTCCACCCCTCTGTTTCAGACCCACTGTTTCTCGCCCTCTGTTTCAGCCCCTCTGTTTCTCGCCCTCTATTTCAGCACCTCTGTTTCTCGCCCTCTCTTTCAGCCCCTCTGAATCTCGCCCTCTGTTTTAGCCCCTCTGTTTCAGCCTCTCTGTTTCTCGCCCTCTGTTTCAGCCCCTCTGTTTCTCGCCCTCTGTTTCAGCCCCTCTGTTTCAGCCCCTCTGTTTCTTGCCCTCTGTTTCAGCCCCTCTGTTTCAGCCCCTCTGTTACTCGCCCTCTGTTTCAGCCCCTCTGTTTCTGGCCCTCTGTTTTTGCCCCTCTGTTTCTCGCCCTCTGTTTCAGCCCCCCTGTTTCAGCCCCTCTGTTTCAGCCACTCTGTTTCTCGCACTCTGATTCAGCCCCTCTGTTTCAGCCCCTCTTTTTCAGCCCCTCTGTTTCTCGCCCCTTTGTTTCAGCCCCTCTGTTTCTCGCCCTCTGTTTCAGCCCCTCTGTTTCTCACCCTCTGTTTCAGCCCCTCTGTTTCTCGCCCTCTGTTTCAGCCCCTCTGTTTCTGGCCCTCTGTTTCAGCGCCTCTGTTTCAGCCCGTCTGTTTCAGCCCCTCTGTTTCAGCCCCTCTGCTTCAGCCCCTCTGTTTCAGACCCTCTGTTTCTCGCCCCTCTGTTTCAGCCCCTCTGTTTCAGCCCCTCTGTTTCGCACCCCTCTGTTTCGCGCCCCTCTGTTTCAGCCCCTCTGTTTCAGCCCCTCAGTTTCTCGCCCTCTGTTTCAGCCCCTCTGTTTCTCGCCCTCTGTTTCAGCCCCTCTGTTTCTCGCCCTCTGTTTCAGCCCCTCTGTTTCAGCCCCTCTGTTTCAGCCCCTCGGTTTCAGCCCCTCTGTTTCAGCCCCTCTGTTTCTCGCCCTCTGTTTCAGCCCCTCTGTTTCAGCCCCTCTATTTCTCGCCCTCTGTTTCAGCCCCTCTGTTTCTGGCCCTCTGTTTTTGCCCCTCTGTTTCTCGCCCTCTGTTTCAGCCCCTCTGTTTCAGCCCCTCTGTTTCAGCCCCACTGTTTCTCGCACTCTGATTCAGCCCCTCTGTTTCAGCCCCTCTGTTTCAGCCCCTCTGTTTCTCGCCCCTTTGTTTCAGCCCCTCTGTTTCTCGCCCTCTGTTTCAGCCCCTCTGTTTCTCGCCCTCTGTTTCAGCGCCTCTGTTTCAGCCCGTCTGTTTCAGCCCCTCTGTTTCAGCCCCTCTGCTTCAGCCCATCTGTTTCAGACCCTCTGTTTCTTGCCCCTCTGTTTCAGCCCCTCTGTTTCAGCCCCTCTGTTTCGCGCCCCTCTGTTTCGCGCCCCTCTGTTTCTGCCCCTCGGTTTCAGCCCCTCAGTTTCTCGCACTGTTTTTCAAACCCTCTGTTTCAGCCCCTCTGTTTCAGCCCCTCTGTTTCTCGCCCTCTGTTTCAGCCCCTCTGTTTCTCGCCCTCTGTTTCAGCCCCTCTGTTTCTCGCCTCTGTTTCAGCCCCTCTGTTTCAGCCCCTCTGTTTCTCGCCCTCTGTTTCAGCCCCTCTCTTTCAGCCCGTCTATTTCAGCCCCTCTGTTTCGCGCCCCTCTGTTTCGCGCCCCTCTGTTTCAGCCCCTCTGTTTCAGCCCCTCTGTTTCAACGCCCTCTGTTTCAGCCCCTCTGGTTCTCACCCTCTGTTTCAGCACCTCTGTTTCTCGCCCTCTATTTCAGCCACTCTCTTTCAGCCCCTCTGTTTCTCGCCCTCTGTTTCAGCACCTCTGTTTCTCGCCCTCTGTTTCAGCCCCTCTGTTTCAGCCCCTCTGTTATAGCCCCTCTGTTTCAGCCCCTCTGTTTCTCGCCCTCTGATTCAGCCCCTCTGTTTCTCGCCCTCTGTTTCAGCCCCTCTGTTTCAGCCCGTCTGTTTCAGGCCCTCTGTTTCGCGCCCCTCTGTTTCGCGCCCCTCTGTTTCAGCCCCTCTGTTTCAGTCGCTCTGTTTCTCGCCCTCTGTTTCAGCCCCTCTGTTTCTCGCCCTCTGTTTCAGCTCCTCTGTTTCTCGCCCTCTGTTTCAGCCCCTCTGTTTCTCGCCCTCTGTTTCAGCCCCTCTGTTTCAGCCCCTCTGTTTCTCGCCCTCTGTTTCAGCCCCTCTGTTTCTCGCCCTCTGTTTCAGCACCTCTGTTTCTCGCTCTCTGTTTCAGCCCCTCTGTTTCAGCCCCTCTGTTTCAGCCCCTCTGTTTCAGCCCCTCTGTTTCTCGCCCTCTGTTTCAGCCCCTCTGTTTCTCGCCCTCTGTTTCAGCCCCTCTGTTTCAGCCCCTCTGTTTCTCGCCCTCTGTTTCAGCCCCTCTGTTTCAGCCCCTCTGTTTCTCGACCTCTGTTTCAGCCCCTCTGTTTCTCGCCCTCTGTTTCAGCACCTCTGTTTCTCGCCCTCTGTTTCAGCCCCTCTGTTTCAGCCCCTCTGTTTCTCGCCCTCTGTTTCAGCCCCTCTGTTTCTCGCCCTCTGTTTCACCCCATCTGTTTCTCGCCCTCTGTTTCAGCCCCTCTGTTTCAGCCCCTCTGTTTCTCGCCCTCTGTTTCAGCCCCACTGTTTCTCGCCCTCTGTTTCAGCCCCTCTGTTTCAGCCCCTCTGTTTCTCGCCCTCTGTTTCAGCCCCTCTGTTTCAGCCCCTCTGTTTCTCGCCCTCTGTTTCAGCCCCTCTGTTTCTCGCACTCTGATTCTCGCCCTCTGTTTTAGCCCCTCAGTTTCAGCACCTCTGTTTCTCGCCCTCTGTTTCAGCCCCTCTGTTTCAGCCCCTCTGTTTCTCGCCCTCTGTTTCAGCCACTCTGTTTCTCGCCCTCTGTTTCAGCCCCTCTGTTTCTCGCCCTCTGTTTCAGCCCCTCTGTTTCAGCACCTCTGTTTCAGCCCCTCTGTTTCAGCCCCTCTGTTTCTCGCCCTCTGTTTCAGCCCCTCTGTTTCTCGCCCTCTGTTTCAGCCCCTCTGTTTCAGCCCGTCTGTTTCAGGCCCTCTGTTTCGCGCCCCTCTGTTTCGCGCCCCTCTGTTTCAGCCCCTCTGTTTCAGTCGCACTGTTTCTCGCCCTCTGTTTCAGCCCCTCTGTTTCTCGCCCTCTGTTTCAGCTCCTCTGTTTCTCGCCCTCTGTTTCAGCCCCTCTGTTTCTCGCCCTCTGTTTCAGCCCCTCTGTTTCAGCCCCTCTGTTTCTCGCCCTCTGTTTCAGCCCCTCTGTTTCTCGCCCTCTGTTTCAGCACCTCTGTTTCTCGCCCTCTGTTTCAGCCCCTCTGTTTCAGCCCCTCTGTTTCAGCCCCTCTGTTTCTCGCCCTCTGTTTCCGCAAATCTGTTTCTCGCCCTCTGTTTCACCCCATCTGTTTCTCGCCCTCTGTTTCAGCCCCTCTGTTTCAGCCCCTCTGTTTCTCGCCCTCTGTTTCAGCCCCACTGTTTCTCGCCCTCTGTTACAGCCCCTCTGTTTCAGCCCCTCTGTTTCAGCACCTCTGTTTCTCGCCCTCTGTCTCAGCCCCCCTGTTTCAGCCCCTCTGTTTCTCGCCCTCTGTTTCAGCCCCTCTGTTTCTCGCACTCTGATTCTCGCCCTCTGTTTTAGCCCCTCAGTTTCAGCACCTCTGTTTCTCGCCCTCTGTTTCAGCCCCTCTGTTTCAGCCCCTCTGTTTCTCGCCCTCTGTTTCAGCCCATCTGTTTCTCGCCCTCTGTTTCAGCCCCACTGTTTCTCACCCTCAGTTTCAGCCCCTCTGTATCAGCCCCTCTGTTTCTCACCCTCTGTTTCAGACCCTCTTTCAGCCCCTGTGTTTCTTGGCCTCTGTTTCAGCCCGTCTGTTTCAGCCCCTCTGTTTCGCGCCCCTCTGTTTCGCGCCCCTCTGTTTCAGCCCCTATGTTTCAGCCCCTCTGTTTCTCGCCCTCTGTTTCAGCCCCTCTGTTTCTCGCCCTCTGTTTCAGCACCTCTGTTTCTCGCCTTCGGTTTCAGCCACTCTGTTTCTGGCCCTCTGTTTCAGCCCCACTGTTTCAGCCGCTCTGTTTCTCGCCCTCTGTTTCAGCCCCTCTCTTTCAGCCCGTCTATTTCAGCCCCTCTGTTTTGCGCCCCTCTGTTTCGCGCCCCTCTGTTTCAGCCCCTCTGTTTCAGACCCTCTGTTTCAACGCCCTCTGTTTCAGCCCCTCTGGTTCTCACCCTCTGTTTCAGCACCTCTGTTTCTCGCCCTCTGTTTCAGCCACTCTCTTTCAGCCCTCTGTTTCTCGCCCTCTTTTTCAGACCCTCTGTTTCTCACCCTCTGTTTCAGCCCCACTGTTTCAGCCCCTCTGTTTCAGCCCCTCTGTTTCAGCGCCTCTGTTTCTCGCCCTCTGTTTCAGCCCCTCTGTTTCTCGCCCTCTGTTTCAGCCCCTCTGTTTCAGCCCGTTTGTTTCAGTCCCTCTGTTTCGCGCCCCTCTGTTTCGCGCCCCTCTGTTTCAGCCCCTCTGTTTCAGCCCCTCTGTTTCTCGCCCTCTGTTTCAGCCCCTCTGTTTGTCGCCCTCTGTTTCAGCTCCTCTGTTTCTCGCCCTCTGTTTAAGCCCCTCTGTTTCTGGCCCTCTGTTTCAGCCCCTCTGTTTCAGCCCCTCTGTTTCTCGCCCTCTGTTTCAGCCCCTCTGTTTCTCGCCCTCTGTTTCAGCCCCTCTGTTTCTCGCCCTCTGTTTCAGCACCTCTGTTTCTCGCCCTCTGTTTCAGCCCCTCTGTTTCAGTCACTCTGTTTCAGCCCCTCTGTTTCTCGCCCTCTGTTTCAGCACCTCTGTTTCTCGCGCTCTGTTTCAGCCCATCTGTTTCTCGCCCTCTGTTTCAGCCCCTCTGTTTCAGCCCCTATGTTTCTCGCCCTCTGTTTCAGCCCCACTGTTTCTCGCCCTCTGTTTCAGCCCCTCTGTTTCAGCCCCTCTGTTTCAGCCCCTCTGTTTCTCGCCCTATGTTTCAGCCCCTCTGTTTCAGCCCCTCTGTTTCTCGCCCTCTGTTTCAGCCCCACTGTTTCTCGCACTCTGATTCAGCCCCTCTGTTTCAGACCCTCTGTTTCAGCCCCTCTGTTTCTCGCCCCTTTGTTTCAGCCCCTCTGTTTCTCGCCCTCTGTTTCAGCCCCTCTGTTTCTCGCCCTCTGTTTCAGCCCCTCTGTTTCTCGCCCTCTGTTTCAGCGCCTCTGTTTCAGCCCGGCTGTTTCAGCCCCTCTGTTTCAGCCCCTCTGCTTCAGCCCATCTGTTTCAGACCCTCTGTTTCTTGCCCCTCTGTTTCAGCCCCTCTGTTTCAGCCCCTCTGTTTCGCGCCCCTCTGTTTCGCGCCCCTCTGTTTCAGCCCCTCTGTTTCAGCCCCTCAGTTTCTCGCCCTCTGTTTCAGCCTCTCTGTTTCTCGCCCTCTGTTTCAGCCACTCTGTTACGCGCCCCTCTGTTTCAGCCCCTCTGTTTCTCGCCCTCTGTTTCAGCCACTCTGTTTCGCGCCCCTCCGTTTCAGCCCCTCTGTTTCAGCCCCTCTGTTTCTCACTCTCTGTTTCAGCCCCTCTGTTTCCCGCCCTCTGTTTCAGCCCCTCAGTTTCTCGCCCTCTGTTGCAGCCCCTCTGTTTCAGCCACTCTGTTTCTCGACCTCTGTTTCAGCCCCTCTGTTTCTCACCCTCTGTTTCAGCCCCTCTGTTTCAGCCCCTCTGTTTCTCGCCCTGTGTTTCAGCCCCTCTGTTTCTCGCCCTCTATTTCAGACCCTCTGTTTCAGCCACTCTGTTTCTCGCCCTCTGTTTCTGCCCCTCTGTTTCTCACCCTCTGTTTCAGCCCCTCTGTTTCAGCCCCTCTGTTTCAGCCCCTCTGTTTCTCCCCCTTTGTTTCAGCCCCTCTGTTTCTCGCCCTCTGTTTCAGCCCCTCTGTTTCTCGCCCTCTGATTCAGCCCCTCTGTTTCTCGCCCTCTGTTTCAGCCCCTCTGTTTCTCACCCTCTGTTTCAGCCCCTCTGTTTCAGCCCCTCTGTTTCTCGCCCTCTGTTTCAGCCCCTCTGTTTCTCGCCCTCTGTTTCAGCCCCTCTGATTCAGCCCCTCTGTTTCTCGCCCTTTGTTTCAGCCCCTCTGTTTCTCCCCCTCTGTTTCAGCCCCTCTGTTTCTCGCACTCTGATTCAGCCCCTCTGTTTCATCCCCTCTGTTTCAGCCCCTCTGTTTCTCGCCCTCTGTTTCAGCCCCTCTGTTTAACGCCCTCTGTTTCAGCCCCTCTGTTTCTCTCCCTCTGTTTCAGCCCCTCTGTTTCAGCCCCTCTGTTTCAGCCCCACTGTTTCAGCCCCTCTGTTTCTCGCCCTCTATTTCAGACCCTCTGTTTCTCGCCCTCTGTTTCAGCCCCTCTGATTCAGCCCCTCTGTTTCTTGCCCTTTGTTTCAGCCCCTCTGTTTCTCGCCCTCTGTTTCAGACCCTCTGTTTCATCCCCTCTGTTTCAGCCCCTCTGTTTCTCGCACTCTGATTCAGCCCCTCTGTTTATAGCCCTCTGTTTCAGCCCCTCTGTTTCTCTCCCTCTGTTTCAGCCCCTCTGTTTCAGCCCCTCTGTTTCAGCCCCTCTGTTTCAGCCACACTGTTTCAGCACCTCTGTTTCAGCCCCTCTGTTTAAGCCCCTCTGTTTCTCCCCCTCTGTTTCAGCCCCTCTGTTTCTCGCAATCTGATTCAGCCCCTCTGTTTCAGCCCCTCTGTTTCAGCCCCTCTGTTTCTCGCCCTCTGTTTCAGCCCCTCTGTTTATCGCCCTCTGTTTCAGCCCCTCTGTTTCTCTCCCTCTGTTTCAGCCCCTCTGTTTCAGCCCCTCTGTTTCAGCCCCACTGTTTCAGCACCTCTGTTTCAGCCCCTCTGTTTCAGCCCCTCTGTTTCAGCCCCTCTGTTTCTCGCCCTTTGTTTCAGCCCCTCTGTTTCTCGCTTTCTGTTCCAGCCCCTCTGTTTCAGCCCCTCTGTTTCAGCTACTGTGTTTCGCGCCCCTCTGTTTCAGCCCCTCTGTTTCAGCCCCTCTGCTTCTCGCCCTCTGTTTCAGCCCCTCTGTTTCTCGCCCTCTGTTTCAGCCCCTCTGTTTCTCGCCCTCTGTTTCAGCCCCTCTGTTTCAGCCCCTCTGTTTCAGCCCCTCGGTTTCTCACCCTCTGTTTCAGCCCCTCTGTTTCAGCCCCTATGTTTCTCCCCCTTTGTTTCAGCCCCTCTGTTTCTCGCCCTTTGTTTCAGCCCCTCTGTTTCTCGCCCTCTGATTCAGCCCCTCTGTTTCTCGCCCTCTGTTTCAGCCCCTCTGTTTCTCACCCTCTGTATCAGCCCCTCTGTTTCAGCCCCTCTGTTTCTCGCCCTCTGTTTCAGCCCCTCTGTTTCTCGCCCTCTGTTTCAGCCCCTCTGTTTCATCCCCTCTGTTTCAGCCCCTCTGTTTCTCGCACTCTGATTCAGGCCCTCTGTTTCAGCCCCTCTGTTTCAGCCCCTCTGTTTCTCGCCCTCTGTTTCAGCCCCTCTGTTTATCGCCCTCTGTTTCAGCCCCTCTGTTTCTCGCCCTCTGTTTCAGCCCCTCTGATTCAGCCCCTCTGTTTCTCCCCCTTTGTTTCAGCCCCTCTGTTTCTCGCCCTCTGTTTCAGCCCCTCTGTTTCTCGCCCTCTGATTCAGCCCCTCTGTTTCTCGCCCTCTGTTTCAGCCCCTCTGTTTCTCACCCTCTGTTTCAGCCCCTCTGTTTCAGCCCCTCTGTTTCTCGCCCTCTGTTTCAGCCCCTCTGTTTCTCGCCCTCTGTTTCAGCCCCTCTGATTCAGCCCCTCTGTTTCTCGCCCTTTGTTTCAGCCCCTCTGTTTCTCCCCCTCTGTTTCAGCCCCTCTGTTTCAGCCCCTCTGTTTCTCGCACTCTGATTCAGCCCCTCGGTTTCTCGCCCTCTGTTTCAGCCCCTCTGTTTATCGCCCTCTGTTTCAGCCCCTCTGTTTCTCTCCCTCTGTTTCAGCCCCTCTGTTTCGCGCCCCTCTGTTTCAGCCCCTCTGTTTCAGCCCCTCTGCTTCTCGCCCTCTGTTTCAGCCCCTCTGTTTCTCGCCCTCTGTTTCAGCCCCTCTGTTTCTCGCCCTCTGTTTCAGCCCCTCTGTTTCAGCCCCTCTGTTTCAGCCCCTCGGTTTCTCACCCTCTGTTTCAGCCCCTCTGTTTCAGCCCCTATGTTTCTCCCCCTTTGTTTCAGCCCCTCTGTTTCTCGCCCTTTGTTTCAGCCCCTCTGTTTCTCGCCCTCTGATTCAGCCCCTCTGTTTCTCGCACTCTGTTTCAGCCCCTCTGTTTCTCACCCTCTGTATCAGCCCCTCTGTTTCAGCCCCTCTGTTTCTCGCCCTCTGTTTCAGCCCCTCTGTTTCTCGCCCTCTGTTTCAGCCCCTCTGTTTCATCCCCTCTGTTTCAGCCCCTCTGTTTCTCGCACTCTGATTCAGGCCCTCTGTTTCAGCCCCTCTGTTTCAGCCCCTCTGTTTCTCGCCCTCTGTTTCAGCCCCTCTGTTTATCGCCCTCTGTTTCAGCCCCTCTGTTTCTCGCCCTCTGTTTCAGCCCCTCTGATTCAGCCCCTCTGTTTCTCCCCCTTTGTTTCAGCCCCTCTGTTTCTCGCCCTCTGATTCAGCCCCTCTGTTTCTCGCCCTCTGTTTCAGCCCCTCTGTTTCTCACCCTCTGTTTCAGCCCCTCTGTTTCAGCCCCTCTGTTTCTCGCCCTCTGTTTCAGCCCCTCTGTTTCTCGCCCTCTGTTTCAGCCCCTCTGATTCAGCCCCTCTGTTTCTCGCCCTTTGTTTCAGCCCCTCTGTTTCTCCCCCTCTGTTTCAGCCCCTCTGTTTCAGCCCCTCTGTTTCTCGCACTCTGATTCAGCCCCTCTGTTTCTCGCCCTCTGTTTCAGCCCCTCTGTTTATCGCCCTCTGTTTCAGCCCCTCTGTTTCTCTCCCTCTGTTTCAGCCCCTCTGTTTCAGCCCCTCTGTTTCAGCCCCACTGTTTCAGCACCTCTGTTTCAGCCCCTCTGTTTCAGCCACTCTGTTTCAGCCCCTCTGTTTCAGCCCCTCTGTTTCTCGCCCTCTGTTTCAGCCCCTCTGTTTCTCGCCCTCTGTTCCAGCCCCTCTGTTTCAGCTACTGTGTTTCGCGCCCCTCTGTTTCAGCCCCTCTGTTTCAGCCCCTCTGTTTCTCGCCCTCTGTTTCAGCCCCTCTGTTTCTCGCCCTCTGTTTCAGCCCCTCTGTTTCTCGCCCTCTGTTTCAGCCCCTCTGTTTCAGCCCCTCTGTTTCAGCCCCTCTGTTTCTCGCCCTCTGTTTCAGCCCCTCTGTTTCAGCCCCTCTGTTTCGCGCTCTCTGTTTCTCGCCCTCTGTTTCAGCCCCTCTGTTTCAGCCCCTCTGTTTAAGCCCCACTGTTTCAGCACCTCTGTTTCAGCCCCTCTGTTTCAGCCCCTCTGTTTCTCCCCCTCTGTTTCAGCCCCTCTGTTTCTCGCAATCTGATTCAGCCCCTCTGTTTCAGCCCCTCTGTTTCAGCCCCTCTGTTTCAGCCCCTCTGTTTCTCGCCCTCTGTTTCAGCCCCTCTGTTTATCGCCCTCTGTTTCAGCCCCTCTGTTTCTCTCCCTCTGTTTCAGCCCCTCTGTTTCAGCCCCTCTGTTTCAGCCCCACTGTTTCAGCACCTCTGTTTAAGCCCCTCTGTTTCAGCCCCTCTGTTTCAGCCCCTCTGTTTCTCGCCCTTTGTTTCAGCCCCTCTGTTTCTCGCTTTCTGTTCCAGCCCCTCTGTTTCAGCCCCTCTGTTTCAGCTACTGTGTTTCGCGCCCCTCTGTTTCAGCCCCTCTGTTTCAGCCGCTCTGCTTCTCGCCCTCTGTTTCAGCCCCTCTGTTTCTCGCCCTCTGTTTCAGCCCCTCTGTTTCTCGCCCTCTGTTTCAGCCCCTCTGTTTCAGCCCCTCTGTTTCAGCCCCTCTGTTTCTCGCCCTCTGTTTCAGCCCCTCTGTTTCTCACCCTCTGTTTCAGCCCCTCTGTTTCAGCCCCTCTGTTTCTCACCCTCTGTTTCAGCCCCTCTGTTTCAGCCCCTATGTTTCTCCCCCTTTGTTTCAGCCCCTCTGTTTCTCGCCCTTTGTTTCAGCCCCTCTGTTTCTCGCCCTCTGATTCAGCCCCTCTGTTTCTCGCCCTCTGTTTCAGCCCCTCTGTTTCAGCCCCTCTGTTTCAGCTACTGTGTTTCGCGCCCCTCTGTTTCAGCCCCTCTGTTTCAGCCGCTCTGCTTCTCGCCCTCTGTTTCAGCCCCTCTGTTTCTCGCCCTCTGTTTCAGCCCCTCTGTTTCTCGCCCTCTATTTCAGCCCCTCTGTTTCAGCCCCTCTATTTCAGCCCCTCTGTTTCTCGCCCTCTGTTTCAGCCCCTCTGTTTCTCACCCTCTGTTTCAGCCCCTCTGTTTCAGCCCCTCTGTTTCTCACCCTCTGTTTCAGCCCCTCTGTTTCAGCCCCTATGTTTCTCCCCCTTTGTTTCAGCCCCTCTGTTTCTCGCCCTTTGTTTCAGCCCCTCTGTTTCTCGCCCTCTGATTCAGCCCCTCTGTTTCTCGCCCTCTGTTTCAGCCCCTCTGTTTCTCACCCTCTGTTTCAGCCCCTCTGTTTCAGCCCCTCTGTTTCTCGCCCTCTGTTTCAGCCCCTCTGTTTCTCGCCCTCTGTTTCAGCCCCTCTGTTTCATCCCCTCTGTTTCAGCCCCTCTGTTTCTCGCACTCTGATTCAGGCCCTCTGTTTCAGCCCCTCTGTTTCAGCCCCTCTGTTTCTCGCCCTCTGTTTCAGCCCCTCTGTTTCAGCCCCTCTGTTTATCGCCCTCTGTTTCAGCCCCTCTGTTTCTCGCCCTCTGTTTCAGCCCCTCTGATTCAGCCCCTCTGTTTCTCCCCCTTTGTTTCAGCCCCTCTGTTTCTCGCCCTCTGTTTCAGCCCCTCTGTTTCTCGCCCTCTGATTCAGCCCCTCTGTTTCTCGCCCTCTGTTTCAGCCCCTCTGTTTCTCACCCTCTGTTTCAGCTCCTCTGTTTCAGCCCCTCTGTTTCTCGCCCTCTGTTTCAGCCCCTCTGTTTCTCGCCCTCTGTTTCAGCCCCTCTGATTCAGCCCCTCTGTTTCTCGCCCTTTGTTTCAGCCCCTCTGTTTCTCCCCCTCTGTTTCAGCCCCTCTGTTTCAGCCCCTCTGTTTCTCGCACTCTGATTCAGCCCCTCTGTTTCTCGCCCTCTGTTTCAGCCCCTCTGTTTATCGCCCTCTGTTTCAGCCCCTCTGTTTCTCTCCCTCTGTTTCAGCCCCTCTGTTTCAGCCCCTCTGTTTCAGCCCCACTGTTTCAGCACCTCTGTTTAAGCCCCTCTGTTTCAGCCCCTCTGTTTCAGCCCCTCTGTTTCAGCCCCTCTGTTTCTCGCCCTCTGTTTCAGCCCCTCTGTTTCTCGCCCTCTGTTCCAGCCCCTCTGTTTCAGCCCCTCTGTTTCAGCTACTGTGTTTCGCGCCCCTCTGTTTCAGCCCCTCGGTTTCAGCCCCTCTGTTTCTCGCCCTCTGTTTCAGCCCCTCTGTTTCAGCCCCTCTGTTTCTCGCCCTCTGTTTCAGCCTCTCTGTTTCAGCCCCTCTGTTTCTCGCCCTCTGTTTCAGCCCCTCTGTTTCAGCCCCTCTGTTTCGCGCTCTCTGTTTCTCGCCCTCTGTTTCAGCCCCTCTGTTTCAGCCCCTCTGTTTCAGCCCCTCTGTTTCTAGCCCTCTGTTTCAGCCCTTCTGTTTCTCGCACTCTGTTTCAGCCTCTCTGTTTCTCGCCCTCTGTTTCAGCCACTCTGTTACGCGCCCCTCTGTTTCAGCCCCTCTGTTTATCGCCCACTGTTTCAGCCCCTGTGTTTCTCGCACTCTGATTCGGCGCCTCTGTTTCAGCCCCTCTGTTTCTCGCCCTCTGTTTAAGCCACTCTGTTTCTCGCCGTCTGTTTCAGCCCCTCTGTTTCTCGCCCTCTGTTTCCGCCACTCTGTTTCTCGCCCTCTCTTTCAGCCCCTCTGATTCAGCCCCTCTGATTCAGCCCCTCTGTTTCCCGCCCCTCTGTTTCAGCCCCTCTGTTTCAGCCCCTCTGTTTCACGCTCTCTGTTTCAGCCCCTCTGTTTCAGCCCCTCTGTATCTCGCCCTCTGTTTCAGCCCCTCTGTTTCAGCCCCTCTGTTTCTCGCACTCTGATTCAGCCCCTCTGTTTCTCGCCCTCTGTTTCAGCCCCTCTGTTTATCGCCCTCTGTTTCAGCCCCTCTGTTTCTCTCCCTCTGTTTCAGCCCCTCTGTTTCAGCCCCTCTGTTTCAGCCCCACTGTTTCAGCACCTCTGTTTAAGCCCCTCTGTTTCAGCCCCTCTGTTTCAGCCCCTCTGTTTCAGCCCCTCTGTTTCTCGCCCTCTGTTTCAGCCCCTCTGTTTCTCGCCCTCTGTTCCAGCCCCTCTGTTTCAGCCCCTCTGTTTCAGCTACTGTGTTTCGCGCCCCTCTGTTTCAGCCCCTCGGTTTCAGCCCCTCTGTATCTCGCCCTCTGTTTCAGCCCCTCTGTTTCTCGCCCTCAGTTTCAGCCCCTCTGTTTCCCGCCCCTCTGTTTCCCGCCGCTCTGTTTCAGCCCCTCTGTTTCAGCCCCTCTGTTTCAGCCTCTCTGTTTCAGCCCCTCTGTTTCTCGCCCTCTGTTTCAGCCCCTCTGTTTCAGCCCCTCTGTTTCGCGCTCTCTGTTTCTCGCCCTCTGTTTCAGCCCCTCTGTTCCAGCCCCTCTGTTTCAGCCCCTCTGTTTCTAGCCCTCTGTTTCAGCCCTTCTGTTTCTCGCACTCTGTTTCAGCCTCTCTGTTTCTCGCCCTCTGTTTCAGCCACTCTGTTACGCGCCCCTCTGTTTCAGCCCCTCTGTTTCTCGCCCTCTGTTTCAGCCACTCTGTTTCGCGCCCCTCCGTTTCAGCCCCTCTGTTTCAGCCCCTCTGTTTCTCACTCTCTGTTTCAGCCCCTCTGTTTCCCGCCCTCTGTTTCAGCCCCTCAGTTTCTCGCCCTCTGTTGCAGCCCCTCTGTTTCAGCCACTCTGTTTCTCGACCTCTGTTTCAGCCCCTCTGTTTCTCACCCTCTGTTTCAGCCCCTCTGTTTCTCGCCCTCTGTTTCAGCCCCTCTGTTTCAGCCCTTCTGTTTCTCGCCCTCTGATTCAGCCCCTCTGTTTCTCGCCCTCTGTTTCAGCCCCTCTGTTTCTCACCCTCTGTTTCAGCCCCTCTGTTTCAGCCCCTCTGTTTCTCGCCCTCTGTTTCAGCCCCTCTGTTTCTCGCCCTCTGTTTCAGCCCCTCTGATTCAGCCCCTCTGTTTCTCGCCCTTTGTTTCAGCCCCTCTGTTTCTCGCCCTCTGTTTCAGCCCCTCTGTTTCAGCCCCTCTGTTTCTCGCACTCTGATTCAGCCCCTCTGTTTCAGCCCCTCTGTTTCAGCCCCTCTTTTTCAGCGCCTCTGTTTCTCGCCCTCTGTTTCAGCCCCTCTGTTTATCGCCCACTGTTTCAGCCCCTGTGTTTCTCGCACTCTGATTCGGCGCCTCTGTTTCAGCCCCTCTGTTTCTCGCCCTCTGTTTCAGCCACTCTGTTTCTCGCCCTCTCTTTCAGCCCCTCTGATTCAGCCCCTCTGTTTCCCGCCCCTCTGTTTCAGCCCCTCTGTTTCAGC
The DNA here is from genome assembly GCF_047496795.1 of Chiloscyllium punctatum. Classification (NCBI taxonomy): domain Eukaryota; kingdom Metazoa; phylum Chordata; class Chondrichthyes; order Orectolobiformes; family Hemiscylliidae; genus Chiloscyllium; species Chiloscyllium punctatum. The sequence continues at coordinate 159,571 of NW_027310045.1, forward strand.
CCCTCTGTTTCTCGCCCTCTGTTTCAGCCCCTCTGTTTCACGCTCTCTGTTTCAGCCCCTCTGTTTCAGCCCCTCTGTATCTCGCCCTATGTTTCAGCCCCTCTGTTTCAGCCCCTCTGTTTCTCGCCCTCAGTTTCAGCCCCTCTGTTTCCCGCCCCTCTGTTTCCCGCCGCTCTGTTTCAGCCCCTCTGTTTCAGCCCCTCTGTTTCAGCCTCTCTGTTTCAGCCCCTCTGTTTCTCGCCCTCTGTTTCAGCCCCTCTGTTTCAGCCCCTCTGTTTCTAGCCCTCTGTTTCAGCCCTTCTGTTTCTCGCACTCTGTTTCAGCCTCTCTGTTTCTCGCCCTCTGTTTCAGCCACTCTGTTACGCGCCCCTCTGTTTCAGCCCCTCTGTTTCTCGCCCTCTGTTTCAGCCACTCTGTTTCGCGCCCCTCCGTTTCAGCCCCTCTGTTTCAGCCCCTCTGTTTCTCACTCTCTGTTTCAGCCCCTCTGTTTCCCGCCCTCTGTTTCAGCCCCTCAGTTTCTCGCCCTCTGTTGCAGCCCCTCTGTTTCAGCCACTCTGTTTCTCGACCTCTGTTTCAGCCCCTCTGTTTCTCACCCTCTGTTTCAGCCCCTGTGTTTCAGCCCCTCTGTTTCTCGCACTCTATTTCAGACCCTCTGTTTCAGCCACTCTGTTTCTCGCCCTCTGTTTCTGCCCCTCTGTTTCTCACCCTCTGTTTCAGCCCCTCTGTTTCAGCCCCTCTGTTTCAGCCCCTCTGTTTCTCCCCCTTTGTTTCAGCCCCTCTGTTTCTCGCCCTCTGTTTCAGCCCCTCTGTTTCTCGCCCTCTGATTCAGCCCCTCTGTTTCTCGCCCTCTGTTTCAGCCCCTCTGTTTCTCACCCTCTGTTTCAGCCCCTCTGTTTCAGCCCCTCTGTTTCTCGCCCTCTGTTTCAGCCCCTCTGTTTCTCGCCCTCTGTTTCAGCCCCTCTGATTCAGCCCCTCTGTTTCTCGCCCTTTGTTTCAGCCCCTCTGTTTCTCCCCCTCTGTTTCAGCCCCTCTGTTTCTCGCACTCTGATTCAGCCCCTCTGTTTCAGCCCCTCTGTTTCAGCCCCTCTGTTTCTCGCCCTCTGTTTCAGCCCCTCTGTTTAACGCCCTCTGTTTCAGCCCCTCTGTTTCTCTCCCTCTGTTTCAGCCCCTCTGTTTCAGCCCCTCTGTTTCAGCCCCACTGTTTCAGCCCCTCTGTTTCTCGCCCTCTATTTCAGACCCTCTGTTTCTCGCCCTCTGTTTCAGCCCCTCTGATTCAGCCCCTCTGTTTCTTGCCCTTTGTTTCAGCCCCTCTGTTTCTCGCCCTCTGTTTCAGACCCTCTGTTTCATCCCCTCTGTTTCAGCCCCTCTGTTTCTCGCACTCTGATTCAGCCCCTCTGTTTATAGCCCTCTGTTTCAGCCCCTCTGTTTCACTCCCTCTGTTTCAGCCCCTCTGTTTCAGCCCCTCTGTTTCAGCCCCTCTGTTTCAGCCCCACTGTTTCAGCACCTCTGTTTCAGCCCCTCTGTTTCAGCCCCTCTGTTTCTCCCCCTCTGTTTCAGCCCCTCTGTTTCTCGCAATCCGATTCAGCCCCTCTGCTTCAGCCCCTCTGTTTCAGCCCCTCTGTTTCTCGCCCTCTGTTTCAGCACCTCTGTTTATCGCCCTCTGTTTCAGCCCCTCTGTTTCTCTCCCTCTGTTTCAGCCCCTCTGTTTCAGCCCCTCTGTTTCAGCCCCTCTGTTTCTCGCACTCTGATTCAGCCACTCTGTTTCAGCCCCTCTGTTTCAGCCCCTCTGTTTCAGCCCCTCTGTTTCTCGCCCTCTGTTTCAGCCCCTCTGTTTATCGCCCTCTGTTTCAGCCCCTCTGTTTCTCTCCCTCTGTTTCAGCCCCTCTGTTTCAGCCCCTCTGTTTCAGCCCCACTGTTTCAGCCCCTCTGTTTCTCGCACACTGATTCGGCGCCTCTGTTTCAGCCCCTCTGTTTCTCGCCCTCTGTTTAAGCCACTCTGTTTCTCTCCGTCTGTTTCAGCCCCTCTGTTTCTCGCCCTCTGTTTCAGCCACTCTGTTTCTCGCCCTCTCTTTCAGCCCCTCTGATTCAGCCCCTCTGATTCAGCCCCTCTGTTTCCCGCCCCTCTGTTTCAGCCCCTCTGATTCAGCCCCTCTGTTTCTCGCCCTCTGTTTCAGCCCCTCTGTTTCTCGCCCTCTGTTTCAGCCCCTCTGTTTCATCCCCTCTGTTTCAGCCCCTCTGTTTCTCGCACTCTGATTCAGGCCCTCTGTTTCAGCCCCTCTGTTTCAGCCCCTCTGTTTCTCGCCCTCTGTTTCAGCCCCTCTGTTTATCGCCCTCTGTTTCAGCCCCTCTGTTTCTCGCCCTCTGTTTCAGCCCCTCTGATTCAGCCCCTCTGTTTCTCCCCCTTTGTTTCAGCCCCTCTGTTTCTCGCCCTCTGTTTCAGCCCCTCTGTTTCTCGCCCTCTGATTCAGCCCCTCTGTTTCTCGCCCTCTGTTTCAGCCCCTCTGTTTCTCACCCTCTGTTTCAGCCCCTCTGTTTCAGCCCCTCTGTTTCTCGCCCTCTGTTTCAGCCCCTCTGTTTCTCGCCCTCTGTTTCAGCCCCTCTGATTCAGCCCCTCTGTTTCTCGCCCTTTGTTTCAGCCCCTCTGTTTCTCCCCCTCTGTTTCAGCCCCTCTGTTTCAGCCCCTCTGTTTCTCGCACTCTGATTCAGCCCCTCGGTTTCTCGCCCTCTGTTTCAGCCCCTCTGTTTATCGCCCTCTGTTTCAGCCCCTCTGTTTCTCTCCCTCTGTTTCAGCCCCTCTGTTTCGCGCCCCTCTGTTTCAGCCCCTCTGTTTCAGCCCCTCTGCTTCTCGCCCTCTGTTTCAGCCCCTCTGTTTCTCGCCCTCTGTTTCAGCCCCTCTGTTTCTCGCCCTCTGTTTCAGCCCCTCTGTTTCAGCCCCTCTGTTTCAGCCCCTCGGTTTCTCACCCTCTGTTTCAGCCCCTCTGTTTCAGCCCCTATGTTTCTCCCCCTTTGTTTCAGCCCCTCTGTTTCTCGCCCTTTGTTTCAGCCCCTCTGTTTCTCGCCCTCTGATTCAGCCCCTCTGTTTCTCGCACTCTGTTTCAGCCCCTCTGTTTCTCACCCTCTGTATCAGCCCCTCTGTTTCAGCCCCTCTGTTTCTCGCCCTCTGTTTCAGCCCCTCTGTTTCTCGCCCTCTGTTTCAGCCCCTCTGTTTCATCCCCTCTGTTTCAGCCCCTCTGTTTCTCGCACTCTGATTCAGGCCCTCTGTTTCAGCCCCTCTGTTTCAGCCCCTCTGTTTCTCGCCCTCTGTTTCAGCCCCTCTGTTTATCGCCCTCTGTTTCAGCCCCTCTGTTTCTCGCCCTCTGTTTCAGCCCCTCTGATTCAGCCCCTCTGTTTCTCCCCCTTTGTTTCAGCCCCTCTGTTTCTCGCCCTCTGTTTCAGCCCCTCTGTTTCTCGCCCTCTGATTCAGCCCCTCTGTTTCTCGCCCTCTGTTTCAGCCCCTCTGTTTCTCACCCTCTGTTTCAGCCCCTCTGTTTCAGCCCCTCTGTTTCTCGCCCTCTGTTTCAGCCCCTCTGTTTCTCGCCCTCTGTTTCAGCCCCTCTGATTCAGCCCCTCTGTTTCTCGCCCTTTGTTTCAGCCCCTCTGTTTCTCCCCCTCTGTTTCAGCCCCTCTGTTTCAGCCCCTCTGTTTCTCGCACTCTGATTCAGCCCCTCTGTTTCTCGCCCTCTGTTTCAGCCCCTCTGTTTATCGCCCTCTGTTTCAGCCCCTCTGTTTCTCTCCCTCTGTTTCAGCCCCTCTGTTTCAGCCCCTCTGTTTCAGCCCCACTGTTTCAGCACCTCTGTTTCAGCCCCTCTGTTTCAGCCACTCTGTTTCAGCCCCTCTGTTTCAGCCCCTCTGTTTCTCGCCCTCTGTTTCAGCCCCTCTGTTTCTCGCCCTCTGTTCCAGCCCCTCTGTTTCAGCTACTGTGTTTCGCGCCCCTCTGTTTCAGCCCCTCTGTTTCAGCCCCTCTGTTTCTCGCCCTCTGTTTCAGCCCCTCTGTTTCTCGCCCTCTGTTTCAGCCCCTCTGTTTCTCGCCCTCTGTTTCAGCCCCTCTGTTTCAGCCCCTCTGTTTCAGCCCCTCTGTTTCTCGCCCTCTGTTTCAGCCCCTCTGTTTCAGCCCCTCTGTTTCGCGCTCTCTGTTTCTCGCCCTCTGTTTCAGCCCCTCTGTTTCAGCCCCTCTGTTTAAGCCCCACTGTTTCAGCACCTCTGTTTCAGCCCCTCTGTTTCAGCCCCTCTGTTTCTCCCCCTCTGTTTCAGCCCCTCTGTTTCTCGCAATCTGATTCAGCCCCTCTGTTTCAGCCCCTCTGTTTCAGCCCCTCTGTTTCAGCCCCTCTGTTTCTCGCCCTCTGTTTCAGCCCCTCTGTTTATCGCCCTCTGTTTCAGCCCCTCTGTTTCTCTCCCTCTGTTTCAGCCCCTCTGTTTCAGCCCCTCTGTTTCAGCCCCACTGTTTCAGCACCTCTGTTTAAGCCCCTCTGTTTCAGCCCCTCTGTTTCAGCCCCTCTGTTTCTCGCCCTTTGTTTCAGCCCCTCTGTTTCTCGCTTTCTGTTCCAGCCCCTCTGTTTCAGCCCCTCTGTTTCAGCTACTGTGTTTCGCGCCCCTCTGTTTCAGCCCCTCTGTTTCAGCCGCTCTGCTTCTCGCCCTCTGTTTCAGCCCCTCTGTTTCTCGCCCTCTGTTTCAGCCCCTCTGTTTCTCGCCCTCTGTTTCAGCCCCTCTGTTTCAGCCCCTCTGTTTCAGCCCCTCTGTTTCTCGCCCTCTGTTTCAGCCCCTCTGTTTCTCACCCTCTGTTTCAGCCCCTCTGTTTCAGCCCCTCTGTTTCTCACCCTCTGTTTCAGCCCCTCTGTTTCAGCCCCTATGTTTCTCCCCCTTTGTTTCAGCCCCTCTGTTTCTCGCCCTTTGTTTCAGCCCCTCTGTTTCTCGCCCTCTGATTCAGCCCCTCTGTTTCTCGCCCTCTGTTTCAGCCCCTCTGTTTCAGCCCCTCTGTTTCAGCTACTGTGTTTCGCGCCCCTCTGTTTCAGCCCCTCTGTTTCAGCCGCTCTGCTTCTCGCCCTCTGTTTCAGCCCCTCTGTTTCTCGCCCTCTGTTTCAGCCCCTCTGTTTCTCGCCCTCTATTTCAGCCCCTCTGTTTCAGCCCCTCTATTTCAGCCCCTCTGTTTCTCGCCCTCTGTTTCAGCCCCTCTGTTTCTCACCCTCTGTTTCAGCCCCTCTGTTTCAGCCCCTCTGTTTCTCACCCTCTGTTTCAGCCCCTCTGTTTCAGCCCCTATGTTTCTCCCCCTTTGTTTCAGCCCCTCTGTTTCTCGCCCTTTGTTTCAGCCCCTCTGTTTCTCGCCCTCTGATTCAGCCCCTCTGTTTCTCGCCCTCTGTTTCAGCCCCTCTGTTTCTCACCCTCTGTTTCAGCCCCTCTGTTTCAGCCCCTCTGTTTCTCGCCCTCTGTTTCAGCCCCTCTGTTTCTCGCCCTCTGTTTCAGCCCCTCTGTTTCATCCCCTCTGTTTCAGCCCCTCTGTTTCTCGCACTCTGATTCAGGCCCTCTGTTTCAGCCCCTCTGTTTCAGCCCCTCTGTTTCTCGCCCTCTGTTTCAGCCCCTCTGTTTCAGCCCCTCTGTTTATCGCCCTCTGTTTCAGCCCCTCTGTTTCTCGCCCTCTGTTTCAGCCCCTCTGATTCAGCCCCTCTGTTTCTCCCCCTTTGTTTCAGCCCCTCTGTTTCTCGCCCTCTGTTTCAGCCCCTCTGTTTCTCGCCCTCTGATTCAGCCCCTCTGTTTCTCGCCCTCTGTTTCAGCCCCTCTGTTTCTCACCCTCTGTTTCAGCTCCTCTGTTTCAGCCCCTCTGTTTCTCGCCCTCTGTTTCAGCCCCTCTGTTTCTCGCCCTCTGTTTCAGCCCCTCTGATTCAGCCCCTCTGTTTCTCGCCCTTTGTTTCAGCCCCTCTGTTTCTCCCCCTCTGTTTCAGCCCCTCTGTTTCAGCCCCTCTGTTTCTCGCACTCTGATTCAGCCCCTCTGTTTCTCGCCCTCTGTTTCAGCCCCTCTGTTTATCGCCCTCTGTTTCAGCCCCTCTGTTTCTCTCCCTCTGTTTCAGCCCCTCTGTTTCAGCCCCTCTGTTTCAGCCCCACTGTTTCAGCACCTCTGTTTAAGCCCCTCTGTTTCAGCCCCTCTGTTTCAGCCCCTCTGTTTCAGCCCCTCTGTTTCTCGCCCTCTGTTTCAGCCCCTCTGTTTCTCGCCCTCTGTTCCAGCCCCTCTGTTTCAGCCCCTCTGTTTCAGCTACTGTGTTTCGCGCCCCTCTGTTTCAGCCCCTCGGTTTCAGCCCCTCTGTTTCTCGCCCTCTGTTTCAGCCCCTCTGTTTCAGCCCCTCTGTTTCTCGCCCTCTGTTTCAGCCTCTCTGTTTCAGCCCCTCTGTTTCTCGCCCTCTGTTTCAGCCCCTCTGTTTCAGCCCCTCTGTTTCGCGCTCTCTGTTTCTCGCCCTCTGTTTCAGCCCCTCTGTTTCAGCCCCTCTGTTTCAGCCCCTCTGTTTCTAGCCCTCTGTTTCAGCCCTTCTGTTTCTCGCACTCTGTTTCAGCCTCTCTGTTTCTCGCCCTCTGTTTCAGCCACTCTGTTACGCGCCCCTCTGTTTCAGCCCCTCTGTTTATCGCCCACTGTTTCAGCCCCTGTGTTTCTCGCACTCTGATTCGGCGCCTCTGTTTCAGCCCCTCTGTTTCTCGCCCTCTGTTTAAGCCACTCTGTTTCTCGCCGTCTGTTTCAGCCCCTCTGTTTCTCGCCCTCTGTTTCCGCCACTCTGTTTCTCGCCCTCTCTTTCAGCCCCTCTGATTCAGCCCCTCTGATTCAGCCCCTCTGTTTCCCGCCCCTCTGTTTCAGCCCCTCTGTTTCAGCCCCTCTGTTTCACGCTCTCTGTTTCAGCCCCTCTGTTTCAGCCCCTCTGTATCTCGCCCTCTGTTTCAGCCCCTCTGTTTCAGCCCCTCTGTTTCTCGCACTCTGATTCAGCCCCTCTGTTTCTCGCCCTCTGTTTCAGCCCCTCTGTTTATCGCCCTCTGTTTCAGCCCCTCTGTTTCTCTCCCTCTGTTTCAGCCCCTCTGTTTCAGCCCCTCTGTTTCAGCCCCACTGTTTCAGCACCTCTGTTTAAGCCCCTCTGTTTCAGCCCCTCTGTTTCAGCCCCTCTGTTTCAGCCCCTCTGTTTCTCGCCCTCTGTTTCAGCCCCTCTGTTTCTCGCCCTCTGTTCCAGCCCCTCTGTTTCAGCCCCTCTGTTTCAGCTACTGTGTTTCGCGCCCCTCTGTTTCAGCCCCTCGGTTTCAGCCCCTCTGTATCTCGCCCTCTGTTTCAGCCCCTCTGTTTCAGCCCCTCTGTTTCTCGCCCTCAGTTTCAGCCCCTCTGTTTCCCGCCCCTCTGTTTCCCGCCGCTCTGTTTCAGCCCCTCTGTTTCAGCCCCTCTGTTTCAGCCTCTCTGTTTCAGCCCCTCTGTTTCTCGCCCTCTGTTTCAGCCCCTCTGTTTCAGCCCCTCTGTTTCGCGCTCTCTGTTTCTCGCCCTCTGTTTCAGCCCCTCTGTTCCAGCCCCTCTGTTTCAGCCCCTCTGTTTCTAGCCCTCTGTTTCAGCCCTTCTGTTTCTCGCACTCTGTTTCAGCCTCTCTGTTTCTCGCCCTCTGTTTCAGCCACTCTGTTACGCGCCCCTCTGTTTCAGCCCCTCTGTTTCTCGCCCTCTGTTTCAGCCACTCTGTTTCGCGCCCCTCCGTTTCAGCCCCTCTGTTTCAGCCCCTCTGTTTCTCACTCTCTGTTTCAGCCCCTCTGTTTCCCGCCCTCTGTTTCAGCCCCTCAGTTTCTCGCCCTCTGTTGCAGCCCCTCTGTTTCAGCCACTCTGTTTCTCGACCTCTGTTTCAGCCCCTCTGTTTCTCACCCTCTGTTTCAGCCCCTCTGTTTCTCGCCCTCTGTTTCAGCCCCTCTGTTTCAGCCCTTCTGTTTCTCGCCCTCTGATTCAGCCCCTCTGTTTCTCGCCCTCTGTTTCAGCCCCTCTGTTTCTCACCCTCTGTTTCAGCCCCTCTGTTTCAGCCCCTCTGTTTCTCGCCCTCTGTTTCAGCCCCTCTGTTTCTCGCCCTCTGTTTCAGCCCCTCTGATTCAGCCCCTCTGTTTCTCGCCCTTTGTTTCAGCCCCTCTGTTTCTCGCCCTCTGTTTCAGCCCCTCTGTTTCAGCCCCTCTGTTTCTCGCACTCTGATTCAGCCCCTCTGTTTCAGCCCCTCTGTTTCAGCCCCTCTTTTTCAGCGCCTCTGTTTCTCGCCCTCTGTTTCAGCCCCTCTGTTTATCGCCCACTGTTTCAGCCCCTGTGTTTCTCGCACTCTGATTCGGCGCCTCTGTTTCAGCCCCTCTGTTTCTCGCCCTCTGTTTCAGCCACTCTGTTTCTCGCCCTCTCTTTCAGCCCCTCTGATTCAGCCCCTCTGTTTCCCGCCCCTCTGTTTCAGCCCCTCTGTTTCAGCCCCTCTGTTTCTCGCCCTCTGTTTCAGCCCCTCTGTTTCACGCTCTCTGTTTCAGCCCCTCTGTTTCAGCCCCTCTGTATCTCGCCCTATGTTTCAGCCCCTCTGTTTCAGCCCCTCTGTTTCTCGCCCTCAGTTTCAGCCCCTCTGTTTCCCGCCCCTCTGTTTCCCGCCGCTCTGTTTCAGCCCCTCTGTTTCAGCCCCTCTGTTTCAGCCTCTCTGTTTCAGCCCCTCTGTTTCTCGCCCTCTGTTTCAGCCCCTCTGTTTCAGCCCCTCTGTTTCTAGCCCTCTGTTTCAGCCCTTCTGTTTCTCGCACTCTGTTTCAGCCTCTCTGTTTCTCGCCCTCTGTTTCAGCCACTCTGTTACGCGCCCCTCTGTTTCAGCCCCTCTGTTTCTCGCCCTCTGTTTCAGCCACTCTGTTTCGCGCCCCTCCGTTTCAGCCCCTCTGTTTCAGCCCCTCTGTTTCTCACTCTCTGTTTCAGCCCCTCTGTTTCCCGCCCTCTGTTTCAGCCCCTCAGTTTCTCGCCCTCTGTTGCAGCCCCTCTGTTTCAGCCACTCTGTTTCTCGACCTCTGTTTCAGCCCCTCTGTTTCTCACCCTCTGTTTCAGCCCCTGTGTTTCAGCCCCTCTGTTTCTCGCCCTCTATTTCAGACCCTCTGTTTCAGCCACTCTGTTTCTCGCCCTCTGTTTCTGCCCCTCTGTTTCTCACCCTCTGTTTCAGCCCCTCTGTTTCAGCCCCTCTGTTTCAGCCCCTCTGTTTCTCCCCCTTTGTTTCAGCCCCTCTGTTTCTCGCCCTCTGTTTCAGCCCCTCTGTTTCTCGCCCTCTGATTCAGCCCCTCTGTTTCTCGCCCTCTGTTTCAGCCCCTCTGTTTCTCACCCTCTGTTTCAGCCCCTCTGTTTCAGCCCCTCTGTTTCTCGCCCTCTGTTTCAGCCCCTCTGTTTCTCGCCCTCTGTTTCAGCCCCTCTGATTCAGCCCCTCTGTTTCTCGCCCTTTGTTTCAGCCCCTCTGTTTCTCCCCCTCTGTTTCAGCCCCTCTGTTTCTCGCACTCTGATTCAGCCCCTCTGTTTCAGCCCCTCTGTTTCAGCCCCTCTGTTTCTCGCCCTCTGTTTCAGCCCCTCTGTTTAACGCCCTCTGTTTCAGCCCCTCTGTTTCTCTCCCTCTGTTTCAGCCCCTCTGTTTCAGCCCCTCTGTTTCAGCCCCACTGTTTCAGCCCCTCTGTTTCTCGCCCTCTATTTCAGACCCTCTGTTTCTCGCCCTCTGTTTCAGCCCCTCTGATTCAGCCCCTCTGTTTCTTGCCCTTTGTTTCAGCCCCTCTGTTTCTCGCCCTCTGTTTCAGACCCTCTGTTTCATCCCCTCTGTTTCAGCCCCTCTGTTTCTCGCACTCTGATTCAGCCCCTCTGTTTATAGCCCTCTGTTTCAGCCCCTCTGTTTCACTCCCTCTGTTTCAGCCCCTCTGTTTCAGCCCCTCTGTTTCAGCCCCTCTGTTTCAGCCCCACTGTTTCAGCACCTCTGTTTCAGCCCCTCTGTTTCAGCCCCTCTGTTTCTCCCCCTCTGTTTCAGCCCCTCTGTTTCTCGCAATCCGATTCAGCCCCTCTGCTTCAGCCCCTCTGTTTCAGCCCCTCTGTTTCTCGCCCTCTGTTTCAGCCCCTCTGTTTATCGCCCTCTGTTTCAGCCCCTCTGTTTCTCTCCCTCTGTTTCAGCCCCTCTGTTTCAGCCCCTCTGTTTCAGCCCCTCTGTTTCTCGCACTCTGATTCAGCCACTCTGTTTCAGCCCCTCTGTTTCAGCCCCTCTGTTTCAGCCCCTCTGTTTCTCGCCCTCTGTTTCAGCCCCTCTGTTTATCGCCCTCTGTTTCAGCCCCTCTGTTTCTCTCCCTCTGTTTCAGCCCCTCTGTTTCAGCCCCTCTGTTTCAGCCCCACTGTTTCAGCCCCTCTGTTTCTCGCACACTGATTCGGCGCCTCTGTTTCAGCCCCTCTGTTTCTCGCCCTCTGTTTAAGCCACTCTGTTTCTCTCCGTCTGTTTCAGCCCCTCTGTTTCTCGCCCTCTGTTTCAGCCACTCTGTTTCTCGCCCTCTCTTTCAGCCCCTCTGATTCAGCCCCTCTGATTCAGCCCCTCTGTTTCCCGCCCCTCTGTTTCAGCCCCTCTGATTCAGCCCCTCTGTTTCTCCCCCTTTGTTTCAGCCCCTCTGTTTCTCGCCCTCTGTTTCAGCCCCTCTGTTTCTCGCCCTCTGTTTCAGCCCCTCTGTTTCTCACCCTCTGTTTCAGCCCCTCTGTTTCAGCCCCTCTGTTTCTCGCACTCTGATTCAGCCCCTCTGTTTCTCGCCCTCTGTTTCAGCCCCTCTGTTTCAGCCCCTCTGTTTCAGCCCCTCTGTTTCTCGCACTCTGATTCAGCCCCTCTGTTTCAGCCCCTCTTTTTCAGCCCCTCTGTTTCTGGCCCTCTGTTTCAGCCCCTCTGTTTATCGCCCACTGTTTCAGCCCCTGTGTTTCTCGCACTCTGATTCGGCGCCTCTGTTTCAGCCCCTCTGTTTCTCGCCCTCTGTTTAAGCCACTCTGTTTCTCGCCGTCTGTTTCAGCCCCTCTGTTTCTCGCCCTCTGTTTCAGCCACTCTGTTTCTCGCCCTCTCTTTCAGCCCCTCTGATTCAGCCCCTCTGATTCAGCCCCTCTGTTTCCCGCCCCTCTGTTTCAGCCCCTCTGTTTCAGCCCCTCTGTTTCACGCTCTCTGTTTCAGCCCCTCTGTTTCAGCCCCTCTGTATCTCGCCCTCTGTTTCAGCCCCTCTGTTTCAGCCCCTCTGTTTCTCGCCCTCAGTTTCAGCCCCTCTGTTTCCCGCCCCTCTGTTTCCCGCCGCTCTGTTTCAGCCCCTCTGTTTCAGCCCCTCTGTTCCAGCCTCTCTGTTCCAGCCCCTCTGTTTCAGCCCCTCTGTTTCTCACCCTCTGTTTCAGCCCCTCTGTTTCTCGCCCTCTGTTTCAGCCCCTCTGTTTCAGCCCCTCTGTTTCTCGCCCTCTGATTCAGCCCCTCTGTTTCTCGCCCTCTGTTTCAGCCCCTCTGTTTCTCACCCTCTGTTTCAGCCCCTCTGTTTCAGCCCCTCTGTTTCTCGCCCTCTGTTTCAGCCCCTCTGTTTCTCGCCCTCTGTTTCAGCCCCTCTGATTCAGCCCCTCTGTTTCTCGCCCTTTGTTTCAGCCCCTCTGTTTCTCGCCCTCTGTTTCAGCCCCTCTGTTTCAGCCCCTCTATTTCAGCCCCTCTGTTTCTCGCACTCTGATTCAGCCCCTCTGTTTCAGCCCCTCTGTTTCAGCCCCTCTTTTTCAGCCCCTCTGTTTCTGGCCCTCTGTTTCAGCCCCTCTGTTTATCGCCCACTGTTTCAGCCCCTGTGTTTCTCGCACTCTGATTCGGCGCCTCTGTTTCAGCCCCTCTGTTTCTCGCCCTCTGTTTAAGCCACTCTGTTTCTCGCCGTCTGTTTCAGCCCCTCTGTTTCTCGCCCTCTGTTTCAGCCACTCTGTTTCTCGCCCTCTCTTTCAGCCCCTCTGATTCAGCCCCTCTGATTCAGCCCCTCTGTTTCCCGCCCCTCTGTTTCAGCCCCTCTGTTTCAGCCCCTCTGTTTCACGCTCTCTGTTTCAGCCCCTCTGTTTCAGCCCCTCTGTATCTCGCCCTCTGTTTCAGCCCCTCTGTTTCAGCCCCTCTGTTTCTCGCCCTCAGTTTCAGCCCCTCTGTTTCCCGCCCCTCTGTTTCCCGCCGCTCTGTTTCAGCCCCTCTGTTTCAGCCCCTCTGTTTCAGCCTCTCTGTTTCAGCCCCTCTGTTTCTCGCCCTCTGTTTCAGCCCCTCTGTTTCAGCCCCTCTGTTTCGCGCTCTCTGTTTCTCGCCCTCTGTTTCAGCCCCTCTGTTTCAGCCCCTCTGTTTCAGCCCCTCTGTTTCTAGCCCTCTGTTTCAGCCCTTCTGTTTCTCGCACTCTGTTTCAGCCTCTCTGTTTCTCGCCCTCTGTTTCAGCCACTCTGTTACGCGCCCCTCTGTTTCAGCCCCTCTGTTTCTCGCCCTCTGTTTCAGCCACTCTGTTTCGCGCCCCTCCGTTTCAGCCCCTCTGTTTCAGCCCCTCTGTTTCTCACTCTCTGTTTCAGCCCCTCTGTTTCCCGCCATCTGTTTCAGCCCCTCAGTTTCTCGCCCTCTGTTGCAGCCCCTCTGTTTCAGCCACTCTGTTTCTCGACCTCTGTTTCAGCCCCTCTGTTTCTCACCCTCTGTTTCAGCCCCTCTGTTTCTCGCCCTCTGTTTCAGCCCCTCTGTTTCAGCCCCTCTGTTTCTCGCCCTCTGATTCAGCCCCTCTGTTTCTCGCCCTCTGTTTCAGCCCCTCTGTTTCTCACCCTCTGTTTCAGCCCCTCTGTTTCAGCCCCTCTGTTTCTCGCCCTCTGTTTCAGCCCCTCTGTTTCTCGCCCTCTGTTTCAGCCCCTCTGATTCAGCCCCTCTGTTTCTCGCCCTTTGTTTCAGCCCCTCTGTTTCTCGCCCTCTGTTTCAGCCCCTCTGTTTCAGCCCCTCTGTTTCAGCCCCTCTGTTTCTCGCACTCTGATTCAGCCCCTCTGTTTCAGCCCCTCTGTTTCAGCCCCTCTTTTTCAGCGCCTCTGTTTCTCGCCCTCTGTTTCAGCCCCTCTGTTTATCGCCCACTGTTTCAGCCCCTGTGTTACTCGCACTCTGATTCGGCGCCTCTGTTTCAGCCCCTCTGTTTCTCGCCCTCTGTTTAAGCCACTCTGTTTCTCGCCCTCTGTTTCAGCCCCTCTGTTTCTCGCCCTCTGTTTCAGCCACTCTGTTTCTCGCCCTCTCTTTCAGCACCTCTGATTCAGCCCCTCTGATTCAGCCCCTCTGTTTCCCGCCCCTCTGTTTCAGCCCCTCTGTTTCAGCCCCTCTGTTTCTCGCCCTCTGTTTCAGCCCCTCTGTTTCACGCTCTCTGTTTCAGCCCCTCTGTTTCAGCCCCTCTGTATCTCGCCCTATGTTTCAGCCCCTCTGTTTCAGCCCCTCTGTTTCTCGCCCTCAGTTTCAGCCCCTCTGTTTCCCGCCCCTCTGTTTCCCGCCGCTCTGTTTCAGCCCCTCTGTTTCAGCCCCTCTGTTTCAGCCTCTCTGTTTCAGCCCCTCTGTTTCTCGCCCTCTGTTTCAGCCCCTCTGTTTCAGCCCCTCTGTTTCGCGCTCTCTGTTTCTCGCCCTCTGTTTCAGCCCCTCTGTTTCAGCCCCTCTGTTTCAGCCCCTCTGTTTCTAGCCCTCTGTTTCAGCCCTTCTGTTTCTCGCACTCTGTTTCAGCCTCTCTGTTTCTCGCCCTCTGTTTCAGCCACTCTGTTACGCGCCCCTCTGTTTCAGCCCCTCTGTTTCTCGCCCTCTGATTCAGCCCCTCTGTTTCTCGCCCTCTATTTCAGCCCCTCTGTTTCTCACCCTGTGTTTCAGCCCCTCTGTTTCAGCCCCTCTGTTTCCCGCCGCTCTGTTTCAGCCCCTCTGTTTCAGCCCCTCTGTTTCAGCCTCTCTGTTTCAGCCCCTCTGTTTCAGCCCCTCTGTTTCTCACCCTCTGTTTCAGCCCCTCTGTTTCTCGCCCTCTGTTTCAGCCCCTCTGTTTCAGCCCCTCTGTTTCTCGCCCTCTGATTCAGCCCCTCTGTTTCTCGCCCTCTGTTTCAGCCCCTCTGTTTCTCACCCTCTGTTTCAGCCCCTCTGTTTCAGCCCCTCTGTTTCTCGCCCTCTGTTTCAGCCCCTCTGTTTCTCGCCCTCTGTTTCAGCCCCTCTGATTCAGCCCCTCTGTTTCTCGCCCTTTGTTTCAGCCCCTCTGTTTCTCGCCCTCTGTTTCAGCCCCTCTATTTCAGCCCCTCTATTTCAGCCCCTCTGTTTCTCGCACTCTGATTCAGCCCCTCTGTTTCAGCCCCTCTGTTTCAGCCCCTCTTTTTCAGCCCCTCTGTTTCTGGCCCTCTGTTTCAGCCCCTCTGTTTATCGCCCACTGTTTCAGCCCCTGTGTTTCTCGCACTCTGATTCGGCGCCTCTGTTTCAGCCCCTCTGTTTCTCGCCCTCTGTTTAAGCCACTCTGTTTCTCGCCGTCTGTTTCAGCCCCTCTGTTTCTCGCCCTCTGTTTCAGCCACTCTGTTTCTCGCCCTCTCTTTCAGCCCCTCTGATTCAGCCCCTCTGATTCAGCCCCTCTGTTTCCCGCCCCTCTGTTTCAGCCCCTCTGTTTCAGCCCCTCTGTATCTCGCCCTCTGTTTCAGCCCCTCTGTTTCAGCCCCTCTGTTTCTCGCCCTCAGTTTCAGCCCCTCTGTTTCCCGCCCCTCTGTTTCCCGCCGCTCTGTTTCAGCCCCTCTGTTTCAGCCCCTCTGTTTCAGCCTCTCTGTTTCAGCCCCTCTGTTTCTCGCCCTCTGTTTCAGCCCCTCTGTTTCAGCCCCTCTGTTTCGCGCTCTCTGTTTCTCGCCCTCTGTTTCAGCCCCTCTGTTTCAGCCCCTCTGTTTCAGCCCCTCTGTTTCTAGCCCTCTGTTTCAGCCCTTCTGTTTCTCGCACTCTGTTTCAGCCTCTCTGTTTCTCGCCCTCTGTTTCAGCCACTCTGTTACGCGCCCCTCTGTTTCAGCCCCTCTGTTTCTCGCCCTCTGTTTCAGCCACTCTGTTTCGCGCCCCTCCGTTTCAGCCCCTCTGTTTCAGCCCCTCTGTTTCTCACTCTCTGTTTCAGCCCCTCTGTTTCCCGCCATCTGTTTCAGCCCCTCAGTTTCTCGCCCTCTGTTGCAGCCCCTCTGTTTCAGCCACTCTGTTTCTCGACCTCTGTTTCAGCCCCTCTGTTTCTCACCCTCTGTTTCAGCCCCTCTGTTTCTCGCCCTCTGTTTCAGCCCCTCTGTTTCAGCCCCTCTGTTTCTCGCCCTCTGATTCAGCCCCTCTGTTTCTCGCCCTCTGTTTCAGCCCCTCTGTTTCTCACCCTCTGTTTCAGCCCCTCTGTTTCAGCCCCTCTGTTTCTCGCCCTCTGTTTCAGCCCCTCTGTTTCTCGCCCTCTGTTTCAGCCCCTCTGATTCAGCCCCTCTGTTTCTCGCCCTTTGTTTCAGCCCCTCTGTTTCTCGCCCTCTGTTTCAGCCCCTCTGTTTCAGCCCCTCTGTTTCAGCCCCTCTGTTTCTCGCACTCTGATTCAGCCCCTCTGTTTCAGCCCCTCTGTTTCAGCCCCTCTTTTTCAGCGCCTCTGTTTCTCGCCCTCTGTTTCAGCCCCTCTGTTTATCGCCCACTGTTTCAGCCCCTGTGTTTCTCGCACTCTGATTCGGCGCCTCTGTTTCAGCCCCTCTGTTTCTCGCCCTCTGTTTAAGCCACTCTGTTTCTCGCCCTCTGTTTCAGCCCCTCTGTTTCTCGCCCTCTGTTTCAGCCACTCTGTTTCTCGCCCTCTCTTTCAGCCCCTCTGATTCAGCCCCTCTGATTCAGCCCCTCTGTTTCCCGCCCCTCTGTTTCAGCCCCTCTGTTTCAGCCCCTCTGTTTCTCGCCCTCTCTTTCAGCCCCTCTGTTTATCGCCCTCTGTTTCAGCCCCTCTGTTTCTCTCCCTCTGTTTCAGCCCCTCTGTTTCAGCCCCTCTGTTTCAGCCCCACTGTTTCAGCCCCTCTGTTTCTCGCACACTGATTCGGCGCCTCTGTTTCAGCCCCTCTGTTTCTCGCCCTCTGTTTAAGCCACTCTGTTTCTCTCCGTCTGTTTCAGCCCCTCTGTTTCTCGCCCTCTGTTTCAGCCACTCTGTTTCTCGCCCTCTCTTTCAGCCCCTCTGATTCAGCCCCTCTGATTCAGCCCCTCTGTTTCCCGCCCCTCTGTTTCAGCCCCTCTGATTCAGCCCCTCTGTTTCTCCCCCTTTGTTTCAGCCCCTCTGTTTCTCGCCCTCTGTTTCAGCCCCTCTGTTTCTCGCCCTCTGTTTCAGCCCCTCTGTTTCTCACCCTCTGTTTCAGCCCCTCTGTTTCAGCCCCTCTGTTTCTCGCACTCTGATTCAGCCCCTCTGTTTCTCGCCCTCTGTTTCAGCCCCTCTGTTTCAGCCCCTCTGTTTCAGCCCCTCTGTTTCTCGCACTCTGATTCAGCCCCTCTGTTTCAGCCCCTCTTTTTCAGCCCCTCTGTTTCTGGCCCTCTGTTTCAGCCCCTCTGTTTATCGCCCACTGTTTCAGCCCCTGTGTTTCTCGCACTCTGATTCGGCGCCTCTGTTTCAGCCCCTCTGTTTCTCGCCCTCTGTTTAAGCCACTCTGTTTCTCGCCGTCTGTTTCAGCCCCTCTGTTTCTCGCCCTCTGTTTCAGCCACTCTGTTTCTCGCCCTCTCTTTCAGCCCCTCTGATTCAGCCCCTCTGATTCAGCCCCTCTGTTTCCCGCCCCTCTGTTTCAGCCCCTCTGTTTCAGCCCCTCTGTTTCACGCTCTCTGTTTCAGCCCCTCTGTTTCAGCCCCTCTGTATCTCGCCCTCTGTTTCAGCCCCTCTGTTTCAGCCCCTCTGTTTCTCGCCCTCAGTTTCAGCCCCTCTGTTTCCCGCCCCTCTGTTTCCCGCCGCTCTGTTTCAGCCCCTCTGTTTCAGCCCCTCTGTTTCAGCCTCTCTGTTCCAGCCCCTCTGTTTCAGCCCCTCTGTTTCTCACCCTCTGTTTCAGCCCCTCTGTTTCTCGCCCTCTGTTTCAGCCCCTCTGTTTCAGCCCCTCTGTTTCTCGCCCTCTGATTCAGCCCCTCTGTTTCTCGCCCTCTGTTTCAGCCCCTCTGTTTCTCACCCTCTGTTTCAGCCCCTCTGTTTCAGCCCCTCTGTTTCTCGCCCTCTGTTTCAGCCCCTCTGTTTCTCGCCCTCTGTTTCAGCCCCTCTGATTCAGCCCCTCTGTTTCTCGCCCTTTGTTTCAGCCCCTCTGTTTCTCGCCCTCTGTTTCAGCCCCTCTGTTTCAGCCCCTCTATTTCAGCCCCTCTGTTTCTCGCACTCTGATTCAGCCCCTCTGTTTCAGCCCCTCTGTTTCAGCCCCTCTTTTTCAGCCCCTCTGTTTCTGGCCCTCTGTTTCAGCCCCTCTGTTTATCGCCCACTGTTTCAGCCCCTGTGTTTCTCGCACTCTGATTCGGCGCCTCTGTTTCAGCCCCTCTGTTTCTCGCCCTCTGTTTAAGCCACTCTGTTTCTCGCCGTCTGTTTCAGCCCCTCTGTTTCTCGCCCTCTGTTTCAGCCACTCTGTTTCTCGCCCTCTCTTTCAGCCCCTCTGATTCAGCCCCTCTGATTCAGCCCCTCTGTTTCCCGCCCCTCTGTTTCAGCCCCTCTGTTTCAGCCCCTCTGTTTCACGCTCTCTGTTTCAGCCCCTCTGTTTCAGCCCCTCTGTATCTCGCCCTATGTTTCAGCCCCTCTGTTTCAGCCCCTCTGTTTCTCGCCCTCAGTTTCAGCCCCTCTGTTTCCCGCCCCTCTGTTTCCCGCCGCTCTGTTTCAGCCCCTCTGTTTCAGCCCCTCTGTTTCAGCCTCTCTGTTTCAGCCCCTCTGTTTCTCGCCCTCTGTTTCAGCCCCTCTGTTTCAGCCCCTCTGTTTCGCGCTCTCTGTTTCTCGCCCTCTGTTTCAGCCCCTCTGTTTCAGCCCCTCTGTTTCAGCCCCTCTGTTTCTAGCCCTCTGTTTCAGCCCTTCTGTTTCTCGCACTCTGTTTCAGCCTCTCTGTTTCTCGCCCTCTGTTTCAGCCACTCTGTTACGCGCCCCTCTGTTTCAGCCCCTCTGTTTCTCGCCCTCTGTTTCAGCCACTCTGTTTCGCGCCCCTCCGTTTCAGCCCCTCTGTTTCAGCCCCTCTGTTTCTCACTCTCTGTTTCAGCCCCTCTGTTTCCCGCCATCTGTTTCAGCCCCTCAGTTTCTCGCCCTCTGTTGCAGCCCCTCTGTTTCAGCCACTCTGTTTCTCGACCTCTGTTTCAGCCCCTCTGTTTCTCACCCTCTGTTTCAGCCCCTCTGTTTCTCGCCCTCTGTTTCAGCCCCTCTGTTTCAGCCCCTCTGTTTCTCGCCCTCTGATTCAGCCCCTCTGTTTCTCGCCCTCTGTTTCAGCCCCTCTGTTTCTCACCCTCTGTTTCAGCCCCTCTGTTTCAGCCCCTCTGTTTCTCGCCCTCTGTTTCAGCCCCTCTGTTTCTCGCCCTCTGTTTCAGCCCCTCTGATTCAGCCCCTCTGTTTCTCGCCCTTTGTTTCAGCCCCTCTGTTTCTCGCCCTCTGTTTCAGCCCCTCTGTTTCAGCCCCTCTGTTTCAGCCCCTCTGTTTCTCGCACTCTGATTCAGCCCCTCTGTTTCAGCCCCTCTGTTTCAGCCCCTCTTTTTCAGCGCCTCTGTTTCTCGCCCTCTGTTTCAGCCCCTCTGTTTATCGCCCACTGTTTCAGCCCCTGTGTTACTCGCACTCTGATTCGGCGCCTCTGTTTCAGCCCCTCTGTTTCTCGCCCTCTGTTTAAGCCACTCTGTTTCTCGCCCTCTGTTTCAGCCCCTCTGTTTCTCGCCCTCTGTTTCAGCCACTCTGTTTCTCGCCCTCTCTTTCAGCCCCTCTGATTCAGCCCCTCTGATTCAGCCCCTCTGTTTCCCGCCCCTCTGTTTCAGCCCCTCTGTTTCAGCCCCTCTGTTTCTCGCCCTCTGTTTCAGCCCCTCTGTTTCACGCTCTCTGTTTCAGCCCCTCTGTTTCAGCCCCTCTGTATCTCGCCCTATGTTTCAGCCCCTCTGTTTCAGCCCCTCTGTTTCTCGCCCTCAGTTTCAGCCCCTCTGTTTCCCGCCCCTCTGTTTCCCGCCGCTCTGTTTCAGCCCCTCTGTTTCAGCCCCTCTGTTTCAGCCTCTCTGTTTCAGCCCCTCTGTTTCTCGCCCTCTGTTTCAGCCCCTCTGTTTCAGCCCCTCTGTTTCGCGCTCTCTGTTTCTCGCCCTCTGTTTCAGCCCCTCTGTTTCAGCCCCTCTGTTTCAGCCCCTCTGTTTCTAGCCCTCTGTTTCAGCCCTTCTGTTTCTCGCACTCTGTTTCAGCCTCTCTGTTTCTCGCCCTCTGTTTCAGCCACTCTGTTACGCGCCCCTCTGTTTCAGCCCCTCTGTTTCTCGCCCTCTGATTCAGCCCCTCTGTTTCTCGCCCTCTATTTCAGCCCCTCTGTTTCTCACCCTGTGTTTCAGCCCCTCTGTTTCAGCCCCTCTGTTTCCCGCCGCTCTGTTTCAGCCCCTCTGTTTCAGCCCCTCTGTTTCAGCCTCTCTGTTTCAGCCCCTCTGTTTCAGCCCCTCTGTTTCTCACCCTCTGTTTCAGCCCCTCTGTTTCTCGCCCTCTGTTTCAGCCCCTCTGTTTCAGCCCCTCTGTTTCTCGCCCTCTGATTCAGCCCCTCTGTTTCTCGCCCTCTGTTTCAGCCCCTCTGTTTCTCACCCTCTGTTTCAGCCCCTCTGTTTCAGCCCCTCTGTTTCTCGCCCTCTGTTTCAGCCCCTCTGTTTCTCGCCCTCTGTTTCAGCCCCTCTGATTCAGCCCCTCTGTTTCTCGCCCTTTGTTTCAGCCCCTCTGTTTCTCGCCCTCTGTTTCAGCCCCTCTGTTTCAGCCCCTCTATTTCAGCCCCTCTGTTTCTCGCACTCTGATTCAGCCCCTCTGTTTCAGCCCCTCTGTTTCAGCCCCTCTTTTTCAGCCCCTCTGTTTCTGGCCCTCTGTTTCAGCCCCTCTGTTTATCGCCCACTGTTTCAGCCCCTGTGTTTCTCGCACTCTGATTCGGCGCCTCTGTTTCAGCCCCTCTGTTTCTCGCCCTCTGTTTAAGCCACTCTGTTTCTCGCCGTCTGTTTCAGCCCCTCTGTTTCTCGCCCTCTGTTTCAGCCACTCTGTTTCTCGCCCTCTCTTTCAGCCCCTCTGATTCAGCCCCTCTGATTCAGCCCCTCTGTTTCCCGCCCCTCTGTTTCAGCCCCTCTGTTTCAGCCCCTCTGTTTCACGCTCTCTGTTTCAGCCCCTCTGTTTCAGCCCCTCTGTATCTCGCCCTCTGTTTCAGCCCCTCTGTTTCAGCCCCTCTGTTTCTCGCCCTCAGTTTCAGCCCCTCTGTTTCCCGCCCCTCTGTTTCCCGCCGCTCTGTTTCAGCCCCTCTGTTTCAGCCCCTCTGTTTCAGCCTCTCTGTTTCAGCCCCTCTGTTTCTCGCCCTCTGTTTCAGCCCCTCTGTTTCAGCCCCTCTGTTTCGCGCTCTCTGTTTCTCGCCCTCTGTTTCAGCCCCTCTGTTTCAGCCCCTCTGTTTCAGCCCCTCTGTTTCTAGCCCTCTGTTTCAGCCCTTCTGTTTCTCGCACTCTGTTTCAGCCTCTCTGTTTCTCGCCCTCTGTTTCAGCCACTCTGTTACGCGCCCCTCTGTTTCAGCCCCTCTGTTTCTCGCCCTCTGTTTCAGCCACTCTGTTTCGCGCCCCTCCGTTTCAGCCCCTCTGTTTCAGCCCCTCTGTTTCTCACTCTCTGTTTCAGCCCCTCTGTTTCCCGCCATCTGTTTCAGCCCCTCAGTTTCTCGCCCTCTGTTGCAGCCCCTCTGTTTCAGCCACTCTGTTTCTCGACCTCTGTTTCAGCCCCTCTGTTTCTCACCCTCTGTTTCAGCCCCTCTGTTTCTCGCCCTCTGTTTCAGCCCCTCTGTTTCAGCCCCTCTGTTTCTCGCCCTCTGATTCAGCCCCTCTGTTTCTCGCCCTCTGTTTCAGCCCCTCTGTTTCTCACCCTCTGTTTCAGCCCCTCTGTTTCAGCCCCTCTGTTTCTCGCCCTCTGTTTCAGCCCCTCTGTTTCTCGCCCTCTGTTTCAGCCCCTCTGATTCAGCCCCTCTGTTTCTCGCCCTTTGTTTCAGCCCCTCTGTTTCTCGCCCTCTGTTTCAGCCCCTCTGTTTCAGCCCCTCTGTTTCAGCCCCTCTGTTTCTCGCACTCTGATTCAGCCCCTCTGTTTCAGCCCCTCTGTTTCAGCCCCTCTTTTTCAGCGCCTCTGTTTCTCGCCCTCTGTTTCAGCCCCTCTGTTTATCGCCCACTGTTTCAGCCCCTGTGTTTCTCGCACTCTGATTCGGCGCCTCTGTTTCAGCCCCTCTGTTTCTCGCCCTCTGTTTAAGCCACTCTGTTTCTCGCCCTCTGTTTCAGCCCCTCTGTTTCTCGCCCTCTGTTTCAGCCACTCTGTTTCTCGCCCTCTCTTTCAGCCCCTCTGATTCAGCCCCTCTGATTCAGCCCCTCTGTTTCCCGCCCCTCTGTTTCAGCCCCTCTGTTTCAGCCCCTCTGTTTCTCGCCCTCTGTTTCAGCCCCTCTGTTTCACGCTCTCTGTTTCAGCCCCTCTGTTTCAGCCCCTCTGTATCTCGCCCTATGTTTCAGCCCCTCTGTTTCAGCCCTTCTGTTTCTCGCCCTCAGTTTCAGCCCCTCTGTTTCCCGCCCCTCTGTTTCCCGCCGCTCTGTTTCAGCCCCTCTGTTTCAGCCCCTCTGTTTCAGCCTCTCTGTTTCAGCCCCTCTGTTTCTCGCCCTCTGTTTCAGCCCCTCTGTTTCAGCCCCTCTGTTTCGTGCTCTCTGTTTCTCGCCCTCTGTTTCAGCCCCTCTGTTTCAGCCCCTCTGTTTCAGCCCCTCTGTTTCTAGCCCTCTGTTTCAGCCCTTCTGTTTCTCGCACTCTGTTTCAGCCTCTCTGTTTCTCGCCCTCTGTTTCAGCCACTCTGTTACGCGCCCCTCTGTTTCAGCCCCTCTGTTTCTCGCCCTCTGTTTCAGCCACTCTGTTTCGCGCCCCTCCGTTTCAGCCCCTCTGTTTCAGCCCCTCTGTTGCTCACTCTCTGTTTCAGCCCCTCTGTTTCCCGCCCTCTGTTTCAGCCCCTCAGTTTCTCGCCCTCTGTTGCAGTCCCTCTGTTTCAGCCACTCTGTTTCTCGACCTCTGTTTCAGCCCCTCTGTTTCTCACCCTCTGTTTCGGCCCCTCTGTTTCAGCCCCTCTGTTTCTCGCCCTGTGTTTCAGCCCCTCTGTTTCACGCCCTCTATTTCAGACCCTCTGTTTCAGCCACTGTGTTTCTCGCCCTCTGTTTCTGCCCCTCTGTTTCTCACCCTCTGTTTCAGCCCCTCTGTTTCAGCCCCTCTGTTTCAGCCCCTCTGTTTCTCCCCCTTTGTTTCAGCCCCTCTGTTTCTCGCCCTCTGTTTCAGCCCCTCTGTTTCTCGCCCTCTGATTCAGCCCCTCTGTTTCTCGCCCTTTGTTTCAGCCCCTCTGTTTCTCACCCTCTGTTTCAGCCCCTCTGTTTCAGCCCCTCTGTTTCGCGCTCTCTGTTTCTCGCCCTCTGTTTCAGCCCCTCTGTTTCAGCCCCTCTGTTTCAGCCCCTCTGTTTCTAGCCCTCTGTTTCAGCCCTTCTGTTTCTCGCACTCTGTTTCAGCCTCTCTGTTTCTCGCCCTCTGTTTCAGCCACTCTGTTACGCGCCCCTCTGTTTCAGCCCCTCTGTTTCTCGCCCTCTGTTTCAGCCACTCTGTTTCGCGCCCCTCCGTTTCAGCCCCTCTGTTTCAGCCCCTCTGTTTCTCACTCTCTGTTTCAGCCCCTCTGTTTCCCGCCATCTGTTTCAGCCCCTCAGTTTCTCGCCCTCTGTTGCAGCCCCTCTGTTTCAGCCACTCTGTTTCTCGACCTCTGTTTCAGCCCCTCTGTTTCTCACCCTCTGTTTCAGCCCCTCTGTTTCTCGCCCTCTGTTTCAGCCCCTCTGTTTCAGCCCCTCTGTTTCTCGCCCTCTGATTCAGCCCCTCTGTTTCTCGCCCTCTGTTTCAGCCCCTCTGTTTCTCACCCTCTGTTTCAGCCCCTCTGTTTCAGCCCCTCTGTTTCTCGCCCTCTGTTTCAGCCCCTCTGTTTCTCGCCCTCTGTTTCAGCCCCTCTGATTCAGCCCCTCTGTTTCTCGCCCTTTGTTTCAGCCCCTCTGTTTCTCGCCCTCTGTTTCAGCCCCTCTGTTTCAGCCCCTCTGTTTCAGCCCCTCTGTTTCTCGCACTCTGATTCAGCCCCTCTGTTTCAGCCCCTCTGTTTCAGCCCCTCTTTTTCAGCGCCTCTGTTTCTCGCCCTCTGTTTCAGCCCCTCTGTTTATCGCCCACTGTTTCAGCCCCTGTGTTTCTCGCACTCTGATTCGGCGCCTCTGTTTCAGCCCCTCTGTTTCTCGCCCTCTGTTTAAGCCACTCTGTTTCTCGCCCTCTGTTTCAGCCCCTCTGTTTCTCGCCCTCTGTTTCAGCCACTCTGTTTCTCGCCCTCTCTTTCAGCCCCTCTGATTCAGCCCCTCTGATTCAGCCCCTCTGTTTCCCGCCCCTCTGTTTCAGCCCCTCTGTTTCAGCCCCTCTGTTTCTCGCCCTCTGTTTCAGCCCCTCTGTTTCACGCTCTCTGTTTCAGCCCCTCTGTTTCAGCCCCTCTGTATCTCGCCCTATGTTTCAGCCCCTCTGTTTCAGCCCCTCTGTTTCTCGCCCTCAGTTTCAGCCCCTCTGTTTCCCGCCCCTCTGTTTCCCGCCGCTCTGTTTCAGCCCCTCTGTTTCAGCCCCTCTGTTTCAGCCTCTCTGTTTCAGCCCCTCTGTTTCTCGCCCTCTGTTTCAGCCCCTCTGTTTCAGCCCCTCTGTTTCGCGCTCTCTGTTTCTCGCCCTCTGTTTCAGCCCCTCTGTTTCAGCCCCTCTGTTTCAGCCCCTCTGTTTCTAGCCCTCTGTTTCAGCCCTTCTGTTTCTCGCACTCTGTTTCAGCCTCTCTGTTTCTCGCCCTCTGTTTCAGCCACTCTGTTACGCGAACCTCTGTTTCAGCCCCTCTGTTTCTCGCCATCTGTTTCAGCCACTCTGTTTCGCGCCCCTCCGTTTCAGCCCCTCTGTTTCAGCCCCTCTGTTTCTCACTCTCTGTTTCAGCCCCTCTGTTTCCCGCCCTCTGTTTCAGCCCCTCAGTTTCTCGCCCTCTGTTGCAGCCCCTCTGTTTCAGCCACTCTGTTTCTCGACCTCTGTTTCAGCCTCTCTGTTTCTCACCCTCTGTTTCAGCCCCTCTGTTTCAGCCCCTCTGTTTCTCGCCCTGTGTTTCAGCCCCTCTGTTTCACGCCCTCTATTTCAGACCCTCTGTTTCAGCCACTCTGTTTCTCGCCCTCTGTTTCTGCCCCTCTGTTTCTCACCCTCTGTTTCACCCCCTCTGTTTCAGCCCCTCTGTTTCAGCCCCTCTGTTTCTCCCCCTTTGTTTCAGCCCCTCTGTTTCTCGCCCTCTGTTTCAGCCCCTCTGTTTCTCGCCCTCTGATTCAGCCCCTCTGTTTCTCGCCCTCTGTTTCAGCCCCTCTGTTTCTCACCCTCTGTTTCAGCCCCTCTGTTTCAGCCCCTCTGTTTCTCGCCCTCTGTTTCAGCCCCTCTGTTTCTCGCCCTCTGTTTCAGCCCCTCTGATTCAGCCCCTCTGTTTCTCGCCCTTTGTTTCAGCCCCTCTGTTTCTCCCCCTCTGTTTCAGTCCCTCTGTTTCTCGCACTCTGATTCAGCCCCTCTGTTTCAGCCCATCTGTTTCAGCCCCTCTATTTCTCGCCCTTTGTTTCAGCCCCTCTGTTTAACGCCCTCTGTTTCAGCCCCTCTGTTTCTCTCCCTCTGTTTCAGCCCCTCTGTTTCAGCCCCTCTGTTTCAGCCCCACTGTTTCAGCCCCTCTGTTTCTCGCCCTCTATTTCAGACCCTCTGTTTCTCGCCCTCTGTTTCAGCCCCTCTGATTCAGCCCCTCTGTTTCTTGCCCTTTGTTTCAGCCCCTCTGTTTCTCGCCTTCTGTTTCAGACCCTCTGTTTCATCCCCTCTGTTTCAGCCCCTCTGTTTCTCGCACTCTGATTCAGCCCCTTTGTTTATCGCCCTCTGTTTCAGCCCCTCTGTTTCTCTCCCTCTGTTTCAGCCCCTCTGTTTCAGACCCTCTGTTTCAGCCCCTCTGTTTCAGCCCCACTGCTTCAGCACCTCTGTTTCAGCCCCTCTGTTTCAGCCCCTCTGTTTCTCCCCCTCTGTTTCAGCCCCTCTGTTTCTCGCAATCTGATTCAGCCCCTCTGTTTCAGCCCCTCTGTTTCAGCCCCTCTGTTTCTCGCCCTCTGTTTCAGCCCCTCCGTTTATCGCCCTCTGTTTCAGCCCCTCTGTTTCTCTCCCTCTGTTTCAGCCCCTCTGTTTCAGCCCCTCTGTTTCAGCCCCACTGTTTCAGCCCCACTGTTTCAGCCCCTCTGTTTCAGCCCCTCTGTTTCTCGCCCTTTGTTTCAGCCCCTCTGTTTCTCGCTTTCTGTTCCAGCCCCTCTGTTTCAGCCCCTCTGTTTCAGCTACTGTGTTTCGCGCCCCTCTGTTTCAGCCCCTCTGTTTCAGCCCCTCTGCTTCTCGCCCTCTGTTTCAGCCCCTCTGTTTCTCACCCTCTGTTTCAGCCCCTCTGTTTCTCGCCCTCTGTTTCAGCCCGTCTGTTTCAGCCCCTCTGTTTCAGCCCCTCTGTTTCAGCCCCTCTGTTTCTCACCCTCTGTTTCAGCCCCTCTGTTTCAGCCCCTCTGTTTCTCACCCTCTGTTTCAGCCCCTCTGTTTCAGCCCCTATGTTTCTCCCCCTTTGTTTCAGCCCCTCTGTTTCTCGCCCTTTGTTTCAGCCCCTCTGTTTCTCGCCCTCTGATTCAGCCCCTCTGTTTCTCGCCCTCTGTTTCAGCCCCTCTGTTTCTCACCCTCTGTTTCAGCCCCTCTGTTTCAGCCCCTCTGTTTCTCGCCCTCTGTTTCAGCCCCTCTGTTTCTCGCCCTCTGTTTCAGCCCCTCTGTTTCATCCCCTCTGTTTCAGCCCCTCTGTTTCTCGCCCTCTGTTTCAGTCCCTCTGTTTCAGCCCCTCTGTTTCAGCCCCTCTGTTTCTCGCGCTCTGTTTCAGCCCCTCTGATTCAGCCCCTCTGTTTCTCCCCCTTTGTTTCAGCCCCTCTGTTTCTCGCCCTCTGTTTCAGCCCCTCTGTTTCTCGCCCTCTGATTCAGCCCCTCTGTTTCTCGCCCTCTGTTTCAGCCCCTCTGTTTCTCACCCTCTGTTTCAGCCCCTCTGTTTCAGCCCCTCTGTTTCTCGCCCTCTGTTTCAGTCCCTCTGTTTCTCGCCCTCTGTTTCAGCCCCTCTGATTCAGCCCCTCTGTTTCTCGCCCTTTGTTTCAGCCCCTCTGTTTCTCCCCCTCTGTTTCAGCCCCTCTGTTTCAGCCCCTCTGTTTCTCGCACTCTGATTCAGCCCCTCTGTTTCTCGCCCTCTGTTTCAGCCCCTCTGTTTATCGCCCTCTGTTTCAGCCCCTCTGTTTCTCTCCCTCTGTTTCAGCCCCTCTGTTTCAGCCCCTCTGTTTCAGCCCCACTGTTTCAGCACCTCTGTTTCAGCCCCTCTGTTTCAGCCCCTCTGTTTCAGCCCCTCTGTTTCTCGCCCTCTGTTTCAGCCCCTCTGTTTCTCGCCCTCTGTTCCAGCCCCTCTGTTTCAGCCCCTCTGTTTCAGCTACTGTGTTTCGCGCCCCTCTGTTTCAGCCCCTCTGTTTCAGCCCCTCTGTTTCTCGCCCTCTGTTTCAGCCCCTCTGTTTCTCGCCCTCTGTTTCAGCCCCTCTGTTTCTCGCCCTCTGTTTCAGCCCCTCTGTTTCAGCCCCTCTGTTTCAGCCCCTCTGTTTCTCGCCCTCTGTTTCAGCCCCTCTGTTTCAGCCCCTCTGTTTCGCGCTCTCTGTTTCTCGCCCTCTGTTTCAGCCCCTCTGTTTCAGCCCCTCTGTTTCAGCCCCACTGTTTCAGCACCTCTGTTTCAGCCCCTCTGTTTCAGCCCCTCTGTTTCTCCCCCTCTGTTTCAGCCCCTCTGTTTCTCGCAATCTGATTCAGCCCCTCTGTTTCAGCCCCTCTGTTTCAGCCCCTCTGTTTCTCGCCCTCTGTTTCAGCCCCTCTGTTTATCGCCCTCTGTTTCAGCCCCTCTGTTTCAGCCCCTCTGTTTCAGCCCCACTGTTTCAGCACCTCTGTTTCAGCCCCTCTGTTTCAGCCCCTCTGTTTCAGCCCCTCTGTTTCTCGCCCTTTGTTTCAGCCCCTCTGTTTCTCGCTTTCTGTTCCAGCCCCTCTGTTTCAGCCCCTCTGTTTCAGCTACTGTGTTTCGCGCCCCTCTGTTTCAGCCCCTCTGTTTCAGCCCCTCTGCTTCTCGCCCTCTGTTTCAGCCCCTCTGTTTCTCGCCCTCTGTTTCAGCCCCTCTGTTTCTCGCCCTCTGTTTCAGCCCCTCTGTTTCAGCCCCTCTGTTTCAGCCCCTCTGTTTCTCGCCCTCTGTTTCAGCCCCTCTGTTTCTCACCCTCTGTTTCAGCCCCTCTGTTTCAGCCCCTCTGTTTCTCACCCTCTGTTTCAGCCCCTCTGTTTCAGCCCCTATGTTTCTCCCCCTTTGTTTCAGCCCCTCTGTTTCTCGCCCTTTGTTTCAGCCCCTCTGTTTCTCGCCCTCTGATTCAGCCCCTCTGTTTCTCGCCCTCTGTTTCAGCCCCTCTGTTTCTCACCCTCTGTTTCAGCCCCTCTGTTTCAGCCCCTCTGTTTCTCGCCCTCTGTTTCAGCCCCTCTGTTTCTCGCCCTCTGTTTCAGCCCCTCTGTTTCATCCCCTCTGTTTCAGCCCCTCTGTTTCTCGCACTCTAATTCAGGCCCTCTGTTTCAGCCCCTCTGTTTCAGCCCCTCTGTTTCTCGCCCTCTGTTTCAGCCCCTCTGTTTATCGCCCTCTGTTTCAGCCCCTCTGTTTCTCGCGCTCTGTTTCAGCCCCTCTGATTCAGCCCCTCTGTTTCTCCCCCTTTGTTTCAGCCCCTCTGTTTCTCGCCCTCTGTTTCAGCCCCTCTGTTTCTCGCCCTCTGATTCAGCCCCTCTGTTTCTCGCCCTCTGTTTCAGCCCCTCTGTTTCTCCCCCTTTGTTTCAGCCCCTCTGTTTCTCGCCCTTTGTTTCAGCCCCTCTGTTTCTCGCCCTCTGATTCAGCCCCTCTGTTTCTCGCCCTCTGTTTAAGCCCCTCTGTTTCTCGCCCTTTGTTTCAGCCCCTCTGTTTCTCCCCCTCTGTTTCAGCCCCTCTGTTTCAGCCCCTCTGTTTCTCGCACTCTGATTCAGCCCCTCTGTTTCTCGCCCTCTGTTTCAGCCCCTCTGTTTATCGCCCTCTGTTTCAGCCCCTCTGTTTCTCTCCCTCTGTTTCAGCCCCTCTGTTTCAGCCCCTCTGTTTCAGCCCCACTGTTTCAGCACCTCTGTTTCAGCCCCTCTGATTCAGCCCCTCTGTTTCAGCCCCTCTGTTTCAGCCCCTCTGTTTCTCGCCCTCTGTTTCAGCCCCTCTGTTTCTCGACCTCTGTTCCAGCCCCTCTGTTTCAGCCCCTCTGTTTCAGCTACTGTGTTTCGCGCCCCTCTGTTTCAGCCCCTCTGTTTCAGCCCCTCTGTTTCTCGCCCTCTGTTTCAGCCCCTCTGTTTCTCGCCCTCTGTTTCAGCCCCTCTGTTTCTCGCCCTCTGTTTCAGCCCCTCTGTTTCAGCCCCTCTGTTTCAGCCCCTCTGTTTCTCGCCCTCTGTTTCAGCCCCTCTGTTTCAGCCCCTCTGTTTCGCGCTCTCTGTTTCTCGCCCTCTGTTTCAGCCCCTCTGTTTCAGCCCCTCTGTTTCAGCCCCACTGTTTCAGCCCCTCTGTTTCAGCCCCTCTGTTTCTCCCCCTGTTTCAGACCCTCTGTTTCTCGCAATCTGATTCAGCCCCTCTGTTTCAGCCCCTCTGTTTCAGCCCCTCTGTTTCTCGCCCTCTGTTCCAGCCCCTCTGTTTCAGCCCCTCTGTTTCAGCTACTGTGTTTCGCGCCCCTCTGTTTCAGCCCCTCTGTTTCAGCCCCTCTGTTTCTCGCCCTCTGTTTCAGCCCCTCTGTTTCTCGCCCTCTGTTTCAGCCCCTCTGTTTCAGCCCCTCTGTTTCAGCCCCTCTGTTTCTCGCCCTCTGTTTCAGCCCCTCTGTTTCAGCCCCTCTGTTTCGCGCTCTCTGTTTCTCGCCCTCTGTTTCAGCCCCTCTGTTTCAGCCCCTCTGTTTCAGCCCCTCTGTTTCAGCCCCTCTGTTTCAGCCCCTCTGTTTCTCCCCCTGTTTCAGACCCTCTGTTTCTCGCAATCTGATTCAGCCCCTCTGTTTCAGCCCCTCTGTTTCAGCCCCTCTGTTTCTCGCCCTCTGTTTCAGCCCCTCTGTTTATCGCCCTCTGTTTCAGCCCCTCTGTTTCTCTCCCTCTGTTTCAGCCCCTCTGTTTCAGCCCCTCTGTTTCAGCCCCACTGTTTCAGCACCTCTGTTTCAGCCCCTCTGTTTCAGCCCCTCTGTTTCAGCCCCTCTGTTTCTCGCCCTTTGTTTCAGCCCCTCTGTTTCTCGCTTTCTGTTCCAGCCCCTCTGTTTCAGCCCCTCTGTTTCAGCTACTGTGTTTCGCGCCCCTCTGTTTCAGCCCCTCTGTTTCAGCCCCTCTGCTTCTCGCCCTCTGTTTCAGCCCCTCTGTTTCTCGCCCTCTGTTTCAGCCCCTCTGTTTCTCGCCCTCTGTTTCAGCCCCTCTGTTTCAGCCCCTCTGTTTCTCGCCCTCTGTTTCAGCCCCTCTGTTTCTCACCCTCTGTTTCAGCCCCTCTGTTTCAGCCCTTCTGTTTCTCACCCTCTGTTTCAGCCCCTCTGTTTCAGCCCCTATGTTTCTCCCCCTTTGTTTCAGCCCCTCTGTTTCTCGCCCTTTGTTTCAGCCCCTCTGTTTCTCGCCCTCTGATTCAGCCCCTCTGTTTCTCGCCCTCTGTTTCAGCCCCTCTGTTTCTCACCCTCTGTTTCAGCCCCTCTGTTTCAGCCGCTCTGTTTCTCGCCCTCTGTTTCAGCCCCTCTGTTTCTCGCCCTCTGTTTCAGCCCCTCTGTTTCATCCCCTCTGTTTCAGCCCCTCTGTTTCTCGCACTCTGATTCAGGCCCTCTGTTTCAGCCCCTCTGTTTCAGCCCCTCTGTTTCTCGCCCTCTGTTTCAGCCCCTCTGTTTATCGCCCTCTGTTTCAGCCCCTCTGTTTCAGCCCCTCTGTTTCTCGCCCTCTGTTTCAGCCCCTCTGTTTATCGCCCTCTGTTTCAGCCCCTCTGTTTCTCGCCCTCTGTTTCAGCCCCTCTGATTCAGCCCCTCTGTTTCTCCCCCTTTGTTTCAGCCCCTCTGTTTCTCGCCCTCTGTTTCAGCCCCTCTGTTTCTCGCCCTCTGATTCAGCCCCTCTGTTTCTCGCCCTCTGTTTCAGCCCCTCTGTTTCTCACCCTCTGTTTCAGCCCCTCTGTTTCAGCCCCTCTGTTTCTCGCCCTCTGTTTCAGCCCCTCTGTTTCTCGCCCACTGTTTCAGCCCCTCTGATTCAGCCCCTCTGTTTCTCGCCCTTTGTTTCAGCCCCTCTGTTTCTCCCCCTCTGTTTCAGCCCCTCTGTTTCAGCCCCTCTGTTTCTCGCACTCTGATTCAGCCCCTCTGTTTCTCGCCCTCTGTTTCAGCCCCTCTGTTTATCGCCCTCTGTTTCAGCCCCTCTGTTTCTCTCCCTCTGTTTCAGCCCCTCTGTTTCAGCCCCTCTGTTTCAGCCCCACTGTTTCAGCACCTCTGTTTCAGCCCCTCTGTTTCAGCCCCTCTGTTTCAGCCCCTCTGTTTCTCGCCCTCTGTTTCAGCCCCTCTGTTTCTCGCCCTCTGTTCCAGCCCCTCTGTTTCAGCCCCTCTGTTTCAGCTACTGTGTTTCGCGCCCCTCTGTTTCAGCCCCTCTGTTTCAGCCCCTCTGTTTCTCGCCCTCTGTTTCAGCCCCTCTGTTTCTCGCCCTCTGTTTCAGCCCCTCTGTTTCTCGCCCTCTGTTTCAGCCCCTCTGTTTCAGCCCCTCTGTTTCAGCCCCTCTGTTTCTCGCCCTCTGTTTCAGCCCCTCTGTTTCAGCCCCTCTGTTTCGCGTTCTCTGTTTCTCGCCCTCTGTTTCAGCCCCTCTGTTTCAGCCCCTCTGTTTCAGCCCCTCTGTTTCAGCCCCTCTGTTTCTAGCCCTCTGTTTCAGCCCCTCTGTTTCTCGCACTCTGTTTCAGCCTCTCTGTTTCTCGCCCTCTGTTTCAGCCACCCTGTTACGCGCCCCTCTGTTTCAGCCCCTCTGTTTCTCGCCCTCTGATTCAGCCCCTCTGTTTCTCGCCCTCTATTTCAGCCCCTCTGTTTCTCACCCTCTGTTTCAGCCCCTCTGTTTCAGCCCCTCTGTTTCAGCCCTTCTGTTTCTCGCCCTCTGATTCAGCCCCTCTGTTTCTTGCCCTCTGTTTCAGCCCCTCTGTTTCTCACCCTCTGTTTCAGCCCCTCTGTCTCTTGCCCTCTGTTTCAGCCCCTCTGTTTCTCACTCTCTGTTTCAGCCCCTCTGTTTCCCGCCATCTGTTTCAGCCCCTCAGTTTCTCGCCCTCTGTTGCAGCCCCTCTGTTTCAGCCACTCTGTTTCTCGACCTCTGTTTCAGCCCCTCTGTTTCAGCCCCTCTGTTTCTCGCACTCTGATTCAGCCCCTTTGTTTATCGCCCTCTGTTTCAGCCCCTCTGTTTCTCTCCCTCTGTTTCAGCCCCTCTGTTTCAGACCCTCTGTTTCAGCCCCTCTGTTTCAGCCCCACTGCTTCAGCACCTCTGTTTCAGCCCCTCTGTTTCAGCCCCTCTGTTTCTCCCCCTCTGTTTCAGCCCCTCTGTTTCTCGCAATCTGATTCAGCCCCTCTGTTTCAGCCCCTCTGTTTCAGCCCCTCTGTTTCTCGCCCTCTGTTTCAGCCCCTCCGTTTATCGCCCTCTGTTTCAGCCCCTCTGTTTCTCTCCCTCTGTTTCAGCCCCTCTGTTTCAGCCCCTCTGTTTCAGCCCCACTGTTTCAGCACCTCTGTTTCAGCCCCTCTGTTTCAGCCCCTCTGTTTCTCGCCCTTTGTTTCAGCCCCTCTGTTTCTCGCTTTCTGTTCCAGCCCCTCTGTTTCAGCCCCTCTGTTTCAGCTACTGTGTTTCGCGCCCCTCTGTTTCAGCCCCTCTGTTTCAGCCCCTCTGCTTCTCGCCCTCTGTTTCAGCCCCTCTGTTTCTCACCCTCTGTTTCAGCCCCTCTGTTTCTCGCCCTCTGTTTCAGCCCGTCTGTTTCAGCCCCTCTGTTTCAGCCCCTCTGTTTCAGCCCCTCTGTTTCTCACCCTCTGTTTCAGCCCCTCTGTTTCAGCCCCTCTGTTTCTCACCCTCTGTTTCAGCCCCTCTGTTTCAGCCCCTATGTTTCTCCCCCTTTGTTTCAGCCCCTCTGTTTCTCGCCCTTTGTTTCAGCCCCTCTGTTTCTCGCCCTCTGATTCAGCCCCTCTGTTTCTCGCCCTCTGTTTCAGCCCCTCTGTTTCTCACCCTCTGTTTCAGCCCCTCTGTTTCAGCCCCTCTGTTTCTCGCCCTCTGTTTCAGCCCCTCTGTTTCTCGCCCTCTGTTTCAGCCCCTCTGTTTCATCCCCTCTGTTTCAGCCCCTCTGTTTCTCGCCCTCTGTTTCAGTCCCTCTGTTTCAGCCCCTCTGTTTCAGCCCCTCTGTTTCTCGCGCTCTGTTTCAGCCCCTCTGATTCAGCCCCTCTGTTTCTCCCCCTTTGTTTCAGCCCCTCTGTTTCTCGCCCTCTGTTTCAGCCCCTCTGTTTCTCGCCCTCTGATTCAGCCCCTCTGTTTCTCGCCCTCTGTTTCAGCCCCTCTGTTTCTCACCCTCTGTTTCAGCCCCTCTGTTTCAGCCCCTCTGTTTCTCGCCCTCTGTTTCAGTCCCTCTGTTTCTCGCCCTCTGTTTCAGCCCCTCTGATTCAGCCCCTCTGTTTCTCGCCCTTTGTTTCAGCCCCTCTGTTTCTCCCCCTCTGTTTCAGCCCCTCTCTTTCAGCCCCTCTGTTTCTCGCACTCTGATTCAGCCCCTCTCTTTCTCGCCCTCTGTTTCAGCCCCTCTGTTTATCGCCCTCTGTTTCAGCCCCTCTGTTTCTCTCCCTCTGTTTCAGCCCCTCTGTTTCAGCCCCTCTGTTTCAGCCCCACTGTTTCAGCACCTCTGTTTCAGCCCCTCTGTTTCAGCCCCTCTGTTTCAGCCCCTCTGTTTCTCGCCCTCTGTTTCAGCCCCTCTGTTTCTCGCCCTCTGTTCCAGCCCCTCTGTTTCAGCCCCTCTGTTTCAGCTACTGTGTTTCGCGCCCCTCTGTTTCAGCCCCTCTGTTTCAGCCCCTCTGTTTCTCGCCCTCTGTTTCAGCCCCTCTGTTTCTCGCCCTCTGTTTCAGCCCCTCTGTTTCTCGCCCTCTGTTTCAGCCCCTCTGTTTCAGCCCCTCTGTTTCAGCCCCTCTGTTTCTCGCCCTCTGTTTCAGCCCCTCTGTTTCAGCCCCTCTGTTTCGCGCTCTCTGTTTCTCGCCCTCTGTTTCAGCCCCTCTGTTTCAGCCCCTCTGTTTCAGCCCCACTGTTTCAGCACCTCTGTTTCAGCCCCTCTGTTTCAGCCCCTCTGTTTCTCCCCCTCTGTTTCAGCCCCTCTGTTTCTCGCAATCTGATTCAGCCCCTCTGTTTCAGCCCCTCTGTTTCAGCCCCTCTGTTTCTCGCCCTCTGTTTCAGCCCCTCTGTTTATCGCCCTCTGTTTCAGCCCCTCTGTTTCAGCCCCTCTGTTTCAGCCCCACTGTTTCAGCACCTCTGTTTCAGCCCCTCTGTTTCAGCCCCTCTGTTTCAGCCCCTCTGTTTCTCGCCCTTTGTTTCAGCCCCTCTGTTTCTCGCTTTCTGTTCCAGCCCCTCTGTTTCAGCCCCTCTGTTTCAGCTACTGTGTTTCGCGCCCCTCTGTTTCAGCCCCTCTGTTTCAGTCCCTCTGCTTCTCGCCCTCTGTTTCAGCCCCTCTGTTTCTCGCCCTCTGTTTCAGCCCCTCTGTTTCTCGCCCTCTGTTTCAGCCCCTCTGTTTCAGCCCCTCTGTTTCAGCCCCTCTGTTTCTCGCCCTCTGTTTCAGCCCCTCTGTTTCTCACCCTCTGTTTCAGCCCCTCTGTTTCAGCCCCTCTGTTTCTCACCCTCTGTTTCAGCCCCTCTGTTTCAGCCCCTATGTTTCTCCCCCTTTGTTTCAGCCCCTCTGTTTCTCGCCCTTTGTTTCAGCCCCTCTGTTTCTCGCCCTCTGATTCAGCCCCTCTGTTTCTCGCCCTCTGTTTCAGCCCCTCTGTTTCTCACCCTCTGTTTCAGCCCCTCTGTTTCAGCCCCTCTGTTTCTCGCCCTCTGTTTCAGCCCCTCTGTTTCTCGCCCTCTGTTTCAGCCCCTCTGTTTCATCCCCTCTGTTTCAGCCCCTCTGTTTCTCGCACTCTAATTCAGGCCCTCTGTTTCAGCCCCTCTGTTTCAGCCCCTCTGTTTCTCGCCCTCTGTTTCAGCCCCTCTGTTTATCGCCCTCTGTTTCAGCCCCTCTGTTTCTCGCGCTCTGTTTCAGCCCCTCTGATTCAGCCCCTCTGTTTCTCCCCCTTTGTTTCAGCCCCTCTGTTTCTCGCCCTCTGTTTCAGCCCCTCTGTTTCTCGCCCTCTGATTCAGCCCCTCTGTTTCTCGCCCTCTGTTTCAGCCCCTCTGTTTCTCCCCCTTTGTTTCAGCCCCTCTGTTTCTCGCCCTTTGTTTCAGCCCCTCTGTTTCTCGCCCTCTGATTCAGCCCCTCTGTTTCTCGCCCTCTGTTTAAGCCCCTCTGTTTCTCGCCCTTTGTTTCAGCCCCTCTGTTTCTCCCCCTCTGTTTCAGCCCCTCTGTTTCAGCCCC
Source organism: Chiloscyllium punctatum (assembly GCF_047496795.1). Lineage (NCBI taxonomy): Eukaryota > Metazoa > Chordata > Chondrichthyes > Orectolobiformes > Hemiscylliidae > Chiloscyllium > Chiloscyllium punctatum. Next base: position 194,486 of record NW_027310045.1, read on the forward strand.
TCTGTTTCTCGCACTCTGATTCAGCCCCTCTGTTTCTCGCCCTCTGTTTCAGCCCCTCTGTTTATCGCCCTCTGTTTCAGCCCCTCTGTTTCTCTCCCTCTGTTTCAGCCCCTCTGTTTCAGCCCCTCTGTTTCAGCCCCACTGTTTCAGCACCTCTGTTTCAGCCCCTCTGATTCAGCCCCTCTGTTTCAGCCCCTCTGTTTCAGCCCCTCTGTTTCTCGCCCTCTGTTTCAGCCCCTCTGTTTCTCGCCCTCTGTTCCAGCCCCTCTGTTTCAGCCCCTCTGTTTCAGCTACTGTGTTTCGCGCCCCTCTGTTTCAGCCCCTCTGTTTCAGCCCCTCTGTTTCTCGCCCTCTGTTTCAGCCCCTCTGTTTCTCGCCCTCTGTTTCAGCCCCTCTGTTTCTCGCCCTCTGTTTCAGCCCCTCTGTTTCAGCCCCTCTGTTTCAGCCCCTCTGTTTCTCGCCCTCTGTTTCAGCCCCTCTGTTTCAGCCCCTCTGTTTCGCGCTCTCTGTTTCTCGCCCTCTGTTTCAGCCCCTCTGTTTCAGCCCCTCTGTTTCAGCCCCACTGTTTCAGCCCCTCTGTTTCAGCCCCTCTGTTTCTCCCCCTGTTTCAGACCCTCTGTTTCTCGCAATCTGATTCAGCCCCTCTGTTTCAGCCCCTCTGTTTCAGCCCCTCTGTTTCTCGCCCTCTGTTCCAGCCCCTCTGTTTCAGCCCCTCTGTTTCAGCTACTGTGTTTCGCGCCCCTCTGTTTCAGCCCCTCTGTTTCAGCCCCTCTGTTTCTCGCCCTCTGTTTCAGCCCCTCTGTTTCTCGCCCTCTGTTTCAGCCCCTCTGTTTCTCGCCCTCTGTTTCAGCCCCTCTGTTTCAGCCCCTCTGTTTCAGCCCCTCTGTTTCTCGCCCTCTGTTTCAGCCCCTCTGTTTCAGCCCCTCTGTTTCGCGCTCTCTGTTTCTCGCCCTCTGTTTCAGCCCCTCTGTTTCAGCCCCTCTGTTTCAGCCCCTCTGTTTCAGCCCCTCTGTTTCAGCCCCTCTGTTTCTCCCCCTGTTTCAGACCCTCTGTTTCTCGCAATCTGATTCAGCCCCTCTGTTTCAGCCCCTCTGTTTCAGCCCCTCTGTTTCTCGCCCTCTGTTTCAGCCCCTCTGTTTATCGCCCTCTGTTTCAGCCCCTCTGTTTCTCTCCCTCTGTTTCAGCCCCTCTGTTTCAGCCCCTCTGTTTCAGCCCCACTGTTTCAGCACCTCTGTTTCAGCCCCTCTGTTTCAGCCCCTCTGTTTCAGCCCCTCTGTTTCTCGCCCTTTGTTTTAGCCCCTCTGTTTCTCGCTTTCTGTTCCAGCCCCTCTGTTTCAGCCCCTCTGTTTCAGCTACTGTGTTTCGCGCCCCTCTGTTTCAGCCCCTCTGTTTCAGCCCCTCTGCTTCTCGCCCTCTGTTTCAGCCCCTCTGTTTCTCGCCCTCTGTTTCAGCCCCTCTGTTTCTCGCCCTCTGTTTCAGCCCCTCTGTTTCAGCCCCTCTGTTTCTCGCCCTCTGTTTCAGCCCCTCTGTTTCTCACCCTCTGTTTCAGCCCCTCTGTTTCAGCCCTTCTGTTTCTCACCCTCTGTTTCAGCCCCTCTGTTTCAGCCCCTATGTTTCTCCCCCTTTGTTTCAGCCCCTCTGTTTCTCGCCCTTTGTTTCAGCCCCTCTGTTTCTCGCCCTCTGATTCAGCCCCTCTGTTTCTCGCCCTCTGTTTCAGCCCCTCTGTTTCTCACCCTCTGTTTCAGCCCCTCTGTTTCAGCCGCTCTGTTTCTCGCCCTCTGTTTCAGCCCCTCTGTTTCTCGCCCTCTGTTTCAGCCCCTCTGTTTCATCCCCTCTGTTTCAGCCCCTCTGTTTCTCGCACTCTGATTCAGGCCCTCTGTTTCAGCCCCTCTGTTTCAGCCCCTCTGTTTCTCGCCCTCTGTTTCAGCCCCTCTGTTTATCGCCCTCTGTTTCAGCCCCTCTGTTTCTCGCCCTCTGTTTCAGCCCCTCTGATTCAGCCCCTCTGTTTCTCCCCCTTTGTTTCAGCCCCTCTGTTTCTCGCCCTCTGTTTCAGCCCCTCTGTTTCTCGCCCTCTGATTCAGCCCCTCTGTTTCTCGCCCTCTGTTTCAGCCCCTCTGTTTCTCGCACTCTGATTCAGCCCCTCTGTTTCTCGCCCTCTGTTTCAGCCCCTCTGTTTATCGCCCTCTGTTTCAGCCCCTCTGTTTCTCTCCCTCTGTTTCAGCCCCTCTGTTTCAGCCCCTCTGTTTCAGCCCCACTGTTTCAGCACCTCTGTTTCAGCCCCTCTGTTTCAGCCCCTCTGTTTCAGCCCCTCTGTTTCTCGCCCTCTGTTTCAGCCCCTCTGTTTCTCGCCCTCTGTTCCAGCCCCTCTGTTTCAGCCCCTCTGTTTCAGCTACTGTGTTTCGCGCCCCTCTGTTTCAGCCCCTCTGTTTCAGCCCCTCTGTTTCTCGCCCTCTGTTTCAGCCCCTCTGTTTCTCGCCCTCTGTTTCAGCCCCTCTGTTTCTCGCCCTCTGTTTCAGCCCCTCTGTTTCAGCCCCTCTGTTTCAGCCCCTCTGTTTCTCGCCCTCTGTTTCAGCCCCTCTGTTTCAGCCCCTCTGTTTCGCGTTCTCTGTTTCTCGCCCTCTGTTTCAGCCCCTCTGTTTCAGCCCCTCTGTTTCAGCCCCTCTGTTTCAGCCCCTCTGTTTCTAGCCCTCTGTTTCAGCCCCTCTGTTTCTCGCACTCTGTTTCAGCCTCTCTGTTTCTCGCCCTCTGTTTCAGCCACCCTGTTACGCGCCCCTCTGTTTCAGCCCCTCTGTTTCTCGCCCTCTGATTCAGCCCCTCTGTTTCTCGCCCTCTATTTCAGCCCCTCTGTTTCTCACCCTCTGTTTCAGCCCCTCTGTTTCAGCCCCTCTGTTTCAGCCCTTCTGTTTCTCGCCCTCTGATTCAGCCCCTCTGTTTCTTGCCCTCTGTTTCAGCCCCTCTGTTTCTCACCCTCTGTTTCAGCCCCTCTGTCTCTTGCCCTCTGTTTCAGCCCCTCTGTTTCTCACTCTCTGTTTCAGCCCCTCTGTTTCCCGCCATCTGTTTCAGCCCCTCAGTTTCTCGCCCTCTGTTGCAGCCCCTCTGTTTCAGCCACTCTGTTTCTCGACCTCTGTTTCAGCCCCTCTGTTTCTCACCCTCTGTTTCAGCCCCTCTGTTTCTCGCCCTCTGTTTCAGCCCCTCTGTTTCAGCCCCTCTGTTTCTCGCCCTCTGATTCAGCCCCTCTGTTTCTCGCCCTCTGTTTCAGCCCCTCTGTTTCTCACCCTCTGTTTCAGCCCCTGTGTTTCAGCCCCTCTGTTTCTCGCCTTCTGTTTCAGCCCCTCTGTTTCTCGCCCTCTGTTTCAGCCCCTCTGATTCAGCCCCTCTGTTTCTCGCCCTTTGTTTCAGCCCCTCTGTTTCTCGCCCTCTGTTTCAGCCCCTCTGTTTCAGCCCCTCTGTTTCAGCCCCTCTGTTTCTCGCACTCTGATTCAGCCCCTCTGTTTCAGCCCCTCTGTTTCAGCCCCTCTTTTTCAGCGCCTCTGTTTCTCGCCCTCTGTTTCAGCCCCTCTGTTTATCGCCCACTGTTTCAGCCCCTGTGTTTCTCGCACTCTGATTCGGCGCCTCTGTTTCAGCCCCTCTGTTTCTCGCCCTCTGTTTAAGCCACTCTGTTTCTCGCCCTCTGTTTCAGCCCCTCTGTTTCTCGCCCTCTGTTTCAGCCACTCTGTTTCTCGCCCTCTCTTTCAGCCCCTCTGATTCAGCCCCTCTGATTCAGCCCCTCTGTTTCCCGCCCCTCTGTTTCAGCCCCTCTGTTTCAGCCCCTCTGTTTCTCGCCCTCTGTTTCAGCCCCTCTGTTTCACGCTCTCTGTTTCAGCCCCTCTGTTTCAGCCCCTCTGTATCTCGCCCTATGTTTCAGCCCCTCTGTTTCAGCCCCTCTGTTTCTCGCCCTCAGTTTCAGCCCCTCTGTTTCCCGCCCCTCTGTTTCCCGCCGCTCTGTTTCAGCCCCTCTGTTTCAGCCCCTCTGTTTCAGCCTCTCTGTTTCAGCCCCTCTGTTTCTCGCCCTCTGTTTCAGCCCCTCTGTTTCAGCCCCTCTGTTTCGCGCTCTCTGTTTCTCGCCCTCTGTTTCAGCCCCTCTGTTTCAGCCCCTCTGTTTCAGCCCCTCTGTTTCTAGCCCTCTGTTTCAGCCCTTCTGTTTCTCGCACTCTGTTTCAGCCTCTCTGTTTCTCGCCCTCTGTTTCAGCCACTCTGTTACGCGCCCCTCTGTTTCAGCCCATCTGTTTCTCGCCCTCTGTTTCAGCCACTCTGTTTCGCGCCCCTCCGTTTCAGCCCCTCTGTTTCAGCCCCTCTGTTGCTCACTCTCTGTTTCAGCCCCTCTGTTTCCCGCCCTCTGTTTCAGCCCCTCAGTTTCTCGCCCTCTGTTGCAGTCCCTCTGTTTCAGCCACTCTGTTTCTCGACCTCTGTTTCAGCCCCTCTGTTTCTCACCCTCTGTTTCGGCCCCTCTGTTTCAGCCCCTCTGTTTCTCGCCCTGTGTTTCAGCCCCTCTGTTTCACGCCCTCTATTTCAGACCCTCTGTTTCAGCCACTCTGTTTCTCGCCCTCTGTTTCTGCCCCTCTGTTTCTCACCCTCTGTTTCAGCCCCTCTGTTTCAGCCCCTCTGTTTCAGCCCCTCTGTTTCTCCCCCTTTGTTTCAGCCCCTCTGTTTCTCGCCCTCTGTTTCAGCCCCTCTGTTTCTCGCCCTCTGATTCAGCCCCTCTGTTTCTCGCCCTCTGTTTCAGCCCCTCTGTTTCTCACCCTCTGTTTCAGCCCCTCTGTTTCAGCCCCTCTGTTTCGCGCTCTCTGTTTCTCGCCCTCTGTTTCAGCCCCTCTGTTTCAGCCCCTCTGTTTCAGCCCCTCTGTTTCTAGCCCTCTGTTTCAGCCCTTCTGTTTCTCGCACTCTGTTTCAGCCTCTCTGTTTCTCGCCCTCTGTTTCAGCCACTCTGTTACGCGCCCCTCTGTTTCAGCCCCTCTGTTTCTCGCCCTCTGTTTCAGCCACTCTGTTTCGCGCCCCTCCGTTTCAGCCCCTCTGTTTCAGCCCCTCTGTTTCTCACTCTCTGTTTCAGCCCCTCTGTTTCCCGCCATCTGTTTCAGCCCCTCAGTTTCTCGCCCTCTGTTGCAGCCCCTCTGTTTCAGCCACTCTGTTTCTCGACCTCTGTTTCAGCCCCTCTGTTTCTCACCCTCTGTTTCAGCCCCTCTGTTTCTCGCCCTCTGTTTCAGCCCCTCTGTTTCAGCCCCTCTGTTTCTCGCCCTCTGATTCAGCCCCTCTGTTTCTCGCCCTCTGTTTCAGCCCCTCTGTTTCTCACCCTCTGTTTCAGCCCCTCTGTTTCAGCCCCTCTGTTTCTCGCCCTCTGTTTCAGCCCCTCTGTTTCTCGCCCTCTGTTTCAGCCCCTCTGATTCAGCCCCTCTGTTTCTCGCCCTTTGTTTCAGCCCCTCTGTTTCTCGCCCTCTGTTTCAGCCCCTCTGTTTCAGCCCCTCTGTTTCAGCCCCTCTGTTTCTAGCCCTCTGTTTCAGCCCTTCTGTTTCTCGCACTCTGTTTCAGCCTCTCTGTTTCTCGCCCTCTGTTTCAGCCACTCTGTTACGCGCCCCTCTGTTTCAGCCCATCTGTTTCTCGCCCTCTGTTTCAGCCACTCTGTTTCGCGCCCCTCCGTTTCAGCCCCTCTGTTTCAGCCCCTCTGTTGCTCACTCTCTGTTTCAGCCCCTCTGTTTCCCGCCCTCTGTTTCAGCCCCTCAGTTTCTCGCCCTCTGTTGCAGTCCCTCTGTTTCAGCCACTCTGTTTCTCGACCTCTGTTTCAGCCCCTCTGTTTCTCACCCTCTGTTTCGGCCCCTCTGTTTCAGCCCCTCTGTTTCTCGCCCTGTGTTTCAGCCCCTCTGTTTCACGCCCTCTATTTCAGACCCTCTGTTTCAGCCACTCTGTTTCTCGCCCTCTGTTTCTGCCCCTCTGTTTCTCACCCTCTGTTTCAGCCCCTCTGTTTCAGCCCCTCTGTTTCAGCCCCTCTGTTTCTCCCCCTTTGTTTCAGCCCCTCTGTTTCTCGCCCTCTGTTTCAGCCCCTCTGTTTCTCGCCCTCTGATTCAGCCCCTCTGTTTCTCGCCCTCTGTTTCAGCCCCTCTGTTTCTCACCCTCTGTTTCAGCCCCTCTGTTTCAGCCCCTCTGTTTCGCGCTCTCTGTTTCTCGCCCTCTGTTTCAGCCCCTCTGTTTCAGCCCCTCTGTTTCAGCCCCTCTGTTTCTAGCCCTCTGTTTCAGCCCTTCTGTTTCTCGCACTCTGTTTCAGCCTCTCTGTTTCTCGCCCTCTGTTTCAGCCACTCTGTTACGCGCCCCTCTGTTTCAGCCCCTCTGTTTCTCGCCCTCTGTTTCAGCCACTCTGTTTCGCGCCCCTCCGTTTCAGCCCCTCTGTTTCAGCCCCTCTGTTTCTCACTCTCTGTTTCAGCCCCTCTGTTTCCCGCCATCTGTTTCAGCCCCTCAGTTTCTCGCCCTCTGTTGCAGCCCCTCTGTTTCAGCCACTCTGTTTCTCGACCTCTGTTTCAGCCCCTCTGTTTCTCACCCTCTGTTTCAGCCCCTCTGTTTCTCGCCCTCTGTTTCAGCCCCTCTGTTTCAGCCCCTCTGTTTCTCGCCCTCTGATTCAGCCCCTCTGTTTCTCGCCCTCTGTTTCAGCCCCTCTGTTTCTCACCCTCTGTTTCAGCCCCTCTGTTTCAGCCCCTCTGTTTCTCGCCCTCTGTTTCAGCCCCTCTGTTTCTCGCCCTCTGTTTCAGCCCCTCTGATTCAGCCCCTCTGTTTCTCGCCCTTTGTTTCAGCCCCTCTGTTTCTCGCCCTCTGTTTCAGCCCCTCTGTTTCAGCCCCTCTGTTTCTCGCACTCTGATTCAGCCCCTCTGTTTCAGCCCCTCTGTTTCAGCCCCTCTTTTTCAGCGCCTCTGTTTCTCGCCCTCTGTTTCAGCCCCTCTGTTTATCGCCCACTGTTTCAGCCCCTGTGTTTCTCGCACTCTGATTCGGCGCCTCTGTTTCAGCCCCTCTGTTTCTCGCCCTCTGTTTAAGCCACTCTGTTTCTCGCCCTCTGTTTCAGCCCCTCTGTTTCTCGCCCTCTGTTTCAGCCACTCTGTTTCTCGCCCTCTCTTTCAGCCCCTCTGATTCAGCCCCTCTGATTCAGCCCCTCTGTTTCCCGCCCCTCTGTTTCAGCCCCTCTGTTTCAGCCCCTCTGTTTCTCGCCCTCTGTTTCAGCCCCTCTGTTTCACGCTCTCTGTTTCAGCCCCTCTGTTTCAGCCCCTCTGTATCTCGCCCTATGTTTCAGCCCCTCTGTTTCAGCCCCTCTGTTTCTCGCCCTCTGTTTCAGCCCCTCTGTTTCCCGCCCCTCTGTTTCCCGCCGCTCTGTTTCAGCCCCTCTGTTTCAGCCCCTCTGTTTCAGCCTCTCTGTTTCAGCCCCTCTGTTTCTCGCCCTCTGTTTCAGCCCCTCTGTTTCAGCCCCTCTGTTTCGCGCTCTCTGTTTCTCGCCCTCTGTTTCAGCCCCTCTGTTTCAGCCCCTCTGTTTCAGCCCCTCTGTTTCTAGCCCTCTGTTTCAGCCCTTCTGTTTCTCGCACTCTGTTTCAGCCTCTCTGTTTCTCGCCCTCTGTTTCAGCCACTCTGTTACGCGAACCTCTGTTTCAGCCCCTCTGTTTCTCGCCATCTGTTTCAGCCACTCTGTTTCGCGCCCCTCCGTTTCAGCCCCTCTGTTTCAGCCCCTCTGTTTCTCACTCTCTGTTTCAGCCCCTCTGTTTCCCGCCCTCTGTTTCAGCCCCTCAGTTTCTCGCCCTCTGTTGCAGCCCCTCTGTTTCAGCCACTCTGTTTCTCGACCTCTGTTTCAGCCTCTCTGTTTCTCACCCTCTGTTTCAGCCCCTCTGTTTCAGCCCCTCTGTTTCTCGCCCTGTGTTTCAGCCCCTCTGTTTCACGCCCTCTATTTCAGACCCTCTGTTTCAGCCACTCTGTTTCTTGCCCTCTGTTTCTGCCCCTCTGTTTCTCACCCTCTGTTTCACCCCCTCTGTTTCAGCCCCTCTGTTTCAGCCCCTCTGTTTCTCCCCCTTTGTTTCAGCCCCTCTGTTTCTCGCCCTCTGTTTCAGCCCCTCTGTTTCTCGCCCTCTGATTCAGCCCCTCTGTTTCTCGCCCTCTGTTTCAGCCCCTCTGTTTCTCACCCTCTGTTTCAGCCCCTCTGTTTCAGCCCCTCTGTTTCTCGCCCTCTGTTTCAGCCCCTCTGTTTCTCGCCCTCTGTTTCAGCCACTCTGATTCAGCCCCTCTGTTTCTCGCCCTTTGTTTCAGCCCCTCTGTTTCTCCCCCTCTGTTTCAGTACCTCTGTTTCTCGCACTCTGATTCAGCCCCTCTGTTTCAGCCCCTCTGTTTCAGCCCCTCTATTTCTCGCCCTTTGTTTCAGCCCCTCTGTTTAACGCCCTCTGTTTCAGCCCCTCTGTTTCTCTCCCTCTGTTTCAGCCCCTCTGTTTCAGCCCCTCTGTTTCAGCCCCACTGTTTCAGCCCCTCTGTTTCTCGCCCTCTATTTCAGACCCTCTGTTTCTCGCCCTCTGTTTCAGCCCCTCTGATTCAGCCCCTCTGTTTCTTGCCCTTTGTTTCAGCCCCTCTGTTTCTCGCCTTCTGTTTCAGACCCTCTGTTTCATCCACTCTGTTTCAGCCCCTCTGTTTCTCGCACTCTGATTCAGCCCCTTTGTTTATCGCCCTCTGTTTCAGCCCCTCTGTTTCTCTCCCTCTGTTTCAGCCCCTCTGTTTCAGACCCTCTGTTTCAGCCCCTCTGTTTCACGCTCTCTGTTTCAGCCCCTCTGTTTCAGCCCCTCTGTATCTCGCCCTATGTTTCAGCCCCTCTGTTTCAGCCCCTCTGTTTCTCGCCCTCAGTTTCAGCCCCTCTGTTTCCCGCCCCTCTGTTTCCCGCCGCTCTGTTTCAGCCCCTCTGTTTCAGCCCCTCTGTTTCAGCCTCTCTGTTTCAGCCCCTCTGTTTCTCGCCCTCTGTTTCAGCCCCTCTGTTTCAGCCCCTCTGTTTCGCGCTCTCTGTTTCTCGCCCTCTGTTTCAGCCCCTCTGTTTCAGCCCCTCTGTTTCAGCCCCTCTGTTTCTAGCCCTCTGTTTCAGCCCTTCTGTTTCTCGCACTCTGTTTCAGCCTCTCTGTTTCTCGCCCTCTGTTTCAGCCACTCTGTTACGCGAACCTCTGTTTCAGCCCCTCTGTTTCTCGCCATCTGTTTCAGCCACTCTGTTTCGCGCCCCTCCGTTTCAGCCCCTCTGTTTCAGCCCCTCTGTTTCTCACTCTCTGTTTCAGCCCCTCTGTTTCCCGCCCTCTGTTTCAGCCCCTCAGTTTCTCGCCCTCTGTTGCAGCCCCTCTGTTTCAGCCACTCTGTTTCTCGACCTCTGTTTCAGCCTCTCTGTTTCTCACCCTCTGTTTCAGCCCCTCTGTTTCAGCCCCTCTGTTTCTCGCCCTGTGTTTCAGCCCCTCTGTTTCACGCCCTCTATTTCAGACCCTCTGTTTCAGCCACTCTGTTTCTCGCCCTCTGTTTCTGCCCCTCTGTTTCTCACCCTCTGTTTCACCCCCTCTGTTTCAGCCCCTCTGTTTCAGCCCCTCTGTTTCTCCCCCTTTGTTTCAGCCCCTCTGTTTCTCGCCCTCTGATTCAGCCCCTCTGTTTCTCGCCCTCTGTTTCAGCCCCTCTGTTTCTCACCCTCTGTTTCAGCCCCTCTGTTTCAGCCCCTCTGTTTCTCGCCCTCTGTTTCAGCCCCTCTGTTTCTCGCCCTCTGTTTCAGCCACTCTGATTCAGCCCCTCTGTTTCTCGCCCTTTGTTTCAGCCCCTCTGTTTCTCCCCCTCTGTTTCAGTACCTCTGTTTCTCGCACTCTGATTCAGCCCCTCTGTTTCAGCCCCTCTGTTTCAGCCCCTCTATTTCTCGCCCTTTGTTTCAGCCCCTCTGTTTAACGCCCTCTGTTTCAGCCCCTCTGTTTCTCTCCCTCTGTTTCAGCCCCTCTGTTTCAGCCCCTCTGTTTCAGCCCCACTGTTTCAGCCCCTCTGTTTCTCGCCCTCTATTTCAGACCCTCTGTTTCTCGCCCTCTGTTTCAGCCCCTCTGATTCAGCCCCTCTGTTTAACGCCCTCTGTTTCAGCCCCTCTGTTTCTCTCCCTCTGTTTCAGCCCCTCTGTTTCAGCCCCTCTGTTTCAGCCCCACTGTTTCAGCCCCTCTGTTTCTCGCCCTCTATTTCAGACCCTCTGTTTCTCGCCCTCTGTTTCAGCCCCTCTGATTCAGCCCCTCTGTTTCTTGCCCTTTGTTTCAGCCCCTCTGTTTCTCGCCTTCTGTTTCAGACCCTCTGTTTCATCCACTCTGTTTCAGCCCCTCTGTTTCTCGCACTCTGATTCAGCCCCTTTGTTTATCGCCCTCTGTTTCAGCCCCTCTGTTTCTCTCCCTCTGTTTCAGCCCCTCTGTTTCAGACCCTCTGTTTCAGCCCCTCTGTTTCAGCCCCACTGCTTCAGCACCTCTGTTTCAGCCCCTCTATTTCAGCCCCTCTGTTTCTCCCCCTCTGTTTCAGCCCCTCTGTTTCTCGCAATCTGATTCAGCCCCTCTGTTTCAGCCCCTCTGTTTCAGCCCCTCTGTTTCTCGCCCTCTGTTTCAGCCCCTCCGTTTATCGCCCTCTGTTTCAGCCCCTCTGTTTCTCTCCCTCTGTTTCAGCCCCTCTGTTTCAGCCCCTCTGTTTCAGCCCCACTGTTTCAGCACCTCTGTTTCAGCCCCTCTGTTTCAGCCCCTCTGTTTCAGCCCCTCTGTTTCTCGCCCTTTGTTTCAGCCCCTCTGTTTCTCGCTTTCTGTTCCAGCCCCTCTGTTTCAGCCCCTCTGTTTCAGCTACTGTGTTTCGCGCCCCTCTGTTTCAGCCCCTCTGTTTCAGCCCCTCTGCTTCTCGCCCTCTGTTTCAGCCCCTCTGTTTCTCACCCTCTGTTTCAGCCCCTCTGTTTCTCGCCCTCTGTTTCAGCCCCTCTGTTTCAGCCCCTCTGTTTCAGCCCCTCTGTTTCAGCCCCTCTGTTTCTCACCCTCTGTTTCAGCCCCTCTGTTTCAGCCCCTCTGTTTCTCACCCTCTGTTTTAGCCCCTCTGTTTCAGCCCCTATGTTTCTCCCCCTTTGTTTCAGCCCCTCTGTTTCTCGCCCTTTGTTTCAGCCCCTCTGTTTCTCGCCCTCTGATTCAGCCCCTCTGTTTATCGCCCTCTGTTTCAGCCCCTCTGTTTCTCACCCTCTGTTTCAGCCCCTCTGTTTCAGCCCCTCTGTTTCTCGCCCTCTGTTTCAGCCCCTCTGTTTCTCGCCCTCTGTTTCAGCCCCTCTGTTTCATCCCCTCTGTTTCAGCCCCTCTGTTTCTCGCCCTCTGTTTCAGCCCCTCTGTTTATCGCCCTCTGTTTCAGCCCCTCTGTTTCTCGCGCTCTGTTTCAGCCCCTCTGATTCAGCCCCTCTGTTTCTCCCCCTTTGTTTCAGCCCCTCTGTTTCTCGCCCTCTGTTTCAGCCCCTCTGTTTCTCGCCCTCTGATTCAGCCCCTCTGTTTCTCGCCCTCTGTTTCAGCCCCTCTGTTTCTCACCCTCTGTTTCAGCCCCTCTGTTTCAGCCCCTCTGTTTCTCGCCCTCTGTTTCAGCCCCTCTGTTTCTCGCCCTCTGTTTCAGCCCCTCTGATTCAGCCCCTCTGTTTCTCGCCCTTTGTTTCAGCCCCTCTGTTTCTCCCCCTCTGTTTCAGCCCCTCTGTTTCAGCCCCTCTGTTTCTCGCACTCTGATTCAGCCCCTCTGTTTCTCGCCCTCTGTTTCAGCCCCTCTGTTTATCGCCCTCTGTTTCAGCCCCTCTGTTTCTCTCCCTCTGTTTCAGCCCCTCTGTTTCAGCCCCTCTGTTTCAGCCCCACTGTTTCAGCACCTCTGTTTCAGCCCCTCTGTTTCAGCCCCTCTGTTTCAGCCCCTCTGTTTCAGCCCCTCTGTTTCTCGCCCTCTGTTTCAGCCCCTCTGTTTCTCGCCCTCTGTTCCAGCCCCTCTGTTTCAGCCCCTCTGTTTCAGCTACTGTGTTTCGCGCCCCTCTGTTTCAGCCCCTCTGTTTCAGCCCCTCTGTTTCTCGCCCTCTGTTTCAGCCCCTCTGTTTCTCGCCCTCTGTTTCAGCCCCTCTGTTTCTCGCCCTCTGTTTCAGCCCCTCTGTTTCAGCCCCTCTGTTTCAGCCCCTCTGTTTCTCGCCCTCTGTTTCAGCCCCTCTGTTTCAGCCCCTCTGTTTCGCGCTCTCTGTTTCTCGCCCTCTGTTTCAGCCCCTCTGTTTCAGCCCCTCTGTTTCAGCCCCACTGTTTCAGCACCTCTGTTTCAGCCCCTCTGTTTCAGCCCCTCTGTTTCTCCCCCTCTGTTTCAGCCCCTCTGTTTCTCGCAATCTGATTCAGCCCCTCTGTTTCAGCCCCTCTGTTTCAGCCCCTCTGTTTCTCGCCCTCTGTTTCAGCCCCTCTGTTTATCGCCCTCTGTTTCAGCCCCTCTGTTTCAGCCCCTCTGTTTCAGCCCCACTGTTTCAGCACCTCTGTTTCAGCCCCTCTGTTTCAGCCCCTCTGTTTCAGCCCCTCTGTTTCTCGCCCTTTGTTTCAGCCACTCTGTTTCTCGCTTTCTGTTCCAGCCCCTCTGTTTCAGCCCCTCTGTTTCAGCTACTGTGTTTCGCGCCCCTCTGTTTCAGCCCCTCTGTTTCAGCCCCTCTGCTTCTCGCCCTCTGTTTCAGCCCCTCTGTTTCTCGCCCTCTGTTTCAGCCCCTCTGTTTCTCGCCCTCTGTTTCAGCCCCTCTGTTTCAGCCCCTCTGTTTCAGCCCCTCTGTTTCTCGCCCTCTGTTTCAGCCCCTCTGTTTCTCACCCTCTGTTTCAGCCCCTCTGTTTCAGCCCCTCTGTTTCTCACCCTCTGTTTCAGCCCCTCTGTTTCAGCCCCTATGTTTCTCCCCCTTTGTTTCAGCCCCTCTGTTTCTCGCCCTTTGTTTCAGCCCCTCTGTTTCTCGCCCTCTGATTCAGCCCCTCTGTTTCTCGCCCTCTGTTTCAGCCCCTCTGTTTCTCACCCTCTGTTTCAGCCCCTCTGTTTCAGCCCCTCTGTTTCTCGCCCTCTGTTTCAGCCCCTCTGTTTCTCGCCCTCTGTTTCAGCCCCTCTGTTTCATCCCCTCTGTTTCAGCCCCTCTGTTTCTCGCACTCTGATTCAGGCCCTCTGTTTCAGCCCCTCTGTTTCAGCCCCTCTGTTTCTCGCCCTCTGTTTCAGCCCCTCTGTTTATCGCCCTCTGTTTCAGCCCCTCTGTTTCTCGCGCTCTGTTTCAGCCCCTCTGATTCAGCCCCTCTGTTTCTCCCCCTTTGTTTCAGCCCCTCTGTTTCTCGCCCTCTGTTTCAGCCCCTCTGTTTCTCGCCCTCTGATTCAGCCCCTCTGTTTCTCGCCCTCTGTTTCAGCCCCTCTGTTTCTCCCCCTTTGTTTCAGCCCCTCTGTTTCTCGCCCTTTGTTTCAGCCCCTCTGTTTCTCGCCCTCTGATTCAGCCCCTCTGTTTCTCGCCCTCTGTTTAAGCCCCTCTGTTTCTCGCCCTTTGTTTCAGCCCCTCTGTTTCTCCCCCTCTGTTTCAGCCCCTCTGTTTCAGCCCCTTTGTTTCTCGCACTCTGATTCAGCCCCTCTGTTTCTCGCCCTCTGTTTCAGCCCCTCTGTTTATCGCCCTCTGTTTCAGCCCCTCTGTTTCTCTCCCTCTGTTTCAGCCCCTCTGTTTCAGCCCCTCTGTTTCAGCCCCACTGTTTCAGCACCTCTGTTTCAGCCCCTCTGATTCAGCCCCTCTGTTTCAGCCCCTCTGTTTCAGCCCCTCTGTTTCTCACCCTCTGTTTCAGCCCCTCTGTTTCTCGCCCTCTGTTCCAGCCCCTCTGTTTCAGCCCCTCTGTTTCAGCTACTGTGTTTCGCGCCCCTCTGTTTCAGCCCCTCTGTTTCAGCCCCTCTGTTTCTCGCCCTCTGTTTCAGCCCCTCTGTTTCTCGCCCTCTGTTTCAGCCCCTCTGTTTCTCGCCCTCTGTTTCAGCCCCTCTGTTTCAGCCCCTCTGTTTCAGCCCCTCTGTTTCTCGCCCTCTGTTTCAGCCCCTCTGTTTCAGCCCCTCTGTTTCGCGCTCTCTGTTTCTCGCCCTCTGTTTCAGCCCCTCTGTTTCAGCCCCACTGTTTCAGCACCTCTGTTTCAGCCCCTCTGTTTCAGCCCCTCTGTTTCTCCCCCTCTGTTTCAGCCCCTCTGTTTCTCGCAATCTGATTCAGCCCCTCTGTTTCAGCCCCTCTGTTTCAGCCCCTCTGTTTCTCGCCCTCTGTTTCAGCCCCTCTGTTTATCGCCCTCTGTTTCAGCCCCTCTGTTTCTCTCCCTCTGTTTCAGCCCCTCTGTTTCAGCCCCTCTGTTTCAGCCCCACTGTTTCAGCACCTCTGTTTCAGCCCCTCTGTTTCAGCCCCTCTGTTTCAGCCCCTCTGTTTCTCGCCCTTTGTTTCAGCCCCTCTGTTTCTCGCTTTCTGTTCCAGCCCCTCTGTTTCAGCCCCTCTGTTTCAGCTACTGTGTTTCGCGCCTCTCTGTTTCAGCCCCTCTGTTTCAGCCCCTCTGCTTCTCGCCCTCTGTTTCAGCCCCTCTGTTTCTCGCCCTCTGTTTCAGCCCCTCTGTTTCTCGCCCTCTGTTTCAGCCCCTCTGTTTCAGCCCCTCTGTTTCTCGCCCTCTGTTTCAGCCCCTCTGTTTCTCACCCTCTGTTTCAGCCCCTCTGTTTCAGCCCTTCTGTTTCTCACCCTCTGTTTCAGCCCCTCTGTTTCAGCCCCTATGTTTCTCCCCCTTTGTTTCAGCCCCTCTGTTTCTCGCCCTTTGTTTCAGCCCCTCTGTTTCTCGCCCTCTGATTCAGCCCCTCTGTTTCTCGCCCTCTGTTTCAGCCCCTCTGTTTCTCACCCTCTGTTTCAGCCCCTCTGTTTCAGCCCCTCTGTTTCTCGCCCTCTGTTTCAGCCCCTCTGTTTCTCGCCCTCTGTTTCAGCCCCTCTGTTTCATCCCCTCTGTTTCAGCCCCTCTGTTTCTCGCACTCTGATTCAGGCCCTCTGTTTCAGCCCCTCTGTTTCAGCCCCTCTGTTTCTCGCCCTCTGTTTCAGCCCCTCTGTTTATCGCCCTCTGTTTCAGCCCCTCTGTTTCTCGCCCTCTGTTTCAGCCCCTCTGATTCAGCCCCTCTGTTTCTCCCCCTTTGTTTCAGCCCCTCTGTTTCTCGCCCTCTGTTTCAGCCCCTCTGTTTCTCGCCCTCTGATTCAGCCCCTCTGTTTCTCGCCCTCTGTTTCAGCCCCTCTGTTTCTCACCCTCTGTTTCAGCCCCTCTGTTTCAGCCCCTCTGTTTCTCGCCCTCTGTTTCAGCCCCTCTGTTTCTCGCCCACTGTTTCAGCCCCTCTGATTCAGCCCCTCTGTTTCTCGCCCTTTGTTTCAGCCCCTCTGTTTCTCCCCCTCTGTTTCAGCCCCTCTGTTTCAGCCCCTCTGTTTCTCGCACTCTGATTCAGCCCCTCTGTTTCTCGCCCTCTGTTTCAGCCCCTCTGTTTATCGCCCTCTGTTTCAGCCCCTCTGTTTCTCTCCCTCTGTTTCAGCCCCTCTGTTTCAGCCCCTCTGTTTCAGCCCCACTGTTTCAGCACCTCTGTTTCAGCCCCTCTGTTTCAGCCCCTCTGTTTCAGCCCCTCTGTTTCTCGCCCTCTGTTTCAGCCCCTCTGTTTCTCGCCCTCTGTTCCAGCCCCTCTGTTTCAGCCCCTCTGTTTCAGCTACTGTGTTTCGCGCCCCTCTGTTTCAGCCCCTCTGTTTCAGCCCCTCTGTTTCTCGCCCTCTGTTTCAGCCCCTCTGTTTCTCGCCCTCTGTTTCAGCCCCTCTGTTTCAGCCCCTCTGTTTCAGCCCCTCTGTTTCTCGCCCTCTGTTTCAGCCCCTCTGTTTCAGCCCCTCTGTTTCGCGCTCTCTGTTTCTCGCCCTCTGTGTCAGCCCCTCTGTTTCAGCCCCTCTGTTTCAGCCCCTCTGTTTCAGCCCCTCTGTTTCTAGCCCTCTGTTTCAGCCCCTCTGTTTCTCGCACTCTGTTTCAGCCTCTCTGTTTCTCGCCCTCTGTTTCGGCCACCCTGTTACGCGCCCCTCTGTTTCAGCCCCTCTGTTTCTCGCCCTCTGATTCAGCCCCTCTGTTTCTCGCCCTCTATTTCAGCCCCTCTGTTTCTCACCCTCTGTTTCAGCCCCTCTGTTTCAGCCCCTCTGTTTCAGCCCCTCTGTTTCTCGCCCTCTGATTCAGCCCCTCTGTTTCTTGCCCTCTGTTTCAGCCCCTCTGTTTCTCACCCTCTGTTTCAGCCCCTCTGTTTCTTGCCCTTTGTTTCAGCCCCTCTGTTTCTCGCCCTCTGTTTCAGCCCCTCTGTTTCTCACCCTCAGTTTCAGCCCCTCTGTTTCAGACCCTCTGTTTCAGCCCCTCTGTTTCAGCCCCTCTGTTTCTCGCCCTCTGTTTCAGCCCCTCTGTTTATCGCCCTCCGTTTCAGCCCCTCTGTTTCAGCCCCTCTGTTTCTCGCCCTCTGTTTCAGCCCCTCTGTTTCTCACCCTCTGTTTCAGCCCCTCTGTTTCAGACCCTCTGTTTCAGCCCCTCTGTTTCAGCCCCTCTGTTTCTCGCCCTCTGTTTCAGCCCCTCTGTTTATCGCCCTCCGTTTCAGCCCCTCTGTTTCAGCCCCTCTGTTTCTCGCCCTCTGTTTCAGCCCCTCTGTTTCAGCCCCTCTGTTTCTCACCCTCTGTTTCAGCCCCTCTGTTTCAGCCCCTATGTTTCTCCCCCTTTGTTTCAGCCCCTCTGTTTCTCGCCCTTTGTTTCAGCCCCTCTGTTTCTCGCCCTCTGATTCAGCCCCTCTGTTTCTCGCCCTCTGTTTCAGCCCCTCTGTTTCTCACCCTCTGTTTCAGCCCCTCTGTTTCAGCCCCTCTGTTTCTCACCCTCTGTTTCAGCCCCTCTGTTTCAGCCCCTCTGTTTCTCGCCCTCTGATTCAGCCCCTCTGTTTCTCGCCCTCTGTTTCAGCCCCTCTGTTTCTCACCCTCTGTTTCAGCCCCTCTGTTTCAGCCCCTCTGTTTCTCGCCCTCTGATTCAGCCCCTCTGTTTCTCGCCCTCTATTTCAGCCCCTCTGTTTCTCACCCTCTGTTTCAGCCCCTCTGTTTCAGCCCCTCTGTTTCTCGCCCTCTGTTTCAGCCCCTCTGTTTCTCGCCCTCTGTTTCAGCCCCTCTGATTCAGCCCCTCTGTTTCTCGCCCTTTGTTTCAGCCCCTCTGTTTCTCGCCCTCTGTTTCAGCCCCTCTGTTTCAGCCCCTCTGTTTCTCGCACTCTGATTCAGCCCCTCTGTTTCAGACCCTCTGTTTCAGCCCCTCTTTTTCAGCGCCTCTGTTTCTCGCCCTCTGTTTCAGCCCCTCTGTTTATCGCCCACTGTTTCAGCCCCTGTGTTTCTCGCACTCTGATTCGGCGCCTCTGTTTCAGCCCCTCTGTTTCTCGCCCTCTGTTTAAGCCACTCTGTTTCTCGCCCTCTGTTTCAGCCCCTCTGTTTCTCGCCCGCTGTTTCAGCCACTCTGTTTCTCGCCCTCTCTTTCAGCCCCTCTGATTCAGCCCCTCTGATTCAGCCCCTCTGTTTCCCGCCCCTCTGTTTCAGCCCCTCTGTTTCAGCCCGTCTGTTTCTCGCCCTCTGTTTCAGCCCCTCTGTTTCACGCTCTCTGTTTCAGCCCCTCTGTTTCAGCCCCTCTGTATCTCGCCCTATGTTTCAGCCCCTCTGTTTCAGCCCCTCTGTTTCTCGCCCTCAGTTTCAGCCCCTCTGTTTCCCGCCCCTCTGTTTCCCGCCGCTCTGTTTCAGCCCCTCTGTTTCAGCCCCTCTGTTTCAGCCTCTCTGTTTCAGCCCCTCTGTTTCTCGCCCTCTGTTTCAGCCCCTCTGTTTCAGCCCCTCTGTTTCGCGCTCTCTGTTTCTCGCCCTCTGTTTCAGCCCCTCTGTTTCAGCCCCTCTGTTTCAGCCCCTCTGTTTCTAGCCCTCTGTTTCAGCCCTTCTGTTTCTCGCACTCTGTTTCAGCCTCTCTGTTTCTCGCCCTCTGTTTCAGCCACTCTGTTACGCGAACCTCTGTTTCAGCCCCTCTGTTTCTCGCCATCTGTTTCAGCCACTCTGTTTCGCGCCCCTCCGTTTCAGCCCCTCTGTTTCAGCCCCTCTGTTTCTCACTCTCTGTTTCAGCCCCTCTGTTTCCCGCCCTCTGTTTCAGCCCCTCAGTTTCTCGCCCTCTGTTGCAGCCCCTCTGTTTCAGCCCCTCTGTTTCTCGCCCTGTGTTTCAGCCCCTCTGTTTCACGCCCTCTATTTCAGACCCTCTGTTTCAGCCACTCTGTTTCTCGCCCTCTGTTTCTGCCCCTCTGTTTCTCACCCTCTGTTTCACCCCCTCTGTTTCAGCCCCTCTGTTTCAGCCCCTCTGTTTCTCCCCCTTTGTTTCAGCCCCTCTGTTTCTCGCCCTCTGTTTCAGCCCCTCTGTTTCTCGCCCTCTGATTCAGCCCCTCTGTTTCTCGCCCTCTGTTTCAGCCCCTCTGTTTCTCACCCTCTGTTTCAGCCCCTCTGTTTCAGCCCCTCTGTTTCTCGCCCTCTGTTTCAGCCCCTCTGTTTCAGCCCCTCTGATTCAGCCCCTCTGTTTCTCGCCCTTTGTTTCAGCCCCTCTGTTTCTCCCCCTCTGTTTCAGTCCCTCTGTTTCTCGCACTCTGATTCAGCCCCTCTGTTTCAGCCCCTCTGTTTCAGCCCCTCTATTTCTCGCCCTTTGTTTCAGCCCCTCTGTTTAACGCCCTCTGTTTCAGCCCCTCTGTTTCTCTCCCTCTGTTTCAGCCCCTCTGTTTCAGCCCCTCTGTTTCAGCCCCACTGTTTCAGCCCCTCTGTTTCTCGCCCTCTATTTCAGACCCTCTGTTTCTCGCCCTCTGTTTCAGCCCCTCTGATTCAGCCCCTCTGTTTCTTGCCCTTTGTTTCAGCCCCTCTGTTTCTCGCCTTCTGTTTCAGACCCTCTGTTTCATCCCCTCTGTTTCAGCCCCTCTGTTTCTCGCACTCTGATTCAGCCCCTTTGTTTATCGCCCTTTGTTTCAGCCCCTCTGTTTCTCTCCCTCTGTTTCAGCCCCTCTGTTTCAGACCCTCTGTTTCAGCCCCTCTGTTTCAGCCCCACTGCTTCAGCACCTCTGTTTCAGCCCCTCTGTTTCAGCCCCTCTGTTTCTCCCCCTCTGTTTCAGCCCCTCTGTTTCTCGCAATCTGATTCAGCCCCTCTGTTTCAGCCCCTCTGTTTCAGCCCCTCTGTTTCTCGCCCTCTGTTTCAGCCCCTCCGTTTATCGCCCTCTGTTTCAGCCCCTCTGTTTCTCTCCCTCTGTTTCAGCCCCTCTGTTTCAGCCCCTCTGTTTCAGCCCCACTGTTTCAGCACCTCTGTTTCAGCCCCTCTGTTTCAGCCCCTCTGTTTCAGCCCCTCTGTTTCTCGCCCTTTGTTTCAGCCCCTCTGTTTCTCGCTTTCTGTTCCAGCCCCTCTGTTTCAGCCCCTCTGTTTCAGCTACTGTGTTTCGCGCCCCTCTGTTTCAGCCCCTCTGTTTCAGCCCCTCTGCTTCTCGCCCTCTGTTTCAGCCCCTCTGTTTCTCACCCTCTGTTTCAGCCCCTCTGTTTCTCGCCCTCTGTTTCAGCCCCTCTGTTTCAGCCCCTCTGTTTCAGCCCCTCTGTTTCAGCCCCTCTGTTTCTCACCCTCTGTTTCAGCCCCTCTGTTTCAGCCCCTCTGTTTCTCACCCTCTGTTTCAGCCCCTCTGTTTCAGCCCCTATGTTTCTCCCCCTTTGTTTCAGCCCCTCTGTTTCTCGCCCTTTGTTTCAGCCCCTCTGTTTCTCGCCCTCTGATTCAGCCCCTCTGTTTCTCGCCCTCTGTTTCAGCCCCTCTGTTTCTCACCCTCTGTTTCAGCCCCTCTGTTTCAGCCCCTCTGTTTCTCGCCCTCTGTTTCAGCCCCTCTGTTTCTCCCCCTCTGTTTCAGCCCCTCTGTTTCTCGCCCTCTGTTTCATCCCCTCTGTTTCTCGCCCTCTGTTTCAGCCCCTCTGTTTATCGCCCTCTGTTTCAGCCCCTCTGTTTCTCGCGCTCTGTTTCAGCCCCTCTGATTCAGCCCCTCTGTTTCTCCCCCTTTGTTTCAGCCCCTCTGTTTCTCGCCCTCTGTTTCAGCCCCTCTGTTTCTCGCCCTCTGATTCAGCCCCTCTGTTTCTCGCCCTCTGTTTCAGCCCCTCTGTTTCTCACCCTCTGTTTCAGCCCCTCTGTTTCAGCCCCTCTGTTTCTCGCCCTCTGTTTCAGCCCCTCTGTTTCTCGCCCTCTGTTTCAGCCCCTCTGATTCAGCCCCTCTGTTTCTCGCCCTTTGTTTCAGCCCCTCTGTTTCTCCCCCTCTGTTTCAGCCCCTCTGTTTCAGCCCCTCTGTTTCTCGCACTCTGATTCAGCCCCTCTGTTTCTCGCCCTCTGTTTCAGCCCCTCTGTTTATCGCCCTCTGTTTCAGCCCCTCTGTTTCTCTCCCTCTGTTTCAGCCCCTCTGTTTCAGCCCCTCTGTTTCAGCCCCACTGTTTCAGCACCTCTGTTTCAGCCCCTCTGTTTCAGCCCCTCTGTTTCAGCCCCTCTGTTTCTCGCCCTCTGTTTCAGCCCCTCTGTTTCTCGCCCTCTGTTCCAGCCCCTCTGTTTCAGCCCCTCTGTTTCAGCTACTGTGTTTCGCGCCCCTCTGTTTCAGCCCCTCTGTTTCAGCCCCTCTGTTTCTCGCCCTCTGTTTCAGCCCCTCTGTTTCTCGCCCTCTGTTTCAGCCCCTCTGTTTCTCGCCCTCTGTTTCAGCCCCTCTGTTTCAGCCCCTCTGTTTCAGCCCCTCTGTTTCTCGCCCTCTGTTTCAGCCCCTCTGTTTCAGCCCCTCTGTTTCGCGCTCTCTGTTTCTCGCCCTCTGTTTCAGCCCCTCTGTTTCAGCCCCTCTGTTTCAGCCCCACTGTTTCAGCACCTCTGTTTCAGCCCCTCTGTTTCAGCCCCTCTGTTTCTCCCCCTCTGTTTCAGCCCCTCTGTTTCTCGCAATCTGATTCAGCCCCTCTGTTTCAGCCCCTCTGTTTCAGCCCCTCTGTTTCTCGCCCTCTGTTTCAGCCCCTCTGTTTATCGCCCTCTGTTTCAGCCCCTCTGTTTCAGCCCCTCTGTTTCAGCCCCACTGTTTCAGCACCTCTGTTTCAGCCCCTCTGTTTCAGCCCCTCTGTTTCAGCCCCTCTGTTTCTCGCCCTTTGTTTCAGCCCCTCTGTTTCTCGCTTTCTGTTCCAGCCCCTCTGTTTCAGCCCCTCTGTTTCAGCTACTGTGTTTCGCGCCCATCTGTTTCAGCCCCTCTGTTTCAGCCCCTCTGCTTCTCGCCCTCTGTTTCAGCCCCTCTGTTTCTCGCCCTCTGTTTCAGCCCCTCTGTTTCAGCCCCTCTGTTTCAGCCCCTCTGTTTCAGCCCCTCTGTTTCAGCCCCTCTGTTTCTCGCCCTCTGTTTCAGCCCCTCTGTTTCTCACCCTCTGTTTCAGCCCCTCTGTTTCAGCCCCTCTGTTTCTCACCCTCTGTTTCAGCCCCTTTGTTTCAGCCCCTCTGTTTCTCGCCCTCTGTTTCAGCCCCTCTGTTTATCGCCCTCTGTTTCAGCCCCTCTGTTTCTCGCGCTCTGTTTCAGCCCCTCTGATTCAGCCCCTCTGTTTCTCCCCCTTTGTTTCAGCCCCTCTGTTTCTCGCCCTCTGTTTCAGCCCCTCTGTTTCTCGCCCTCTGATTCAGCCCCTCTGTTTCTCGCCCTCTGTTTCAGCCCCTCTGTTTCTCCCCCTTTGTTTCAGCCCCTCTGTTTCTCGCCCTTTGTTTCAGCCCCTCTGTTTCTCGCCCTCTGATTCAGCCCCTCTGTTTCTCGCCCTCTGTTTAAGCCCCTCTGTTTCTCGCCCTTTGTTTCAGCCCCTCTGTTTCTCCCCCTCTTTTTCAGCCCCTCTGTTTCAGCCCCTCTGTTTCTCGCACTCTGATTCAGCCCCTCTGTTTCTCGCCCTCTGTTTCAGCCCCTCTGTTTATCGCCCTCTGTTTCAGCCCCTCTGTTTCTCTCCCTCTGTTTCAGCCCCTCTGTTTCAGCCCCTCTGTTTCAGCCCCACTGTTTCAGCACCTCTGTTTCAGCCCCTCTGATTCAGCCCCTCTGTTTCAGCCCCTCTGTTTCAGCCCCTCTGTTTCTCGCCCTCTGTTTCAGCCCCTCTGTTTCTCGCCCTCTGTTCCAGCCCCTCTGTTTCAGCCCCTCTGTTTCAGCTACTGTGTTTCGCGCCCCTCTGTTTCAGCCCCTCTGTTTCAGCCCCTCTGTTTCTCGCCCTCTGTTTCAGCCCCTCTGTTTCTCGCCCTCTGTTTCAGCCCCTCTGTTTCTCGCCCTCTGTTTCAGCCCCTCTGTTTCAGCCCCTCTGTTTCAGCCCCTCTGTTTCTCGCCCTCTGTTTCAGCCCCTCTGTTTCAGCCCCTCTGTTTCGCGCTCTCTGTTTCTCGCCCTCTGTTTCAGCCCCTCTGTTTCAGCCCCTCTGTTTCAGCCCCACTGTTTCAGCACCTCTGTTTCAGCCCCTCTGTTTCAGCCCCTCTGTTTCTCCCCCTCTGTTTCAGACCCTCTGTTTCTCGCAATCTGATTCAGCCCCTCTGTTTCAGCCCCTCTGTTTCAGCCCCTCTGTTTCTCGCCCTCTGTTTCAGCCCCTCTGTTTATCGCCCTCTGTTTCAGCCCCTCTGTTTCTCTCCCTCTGTTTCAGCCCCTCTGTTTCAGCCCCTCTGTTTCAGCCCCACTGTTTCAGCACCTCTGTTTCAGCCCCTCTGTTTCAGCCCCTCTGTTTCAGCCCCTCTGTTTCTCGCCCTTTGTTTCAGCCCCTCTGTTTCTCGCTTTCTGTTCCAGCCCCTCTGTTTCAGCACCTCTGTTTCAGCTACTGTGTTTCGCGCCCCTCTGTTTCAGCCCCTCTGTTTCAGCCCCTCTGCTTCTCGCCCTCTGTTTCAGCCCCTCTGTTTCTCGCCCTCTGTTTCAGCCCCTCTGTTTCTCGCCCTCTGTTTCAGCCCCTCTGTTTCAGCCCCTCTGTTTCAGCCCCTCTGTTTCTCGCCCTCTGTTTCAGCCCCTCTGTTTCTCGCGCTCTGTTTCAGCCCCTCTGATTCAGCCCCTCTGTTTCTCCCCCTTTGTTTCAGCCCCTCTGTTTCTCGCCCTCTGTTTCAGCCCCTCTGTTTCTCGCCCTCTGATTCAGCCCCTCTGTTTCTCGCCCTCTGTTTCAGCCCCTCTGTTTCTCCCCCTTTGTTTCAGCCCCTCTGTTTCTCGCCCTTTGTTTCAGCCCCTCTGTTTCTCGCCCTCTGATTCAGCCCCTCTGTTTCTCGCCCTCTGTTTCAGCCCCTCTGTTTATCGCCCTCTGTTTCAGCCCCTCTGTTTCTCTCCCTCTGTTTCAGCCCCTCTGTTTCAGCACCTCTGTTTCAGCCCCTCTGATTCAGCCCCTCTGTTTCAGCCCCTCTGTTTCAGCCCCTCTGTTTCTCGCCCTCTGTTTCAGCCCCTCTGTTTCTCGCCCTCTGTTCCAGCCCCTCTGTTTCAGCCCCTCTGTTTCAGCTACTGTGTTTCGCGCCCCTCTGTTTCAGCCCCTCTGTTTCAGCCCCTCTGTTTCTCGCCCTCTGTTTCAGCCCCTCTGTTTCTCGCCCTCTGTTTCAGCCCCTCTGTTTCTCGCCCTCTGTTTCAGCCCCTCTGTTTCAGCCCCTCTGTTTCAGCCCCTCTGTTTCTCGCCCTCTGTTTCAGCCCCTCTGTTTCAGCCCCTCTGTTTCGCGCTCTCTGTTTCTCGCCCTCTGTTTCAGCCCCTCTGTTTCAGCCCCTCTGTTTCAGCCCCACTGTTTCAGCACCTCTGTTTCAGCCCCTCTGTTTCAGCCCCTCTGTTTCTCCCCCTCTGTTTCAGACCCTCTGTTTCTCGCAATCTGATTCAGCCCCTCTGTTTCAGCCCCTCTGTTTCAGCCCCTCTGTTTCTCGCCCTCTGTTTCAGCCCCTCTGTTTATCGCCCTCTGTTTCAGCCCCTCTGTTTCTCTCCCTCTGTTTCAGCCCCTCTGTTTCAGCCCCTCTGTTTCAGCCCCACTGTTTCAGCACCTCTGTTTCAGCCCCTCTGTTTCAGCCCCTCTGTTTCAGCCCCTCTGTTTCTCGCCCTTTGTTTCAGCCCCTCTGTTTCTCGCTTTCTGTTCCAGCCCCTCTGTTTCAGCACCTCTGTTTCAGCTACTGTGTTTCGCGCCCCTCTGTTTCAGCCCCTCTGTTTCAGCCCCTCTGCTTCTCGCCCTCTGTTTCAGCCCCTCTGTTTCTCGCCCTCTGTTTCAGCCCCTCTGTTTCTCGCCCTCTGTTTCAGCCCCTCTGTTTCAGCCCCTCTGTTTCAGCCCCTCTGTTTCTCGCCCTCTGTTTCAGCCCCTCTGTTTCTCACCCTCTGTTTCAGCCCCTCTGTTTCAGCCCCTCAGTTTCTCACCCTCTGTTTCAGCCCCTCTGTTTCAGACCCTCTGTTTCTCGCACTCTGATTCAGCCCCTCTGTTTCTCGCCCTCTGTTTCAGCCCCTCTGTTTATCGCCCTCTGTTTCAGCCCCTCTGTTTCTCTCCCTCTGTTTCAGCCCCTCTGTTTCAGCCCCTCTGTTTCAGCCCCTCTGCTTCTCGCCCTCTGTTTCAGCCCCTCTGTTTCTCGCCCTCTGTTTCAGCCCCTCTGTTTCTCGCCCTCTGTTTCAGCCCCTCTGTTTCAGCCCCTCTGTTTCAGCCCCTCTGTTTCTCGCCCTCTGTTTCAGCCCCTCTGTTTCTCACCCTCTGTTTCAGCCCCTCTGTTTCAGCCCCTCAGTTTCTCACCCTCTGTTTCAGCCCCTCTGTTTCAGCCCCTCTGTTTCTCGCACTCTGATTCAGCCCCTCTGTTTCTCGCCCTCTGTTTCAGCCCCTCTGTTTATCACCCTCTGTTTCAGCCCCTCTGTTTCTCTCCCTCTGTTTCAGCCCCTCTGTTTCAGCACCTCTGTTTCAGCCCCTCTGATTCAGCCCCTCTGTTTCAGCCCCTCTGTTTCAGCCCCTCTGTTTCTCGCCCTCTGTTTCAGCCCCTCTGTTTCTCGCCCTCTGTTCCAGCCCCTCTGTTTCAGCCCCTCTGTTTCAGCTACTGTGTTTCGCGCCCCTCTGTTTCAGCCCCTCTGTTTCAGCCCCTCTGTTTCTCGCCCTCTGTTTCAGCCCCTCTGTTTCTCGCCCTCTGTTTCAGCCCCTCTGTTTCTCGCCCTCTGTTTCAGCCCCTCTGTTTCAGCCCCTCTGTTTCAGCCCCTCTGTTTCTCGCCCTCTGTTTCAGCCCCTCTGTTTCAGCCCCTCTGTTTCGCGCTCTCTGTTTCTCGCCCTCTGTTTCAGCCCCTCTGTTTCAGCCCCTCTGTTTCAGCCCCACTGTTTCAGCACCTCTGTTTCAGCCCCTCTGTTTCAGCCCCTCTGTTTCTCCCCCTCTGTTTCAGACCCTCTGTTTCTCGCAATCTGATTCAGCCCCTCTGTTTCAGCCCCTCTGTTTCAGCCCCTCTGTTTCTCGCCCTCTGTTTCAGCCCCTCTGTTTATCGCCCTCTGTTTCAGCCCCTCTGTTTCTCTCCCTCTGTTTCAGCCCCTCTGTTTCAGCCCCTCTGTTTCAGCCCCACTGTTTCAGCACCTCTGTTTCAGCCCCTCTGTTTCAGCCCCTCTGTTTCAGCCCCTCTGTTTCTCGCCCTTTGTTTCAGCCCCTCTGTTTCTCGCTTTCTGTTCCAGCCCCTCTGTTTCAGCACCTCTGTTTCAGCTACTGTGTTTCGCGCCCCTCTGTTTCAGCCCCTCTGTTTCAGCCCCTCTGCTTCTCGCCCTCTGTTTCAGCCCCTCTGTTTCTCGCCCTCTGTTTCAGCCCCTCTGTTTCTCGCCCTCTGTTTCAGCCCCTCTGTTTCAGCCCCTCTGTTTCAGCCCCTCTGTTTCTCGCCCTCTGTTTCAGCCCCTCTGTTTCTCACCCTCTGTTTCAGCCCCTCTGTTTCAGCCCCTCAGTTTCTCACCCTCTGTTTCAGCCCCTCTGTTTCAGACCCTCTGTTTCAGCCCCTCTGTTTCAGCCCCACTGCTTCAGCACCTCTGTTTCAGCCCCTCTGTTTCAGCCCCTCTGTTTCTCCCCCTCTGTTTCAGACCCTCTGTTTCTCGCAATCTGATTCAGCCCCTCTGTTTCAGCCCCTCTGTTTCAGCCCCTCTGTTTCTCGCCCTCTGTTTCAGCCCCTCCGTTTATCGCCCTCTGTTTCAGCCCCTCTGTTTCTCTCCCTCTGTTTCAGCCCCTCTGTTTCAGCCCCTCTGTTTCAGCCCCACTGTTTCAGCACCTCTGTTTCAGCCCCTCTGTTTCAGCCCCTCTGTTTCAGCCCCTCTGTTTCTCGCCCTTTGTTTCAGCCCCTCTGTTTCTCGCTTTCTGTTCCAGCCCCTCTGTTTCAGCCCCTCTGTTTCAGCTACTGTGTTTCGCGCCCCTCTGTTTCAGCCCCTCTGTTTCAGCCCCTCTGCTTCTCGCCCTCTGTTTCAGCCCCTCTGTTTCTCACCCTCTGTTTCAGCCCCTCTGTTTCTCGCCCTCTGTTTCAGCCCCTCTGTTTCAGCCCCTCTGTTTCAGCCCCTCTGTTTCAGCCCCTCTGTTTCTCACCCTCTGTTTCAGCCCCTCTGTTTCAGCCCCTCTGTTTCTCACCCTCTGTTTCAGCCCCTCTGTTTCAGCCCCTATGTTTCTCCCCCTTTGTTTCAGCCCCTCTGTTTCTCGCCCTTTGTTTCAGCCCCTCTGTTTCTCGCCCTCTGATTCAGCCCCTCTGTTTCTCGCCCTCTGTTTCAGCCCCTCTGTTTCTCACCCTCTGTTTCAGCCCCTCTGTTTCAGCCCCTCTGTTTCTCGCCCTCTGTTTCAGCCCCTCTGTTTCTCGCCCTCTGTTTCAGCCCCTCTGTTTCTCGCCCTCTGTTTCAGCCCCTCTGTTTATCGCCCTCTGTTTCAGCCCCTCTGTTTCTCGCGCTCTGTTTCAGCCCCTCTGATTCAGCCCCTCTGTTTCTCCCCCTTTGTTTCAGCCCCTCTGTTTCTCGCCCTCTGTTTCAGCCCCTCTGTTTCTCGCCCTCTGATTCAGCCCCTCTGTTTCTCGCCCTCTGTTTCAGCCCCTCTGTTTCTCACCCTCTGTTTCAGCCCCTCTGTTTCAGTCCCTCTGTTTCTCGCCCTCTGTTTCAGCCCCTCTGTTTCTCGCCCTCTGTTTCAGCCCCTCTGATTCAGCCCCTCTGTTTCTCGCCCTTTGTTTCAGCCCCTCTGTTTCTCCCCCTCTGTTTCAGCCCCTCTGTTTCAGCCCCTCTGTTTCTCGCACTCTGATTCAGCCCCTCTGTTTCTCGCCCTCTGTTTCAGCCCCTCTGTTTATCGCCCTCTGTTTCAGCCCCTCTGTTTCTCTCCCTCTGTTTCAGCCCCTCTGTTTCAGCCCCTCTGTTTCAGCCCCACTGTTTCAGCACCTCTGTTTCAGCCCCTCTGTTTCAGCCCCTCTGTTTCAGCCCCTCTGTTTCTCGCCCTCTGTTTCAGCCCCTCTGTTTCTCGCCCTCTGTTCCAGCCCCTCTGTTTCAGCCCCTCTGTTTCAGCTACTGTGTTTCGCGCCCCTCTGTTTCAGCCCCTCTGTTTCAGCCCCTCTGTTTCTCGCCCTCTGTTTCAGCCCCTCTGTTTCTCGCCCTCTGTTTCAGCCCCTCTGTTTCTCGCCCTCTGTTTCAGCCCCTCTGTTTCAGCCCCTCTGTTTCAGCCCCTCTGTTTCTCGCCCTCTGTTTCAGCCCCTCTGTTTCAGCCCCTCTGTTTCGCGCTCTCTGTTTCTCGCCCTCTGTTTCAGCCCCTCTGTTTCAGCCCCTCTGTTTCAGCCCCACTGTTTCAGCACCTCTGTTTCAGCCCCTCTGTTTCAGCCCCTCTGTTTCTCCCCCTCTGTTTCAGCCCCTCTGTTTCTCGCAATCTGATTCAGCCCCTCTGTTTCAGCCCCTCTGTTTCAGCCCCTCTGTTTCTCGCCCTCTGTTTCAGCCCCTCTGTTTATCGCCCTCTGTTTCAGCCCCTCTGTTTCAGCCCCTCTGTTTCAGCCCCACTGTTTCAGCACCTCTGTTTCAGCCCCTCTGTTTCAGCCCCTCTGTTTCAGCCCCTCTGTTTCTCGCCCTTTGTTTCAGCCCCTCTGTTTCTCGCTTTCTGTTCCAGCCCCTCTGTTTCAGCCCCTCTGTTTCAGCTACTGTGTTTCGCGCCCCTCTGTTTCAGCCCCTCTGTTTCAGCCCCTCTGCTTCTCGCCCTCTGTTTCAGCCCCTCTGTTTCTCGCCCTCTGTTTCAGCCCCTCTGTTTCTCGCCCTCTGTTTCAGCCCCTCTGTTTCAGCCCCTCTGTTTCAGCCCCTCTGTTTCTCGCCCTCTGTTTCAGCCCCTCTGTTTCTCACCCTCTGTTTCAGCCCCTCTGTTTCTCACCCTCTGTTTCAGCCCCTTTGTTTCAGCCCCTCTGTTTCTCGCCCTCTGTTTCAGCCCCTCTGTTTATCGCCCTCTGTTTCAGCCCCTCTGTTTCTCGCGCTCTGTTTCAGCCCCTCTGATTCAGCCCCTCTGTTTCTCCCCCTTTGTTTCAGCCCCTCTGTTTCTCGCCCTCTGTTTCAGCCCCTCTGTTTCTCGCCCTCTGATTCAGCCCCTCTGTTTCTCGCCCTCTGTTTCAGCCCCTCTGTTTCTCCCCCTTTGTTTCAGCCCCTCTGTTTCTCGCCCTTTGTTTCAGCCCCTCTGTTTCTCGCCCTCTGATTCAGCCCCTCTGTTTCTCGCCCTCTGTTTAAGCCCCTCTGTTTCTCGCCCTTTGTTTCAGCCCCTCTGTTTCTCCCCCTCTGTTTCAGCCCCTCTGTTTCAGCCCCTCTGTTTCTCGCACTCTGATTCAGCCCCTCTGTTTCTCGCCCTCTGTTTCAGCCCCTCTGTTTATCGCCCTCTGTTTCAGCCCCTCTGTTTCTCTCCCTCTGTTTCAGCCCCTCTGTTTCAGCCCCTCTGTTTCAGCCCCACTGTTTCAGCACCTCTGTTTCAGCCCCTCTGATTCAGCCCCTCTGTTTCAGCCCCTCTGTTTCAGCCCCTCTGTTTCTCGCCCTCTGTTTCAGCCCCTCTGTTTCTCGCCCTCTGTTCCAGCCCCTCTGTTTCAGCCCCTCTGTTTCAGCTACTGTGTTTCGCGCCCCTCTGTTTCAGCCCCTCTGTTTCAGCCCCTCTGTTTCTCGCCCTCTGTTTCAGCCCCTCTGTTTCTCGCCCTCTGTTTCAGCCCCTCTGTTTCTCGCCCTCTGTTTCAGCCCCTCTGTTTCAGCCCCTCTGTTTCAGCCCCTCTGTTTCTCGCCCTCTGTTTCAGCCCCTCTGTTTCAGCCCCTCTGTTTCGCGCTCTCTGTTTCTCGCCCTCTGTTTCAGCCCCTCTGTTTCAGCCCCTCTGTTTCAGCCCCACTGTTTCAGCCCCTCTGTTTCAGCCCCTCTGTTTCAGCCCCTCTGTTTCTCCCCCTCTGTTTCAGACCCTCTGTTTCTCGCAATCTGATTCAGCCCCTCTGTTTCAGCCCCTCTGTTTCAGCCCCTCTGTTTCTCGCCCTCTTTTTCAGCCCCTCTGTTTATCGCCCTCTGTTTCAGCCCCTCTGTTTCTCTCCCTCTGTTTCAGCCCCTCTGTTTCAGCCCCTCTGTTTCAGCCCCACTGTTTCAGCACCTCTGTTTCAGCCCCTCTGTTTCAGCCCCTCTGTTTCAGCCCCTCTGTTTCTCGCCCTTTGTTTCAGCCCCTCTGTTTCTCGCTTTCTGTTCCAGCCCCTCTGTTTCAGCCCCTCTGTTTCAGCTACTGTGTTTCGCGCCTCTCTGTTTCAGCCCCTCTGTTTCAGCCCCTCTGCTTCTCGCCCTCTGTTTCAGCCCCTCTGTTTCTCGCCCTCTGTTTCAGCCCCTCTGTTTCTCGCCCTCTGTTTCAGCCCCTCTGTTTCAGCCCCTCTGTTTCTCGCCCTCTGTTTCAGCCCCTCTGTTTCTCGCCCTCTGTTTCAGCCCCTCTGTTTCAGCCCTTCTGTTTCTCACCCTCTGTTTCAGCCCCTCTGTTTCAGCCCCTATGTTTCTCCCCCTTTGTTTCAGCCCCTCTGTTTCTCGCCCTTTGTTTCAGCCCCTCTGTTTCTCGCCCTCTGATTCAGCCCCTCTGTTTCTCGCCCTCTGTTTCAGCCCCTCTGTTTCAGCCCCTCTGTTTCAGCCCCTCTGTTTCTCGCCCTCTGTTTCAGCCCCTCTGTTTCTCACCCTCTGTTTCAGCCCCTCTGTTTCAGCCCCTCCGTTTCAGCCCCTCTGTTTCTCGCCCTCTGTTTCAGCCCCTCTGTTTCAGCCCCTCTGTTTCGCGCTCTCTGTTTCTCGCCCTCTGTTTCAGCCCCTCTGTTTCAGCCCCTCTGTTTCAGCCCCTCTGTTTCAGCCCCTCTGTTTCTAGCCCTCTGTTTCAGCCCATCTGTTTCTCGCACACTGTTTCAGCCTCTCTGTTTCTCGCCCTCTGTTTCAGCCCCTCTGTTTCTCGCCCCACTGTTTCAGCACCTCTGTTTCAGCCCCTCTGATTCAGCCCCTCTGTTTCAGCCCCTCTGTTTCAGCCCCTCTGTTTCTCGCCCTCTGTTTCAGCCCCTCTGTTTCTCGCCCTCTGTTCCAGCCCCTCTGTTTCAGCCCCTCTGTTTCAGCTACTGTGTTTCGCGCCCCTCTGTTTCAGCCCCTCTGTTTCAGCCCCTCTGTTTCTCGCCCTCTGTTTCAGCCCCTCTGTTTCAGCCCCTCTGTTTCAGCCCCTCTGTTTCTCGCCCTCTGTTTCAGCCCCTCTGTTTCAGCCCCTCTGTTTCGCGCTCTCTGTTTCTCGCCCTCTGTTTCAGCCCCTCTGTTTCAGCCCCTCTGTTTCAGCCCCACTGTTTCAGCACCTCTGTTTCAGCCCCTCTGTTTCAGCCCCTCTGTTTCTCCCCCTCTGTTTCAGACCCTCTGTTTCTCGCAATCTGATTCAGCCCCTCTGTTTCAGCCCCTCTGTTTCAGCCCCTCTGTTTCTCGCCCTCTTTTTCAGCCCCTCTGTTTATCGCCCTCTGTTTCAGCCCCTCTGTTTCTCTCCCTCTGTTTCAGCCCCTCTGTTTCAGCCCCTCTGTTTCAGCCCCACTGTTTCAGCACCTCTGTTTCAGCCCCTCTGTTTCAGCCCCTCTGTTTCAGCCCCTCTGTTTCTCGCCCTTTGTTTCAGCCCCTCTGTTTCTCGCTTTCTGTTCCAGCCCCTCTGTTTCAGCCCCTCTGTTTCAGCTACTGTGTTTCGCGCCTCTCTGTTTCAGCCCCTCTGTTTCAGCCCCTCTGCTTCTCGCCCTCTGTTTCAGCCCCTCTGTTTCTCGCCCTCTGTTTCAGCCCCTCTGTTTCTCGCCCTCTGTTTCAGCCCCTCTGTTTCAGCCCCTCTGTTTCTCGCCCTCTGTTTCAGCCCCTCTGTTTCTCACCCTCTGTTTCAGCCCCTCTGTTTCAGCCCTTCTGTTTCTCACCCTCTGTTTCAGCCCCTCTGTTTCAGCCCCTATGTTTCTCCCCCTTTGTTTCAGCCCCTCTGTTTCTCGCCCTTTGTTTCAGCCCCTCTGTTTCTCGCCCTCTGATTCAGCCCCTCTGTTTCTCGCCCTCTGTTTCAGCCCCTCTGTTTCAGCCCCTCTGTTTCAGCCCCTCTGTTTCTCGCCCTCTGTTTCAGCCCCTCTGTTTCTCACCCTCTGTTTCAGCCCCTCTGTTTCAGCCCCTCCGTTTCAGCCCCTCTGTTTCTCGCCCTCTGTTTCAGCCCCTCTGTTTCAGCCCCTCTGTTTCGCGCTCTCTGTTTCTCGCCCTCTGTTTCAGCCCCTCTGTTTCAGCCCCTCTGTTTCAGCCCCTCTGTTTCAGCCCCTCTGTTTCTAGCCCTCTGTTTCAGCCCATCTGTTTCTCGCACACTGTTTCAGCCTCTCTGTTTCTCGCCCTCTGTTTCAGCCCCTCTGATTCAGCCCCTCTGTTTCTCGCCCTTTGTTTCAGCCCCTCTGTTTCTCGCCCTCTGTTTCAGCCCCTCTGTTTCAGCCCCTCTGTTTCAGCCCCTCTGTTTCTCGCACTCTGATTCAGCCCCTCTGTTTCAGCCCCTCTGTTTCAGCCCCTCTTTTTCAGCGCCTCTGTTTCTCGCCCTCTGTTTCAGACCCTCTGTTTATCGCCCACTGTTTCAGCCCCTGTGTTTCTCGCACTCTGATTCGGCGCCTCTGTTTCAGCCCCTCTGTTTCTCGCCCTCTGTTTAAGCCACTCTGTTTCTCGCCCTCTGTTTCAGCCCCTCTGTTTCTCGCCCGCTGTTTCAGCCACTCTGTTTCTCGCCCTCTCTTTCAGCCCCTCTGATTCAGCCCCTCTGATTCAGCCCCTCTGTTTCCCGCCCCTCTGTTTCAGCCCCTCTGTTTCAGCCCCTCTGTTTCTCGCCCTCTGTTTCAGCCCCTCTGTTTCACGCTCTCTGTTTCAGCCCCTCTGTTTCAGCCCCTCTGTATCTCGCCCTATGTTTCAGCCCCTCTGTTTCAGCCCCTCTGTTTCTCGCCCTCAGTTTCAGCCCCTCTGTTTCCCGCCCCTCTGTTTCCCGCCGCTCTGTTTCAGCCCCTCTGTTTCAGCCCCTCTGTTTCAGCCTCTCTGTTTCAGCCCCTCTGTTTCTCGCCCTCTGATTCAGCCCCTCTGTTTCTCGCCCTCTGTTTCAGCCCCTCTGTTTCTCACCCTCTGTTTCAGCCCCTCTGTTTCAGCCCCTCTGTTTCTCGCCCTCTGTTTCAGCCCCTCTGTTTCTCGCCCTCTGTTTCAGCCCCTCTGATTCAGCCCCTCTGTTTCTCGCCCTTTGTTTCAGCCCCTCTGTTTCTCGCCCTCTGTTTCAGCCCCTCTGTTTCAGCCCCTCTGTTTCAGCCCCTCTGTTTCTCGCACTCTGATTCAGCCCCTCTGTTTCAGCCCCTCTGTTTCAGCCCCTCTTTTTCAGCGCCTCTGTTTCTCGCCCTCTGTTTCAGCCCCTCTGTTTATCGCCCACTGTTTCAGCCCCTGTGTTTCTCGCACTCTGATTCGGCGCCTCTGTTTCAGCCCCTCTGTTTCTCGCCCTCTGTTTAAGCCACTCTGTTTCTCGCCCTCTCTTTCAGCCCCTCTGATTCAGCCCCTCTGATTCAGCCCCTCTGTTTCCCGCCCCTCTGTTTCAGCCCCTCTGTTTCAGCCCCTCTGTTTCTCGCCCTCTGTTTCAGCCCCTCTGTTTCACGCTCTCTGTTTCAGCCCCTCTGTTTCAGCCCCTCTGTATCTCGCCCTCTGTTTCTCGCCCTCTGATTCAGCCCCTCTGTTTCTCGCCCTCAGTTTCAGCCCCTCTGTTTCCCGCCCCTCTGTTTCCCGCCGCTCTGATTCAGCCCCTCTGTTTCTCGCCCTTTGTTTCAGCCCCTCTGTTTCTCGCCCTCTGTTTCAGCCCCTCTGTTTCAGCCCCTCTGTTTCAGCCCCTCTGTTTCTCGCACTCTGATTCAGCCCCTCTGTTTCAGCCCCTCTGTTTCAGCCCCTCTTTTTCAGCGCCTCTGTTTCTCGCCCTCTGTTTCAGACCCTCTGTTTATCGCCCACTGTTTCAGCCCCTGTGTTTCTCGCACTCTGATTCGGCGCCTCTGTTTCAGCCCCTCTGTTTCTCGCCCTCTGTTTAAGCCACTCTGTTTCTCGCCCTCTGTTTCAGCCCCTCTGTTTCTCGCCCGCTGTTTCAGCCACTCTGTTTCTCGCCCTCTCTTTCAGCCCCTCTGATTCAGCCCCTCTGATTCAGCCCCTCTGTTTCCCGCCCCTCTGTTTCAGCCCCTCTGTTTCAGCCCCTCTGTTTCTCGCCCTCTGTTTCAGCCCCTCTGTTTCACGCTCTCTGTTTCAGCCCCTCTGTTTCAGCCCCTCTGTATCTCGCCCTATGTTTCAGCCCCTCTGTTTCAGCCCCTCTGTTTCTCGCCCTCAGTTTCAGCCCCTCTGTTTCCCGCCCCTCTGTTTCCCGCCGCTCTGTTTCAGCCCCTCTGTTTCAGCCCCTCTGTTTCAGCCTCTCTGTTTCAGCCCCTCTGTTTCTCGCCCTCTGATTCAGCCCCTCTGTTTCTCGCCCTCTGTTTCAGCCCCTCTGTTTCTCACCCTCTGTTTCAGCCCCTCTGTTTCAGCCCCTCTGTTTCTCGCCCTCTGTTTCAGCCCCTCTGTTTCTCGCCCTCTGTTTCAGCCCCTCTGATTCAGCCCCTCTGTTTCTCGCCCTTTGTTTCAGCCCCTCTGTTTCTCGCCCTCTGTTTCAGCCCCTCTGTTTCAGCCCCTCTGTTTCAGCCCCTCTGTTTCTCGCACTCTGATTCAGCCCCTCTGTTTCAGCCCCTCTGTTTCAGCCCCTCTTTTTCAGCGCCTCTGTTTCTCGCCCTCTGTTTCAGCCCCTCTGTTTATCGCCCACTGTTTCAGCCCCTGTGTTTCTCGCACTCTGATTCGGCGCCTCTGTTTCAGCCCCTCTGTTTCTCGCCCTCTGTTTAAGCCACTCTGTTTCTCGCCCTCTCTTTCAGCCCCTCTGTTTCTCGCCCGCTGTTTCAGCCACTCTGTTTCTCGCCCTCTCTTTCAGCCCCTCTGATTCAGCCCCTCTGATTCAGCCCCTCTGTTTCCCGCCCCTCTGTTTCAGCCCCTCTGTTTCAGCCCCTCTGTTTCTCGCCCTCTGTTTCAGCCCCTCTGTTTCACGCTCTCTGTTTCAGCCCCTCTGTTTCAGCCCCTCTGTATCTCGCCCTATGTTTCAGCCCCTCTGTTTCAGCCCCTCTGTTTCTCGCCCTCAGTTTCAGCCCCTCTGTTTCCCGCCCCTCTGTTTCCCGCCGCTCTGTTTCAGCCCCTCTGTTTCAGCCCCTCTGTTTCAGCCTCTCTGTTTCAGCCCCTCTGTTTCTCGCCCTCTGTTTCAGCCCCTCTGTTTCAGCCCCTCTGTTTCGCGCTCTCTGTTTCTCGCCCTCTGTTTCAGCCCCTCTGTTTCAGCCCCTCTGTTTCAGCCCCTCTGTTTCTAGCCCTCTGTTTCAGCCCTTCTGTTTCTCGCACTCTGTTTCAGCCTCTCTGTTTCTCGCCCTCTGTTTCAGCCACTCTGTTACGCGAACCTCTGTTTCAGCCCCTCTGTTTCTCGCCATCTGTTTCAGCCACTCTGTTTCGCGCCCCTCCGTTTCAGCCCCTCTGTTTCAGCCCCTCTGTTTCTCACTCTCTGTTTCAGCCCCTCTGTTTCCCGCCCTCTGTTTCAGCCCCTCAGTTTCTCGCCCTCTGTTGCAGCCCCTCTGTTTCAGCCACTCTGTTTCTCGACCTCTGTTTCAGCCTCTCTGTTTCTCACCCTCTGTTTCAGCCCCTCTGTTTCAGCCCCTCTGTTTCTCGCCCTGTGTTTCAGCCCCTCTGTTTCACGCCCTCTATTTCAGACCCTCTGTTTCAGCCACTCTGTTTCTCGCCCTCTGTTTCTGCCCCTCTGTTTCTCACCCTCTGTTTCACCCCCTCTGTTTCAGCCCCTCTGTTTCAGCCCCTCTGTTTCTCCCCCTTTGTTTCAGCCCCTCTGTTTCTCGCCCTCTGTTTCAGCCCCTCTGTTTCTCGCCCTCTGATTCAGCCCCTCTGTTTCTCGCCCTCTGTTTCAGCCCCTCTGTTTCTCGCCCTCTGTTTCAGCCCCTCTGTTTCAGCCCCTCTGATTCAGCCCCTCTGTTTCTCGCCCTTTGGTTCAGCCCCTCTGTTTCTCCCCCTCTGTTTCAGTCCCTCTGTTTCTCGCACTCTGATTCAGCCCCTCTGTTTCAGCCCCTCTGTTTCATCCCCTCTATTTCTCGCCCTTTGTTTCAGCCCCTCTGTTTAACGCCCTCTGTTTCAGCCCCTCTGTTTCTCTCCCTCTGTTTCAGCCCCTCTGTTTCAGCCCCTCTGTTTCAGCCCCACTGTTTCAGCCCCTCTGTTTCTCGCCCTCTATTTCAGACCCTCTGTTTCTCGCCCTCTGTTTCAGCCCCTCTGATTCAGCCCCTCTGTTTCTTGCCCTTTGTTTCAGCCCCTCTGTTTCTCGCCTTCTGTTTCCGACCCTCTGTTTCATCCCCTCTTTTTCAGCCCCTTTTTTTTTCGCCCTCTGTTTCAGCCCCTCTGTTTCTCTCCCTCTGTTTCAGCCCCTCTGTTTCAGACCCTCTGTTTCAGCCCCTCTGTTTCAGCCCCACTGCTTCAGCACCTCTGTTTCAGCCCCTCTGTTTCAGCCCCTCTGTTTCTCCCCCTCTGTTTCAGCCCCTCTGTTTCTCGCAATCTGATTCAGCCCCTCTGTTTCAGCCCCTCTGTTTCAGCCCCTCTGTTTCTCGCCCTCTGTTTCAGCCCCTCCGTTTATCGCCCTCTGTTTCAGCCCCTCTGTTTCTCTCCCTCTGTTTCAGCCCCTCTGTTTCAGCCCCTCTGTTTCAGCCCCACTGTTTCAGCACCTCTGTTTCAGCCCCTCTGTTTCAGCCCCTCTGTTTCAGCCCCTCTGTTTCTCGCCCTTTGTTTCAGCCCCTCTGTTTCTCGCTTTCTGTTCCAGCCCCTCTGTTTCAGCCCCTCTGTTTCAGCTACTGTGTTTCTCGCCCCTCTGTTTCAGCCCCTCTGCTTCTCGCCCTCTGTTTCAGCCCCTCTGTTTCTCACCCTCTGTTTCAGCCCCTCTGTTTCTCGCCCTCTGTTTCAGCCCCTCTGTTTCAGCCCCTCTGTTTCAGCCCCTCTGTTTCAGCCCCTCTGTTTCTCACCCTCTGTTTCAGCCCCTCTGTTTCAGCCCCTCTGTTTCTCACCCTCTGTTTCAGCCCCTCTGTTTCAGCCCCTATGTTTCTCCCCCTTTGTTTCAGCCCCTCTGTTTCTCGCCCTTTGTTTCAGCCCCTCTGTTTCTCGCCCTCTGATTCAGCCCCTCTGTTTCTCGCCCTCTGTTTCAGCCCCTCTGTTTCTCACCCTCTGTTTCAGCCCCTCTGTTTCAGCCCCTCTGTTTCTCGCCCTCTGTTTCAGCCCCTCTGTTTCTCGCCCTCTGTTTCAGCCCCTCTGTTTCATCCCCTCTGTTTCAGCCCCTCTGTTTCTCGCCCTCTGTTTCAGCACCTCTGTTTATCGCCCTCTGTTTCAGCCCCTCTGTTTCTCGCGCTCTGTTTCAGCCCCTCTGATTCAGCCCCTCTGTTTCTCCCCCTTTGTTTCAGCCCCTCTGTTTCTCGCCCTCTGTTTCAGCCCCTCTGTTTCTCGCCCTCTGATTCAGCCCCTCTGTTTCTCGCCCTCTGTTTCAGCCCCTCTGTTTCTCACCCTCTGTTTCAGCCCCTCTGTTTCAGCCGCTCTGTTTCTCGCCCTCTGTTTCAGCCCCTCTGTTTCTCGCCCTCTGTTTCAGCCCCTCTGATTCAGCCCCTCTGTTTCTCGCCCTTTGTTTCAGCCCCTCTGTTTCTCCCCCTCTGTTTCAGCCCCTCTGTTTCAGCCCCTCTGTTTCTCGCACTCTGATTCAGCCCCTCTGTTTCTCGCCCTCTGTTTCAGCCCCTCTGTTTATCGCCCTCTGTTTCAGCCCCTCTGTTTCTCTCCCTCTGTTTCAGCCCCTCTGTTTCAGCCCCACTGTTTCAGCACCTCTGTTTCAGCCCCTCTGTTTCAGCCCCTCTGTTTCAGCCCCTCTGTTTCAGCCCCTCTGTTTCTCGCCCTCTGTTTCAGCCCCTCTGTTTCTCGCCCTCTGTTCCAGCCCCTCTGTTTCAGCCCCTCTGTTTCAGCTACTGTGTTTCGCGCCCCTCTGTTTCAGCCCCTCTGTTTCAGCCCCTCTGTTTCTCGCCCTCTGTTTCAGCCCCTCTGTTTCTCGCCCTCTGTTTCAGCCCCTCTGTTTCTCGCCCTCTGTTTCAGCCCCTCTGTTTCAGCCCCTCTGTTTCAGCCCCTCTGTTTCTCGCCCTCTGTTTCAGCCCCTCTGTTTCAGCCCCTCTGTTTCGCGCTCTCTGTTTCTCGCCCTCTGTTTCAGCCCCTCTGTTTCAGCCCCTCTGTTTCAGCCCCACTGTTTCAGCACCTCTGTTTCAGCCCCTCTGTTTCAGCCCCTCTGTTTCTCCCCCTCTGTTTCAGCCCCTCTGATTCTCGCAATCTGATTCAGCCCCTCTGTTTCAGCCCCTCTGTTTCAGCCCCTCTGTTTCTCGCCCTCTGTTTCAGCCCCTCTGTTTATCGCCCTCTGTTTCAGCCCCTCTGTTTCAGCCCCTCTGTTTCAGCCCCACTGTTTCAGCACCTCTGTTTCAGCCCCTCTGTTTCAGCCCCTCTGTTTCAGCCCCTCTGTTTCTCGCCCTTTGTTTCAGCCCCTCTGTTTCTCGCTTTCTGTTCCAGCCCCTCTGTTTCAGCCCCTCTGTTTCAGCTACTGTGTTTCGCGCCCCTCTGTTTCAGCCCCTCTGTTTCAGCCCCTCTGCTTCTCGCCCTCTGTTTCAGCCCCTCTGTTTCTCGCCCTCTGTTTCAGCCCCTCTGTTTCTCGCCCTCTGTTTCAGCCCCTCTGTTTCAGCCCCTCTGTTTCAGCCCCTCTGTTTCTCGCCCTCTGTTTCAGCCCCTCTGTTTCTCACCCTCTGTTTCAGCCCCTCTGTTTCAGCCCCTCTGTTTCTCACCCTCTGTTTCAGCCCCTTTGTTTCAGCCCCTCTGTTTCTCGCCCTCTGTTTCAGCCCCTCTGTTTATCGCCCTCTGTTTCAGCCCCTCTGTTTCTCGCGCTCTGTTTCAGCCCCTCTGATTCAGCCCCTCTGTTTCTCCCCCTTTGTTTCAGCCCCTCTGTTTCTCGCCCTCTGTTTCAGCCCCTCTGTTTCTCGCCCTCTGATTCAGCCCCTCTGTTTCTCGCCCTCTGTTTCAGCCCCTCTGTTTCTCCCCCTTTGTTTCAGCCCCTCTGTTTCTCGCCCTTTGTTTCAGCCCCTCTGTTTCTCGCCCTCTGATTCAGCCCCTCTGTTTCTCGCCCTCTGTTTAAGCCCCTCTGTTTCTCGCCCTTTGTTTCAGCCCCTCTGTTTCTCCCCCTCTGTTTCAGCCCCTCTGTTTCAGCCCCTCTGTTTCTCGCACTCTGATTCAGCCCCTCTGTTTCTCGCCCTCTGTTTCAGCCCCTCTGTTTATCGCCCTCTGTTTCAGCCCCTCTGTTTCTCTCCCTCTGTTTCAGCCCCTCTGTTTCAGCCCCTCTGTTTCAGCCCCACTGTTTCAGCACCTCTGTTTCAGCCCCTCTGATTCAGCCCCTCTGTTTCAGCCCCTCTGTTTCAGCCCCTCTGTTTCTCGCCCTCTGTTTCAGCCCCTCTGTTTCTCGCCCTCTGTTCCAGCCCCTCTGTTTCAGCCCCTCTGTTTCAGCTACTGTGTTTCGCGCCCCTCTGTTTCAGCCCCTCTGTTTCAGCCCCTCTGTTTCTCGCCCTCTGTTTCAGCCCCTCTGTTTCTCGCCCTCTGTTTCAGCCCCTCTGTTTCTCGCCCTCTGTTTCAGCCCCTGTGTTTCAGCCCCTCTGTTTCAGCCCCTCTGTTTCTCGCCCTCTGTTTCAGCCCCTCTGTTTCAGCCCCTCTGTTTCGCGCTCTCTGTTTCTCGCCCTCTGTTTCAGCCCCTCTGTTTCAGCCCCTCTGTTTCAGCCCCACTGTTTCAGCACCTCTGTTTCAGCCCCTCTGTTTCAGCCCCTCTGTTTCTCCCCCTCTGTTTCAGACCCTCTGTTTCTCGCAATCTGATTCAGCCCCTCTGTTTCAGCCCCTCTGTTTCAGCCCCTCTGTTTCTCGCCCTCTGTTTCAGCCCCTCTGTTTATCGCCCTCTGTTTCAGCCCCTCTGTTTCTCTCCCTCTGTTTCAGCCCCTCAGTTTCAGCCCCTCTGTTTCAGCCCCACTGTTTCAGCACCTCTGTTTCAGCCCCTCTGTTTCAGCCCCTCTGTTTCAGCCCCTCTGTTTCTCGCCCTTTGTTTCAGCCCCTCTGTTTCTCGCTTTCTGTTCCAGCCCCTCTGTTTCAGCCCCTCTGTTTCAGCTACTGTGTTTCGCGCCCCTCTGTTTC
The DNA here is from genome assembly GCF_047496795.1 of Chiloscyllium punctatum. Taxonomy (NCBI): domain Eukaryota; kingdom Metazoa; phylum Chordata; class Chondrichthyes; order Orectolobiformes; family Hemiscylliidae; genus Chiloscyllium; species Chiloscyllium punctatum. The sequence continues at coordinate 234,309 of NW_027310045.1, forward strand.
AGCCCCTCTGTTTCAGCCCCTCTGCTTCTCGCCCTCTGTTTCAGCCCCTCTGTTTCTCGCCCTCTGTTTCAGCCCCTCTGTTTCTCGCCCTCTGTTTCAGCCCCTCTGTTTCAGCCCCTCTGTTTCTCGCCCTCTGTTTCAGCCCCTCTGTTTCTCACCCTCTGTTTCAGCCCCTCTGTTTCAGCCCTTCTGTTTCTCACCCTCTGTTTCAGCCCCTCTGTTTCAGCCCCTATGTTTCTCCCCCTTTGTTTCAGCCCCTCTGTTTCTCGCCCTTTGTTTCAGCCCCTCTGTTTCTCGCCCTCTGATTCAGCCCCTCTGTTTCTCGCCCTCTGTTTCAGCCCCTCTGTTTCTCACCCTCTGTTTCAGCCCCTCTGTTTCAGCCCCTCTGTTTCTCGCCCTCTGTTTCAGCCCCTCTGTTTCTCGCCCTCTGTTTCAGCCCCTCTGTTTCATCCCCTCTGTTTCAGCCCCTCTGTTTCTCGCACTCTGATTCAGGCCCTCTGTTTCAGCCCCTCTGTTTCAGCCCCTCTGTTTCTCGCCCTCTGTTTCAGCCCCTCTGTTTATCGCCCTCTGTTTCAGCCCCTCTGTTTCTCGCCCTCTGTTTCAGCCCCTCTGATTCAGCCCCTCTGTTTCTCCCCCTTTGTTTCAGCCCCTCTGTTTCTCGCCCTCTGTTTCAGCCCCTCTGTTTCTCGCCCTCTGATTCAGCCCCTCTGTTTCTCGCCCTCTGTTTCAGCCCCTCTGTTTCTCACCCTCTGTTTCAGCCCCTCTGTTTCAGCCCCTCTGTTTCTCGCCCTCTGTTTCAGCCCCTCTGTTTCTCGCCCACTGTTTCAGCCCCTCTGATTCAGCCCCTCTGTTTCTCGCCCTTTGTTTCAGCCCCTCTGTTTCTCCCCCTCTGTTTCAGCCCCTCTGTTTCAGCCCCTCTGTTTCTCGCACTCTGATTCAGCCCCTCTGTTTCTCGCCCTCTGTTTCAGCCCCTCTGTTTATCGCCCTCTGTTTCAGCCCCTCTGTTTCTCTCCCTCTGTTTCAGCCCCTCTGTTTCAGCCCCTCTGTTTCAGCCCCACTGTTTCAGCACCTCTGTTTCAGCCCCTCTGTTTCAGCCCCTCTGTTTCAGCCCCTCTGTTTCTCGCCCTCTGTTTCAGCCCCTCTGTTTCTCGCCCTCTGTTCCAGCCCCTCTGTTTCAGCCCCTCTGTTTCAGCTACTGTGTTTCGCGCCCCTCTGTTTCAGCCCCTCTGTTTCAGCCCCTCTGTTTCTCGCCCTCTGTTTCAGCCCCTCTGTTTCTCGCCCTCTGTTTCAGCCCCTCTGTTTCTCGCCCTCTGTTTCAGCCCCTCTGTTTCAGCCCCTCTGTTTCAGCCCTTCTGTTTCTCGCCCTCTGTTTCAGCCCCTCTGTTTCAGCCCCTCTGTTTCGCGCTCTCTGTTTCTCGCCCTCTGTTTCAGCCCCTCTGTTTCAGCCCCTCTGTTTCAGCCCCTCTGTTTCAGCCCCTCTGTTTCTAGCCCTCTGTTTCAGCCCCTCTGTTTCTCGCACTCTGTTTCAGCCTCTCTGTTTCTCGCCCTCTGTTTCAGCCACCCTGTTACGCGCCCCTCTGTTTCAGCCCCTCTGTTTCTCGCCCTCTGATTCAGCCCCTCTGTTTCTCGCCCTCTATTTCAGCCCCTCTGTTTCTCACCCTCTGTTTCAGCCCCTCTGTTTCAGCCCCTCTGTTTCAGCCCCTCTGTTTCTCGCCCTCTGATTCAGCCCCTCTGTTTCTTGCCCTCTGTTTCAGCCCCTCTGTTTCTCACCCTCTGTTTCAGCCCCTCTGTTTCTTGCCCTTTGTTTCAGCCCCTCTGTTTCTCGCCCTCTGTTTCAGCCCCTCTGTTTCTCACCCTCTGTTTCAGCCCCTCTGTTTCAGACCCTCTGTTTCAGCCCCTCTGTTTCAGCCCCTCTGTTTCTCGCCCTCTGTTTCAGCCCCTCTGTTTATCGCCCTCCGTTTCAGCCCCTCTGTTTCAGCCCCTCTGTTTCTCACCCTCTGTTTCAGCCCCTCTGTTTCTCACCCTCTGTTTCAGCCCCTCTGTTTCAGACCCTCTGTTTCAGCCCCTCTGTTTCAGCCCCTCTGTTTCTCGCCCTCTGTTTCAGCCCCTCTGTTTATCGCCCTCCGTTTCAGCCCCTCTGTTTCAGCCCCTCTGTTTCTCGCCCTCTGTTTCAGCCCCTCTGTTTCAGCCCCTCTGTTTCTCACCCTCTGTTTCAGCCCCTCTGTTTCAGCCCCTATGTTTCTCCCCCTTTGTTTCAGCCCCTCTGTTTCTCGCCCTTTGTTTCAGCCCCTCTGTTTCTCGCCCTCTGATTCAGCCCCTCTGTTTCTCGCCCTCTGTTTCAGCCCCTCTGTTTCTCACCCTCTGTTTCAGCCCCTCTGTTTCAGCCCCTCTGTTTCTCGCCCTCTGTTTCAGCCCCTCTGTTTCTCGCCCTCTGTTTCAGCCCCTCTGTTTCATCCCCTCTGTTTCAGCCCCTCTGTTTCTCGCACACTGATTCAGGCCCTCTGTTTCAGCCCCTCTGTTTCAGCCCCTCTGTTTCTCGCCCTCTGTTTCAGCCCCTCTGTTTATCGCCCTCTGTTTCAGCTCCTCTGTTTCTCGCCCTCTGTTTCAGCCCCTCTGTTTCAGCCCCTCTGTTTCAGCCCCACTGCTTCAGCACCTCTGTTTCAGCCCCTCTGTTTCAGCCCCTCTGTTTCTCCCCCTCTGTTTCAGCCCCTCTGTTTCTCGCAATCTGATTCAGCCCCTCTGTTTCAGCCCCTCTGTTTCAGCCCCTCTGTTTCTCGCCCTCTGTTTCAGCCCCTCTGTTTATCGCCCTCTGTTTCAGCCCCTCTGTTTCAGCCCCTCTGTTTCAGCCCCACTGTTTCAGCACCTCTGTTTCAGCCCCTCTGTTTCAGCCCCTCTGTTTCAGCCCCTCTGTTTCTCGCCCTTTGTTTCAGCCCCTCTGTTTCTCGCTTTCTGTTCCAGCCCCTCTGTTTCAGCCCCTCTGTTTCAGCTACTGTGTTTCGCGCCCCTCTGTTTCAGCCCCTCTGTTTCAGCCCCTCTGCTTCTCGCCCTCTGTTTCAGCCCCTCTGTTTCTCGCCCTCTGTTTCAGCCCCTCTGTTTCTCGCCCTCTGTTTCAGCCCCTCTGTTTCAGCCCCTCTGTTTCAGCCCCTCTGTTTCTCGCCCTCTGTTTCAGCCCCTCTGTTTCTCACCCTCTGTTTCAGCCCCTCTGTTTCAGCCCCTCTGTTTCTCACCCTCTGTTTCAGCCCCTTTGTTTCAGCCCCTCTGTTTCTCGCCCTCTGTTTCAGCCCCTCTGTTTATCGCCCTCTGTTTCAGCCCCTCTGTTTCTCGCGCTCTGTTTCAGCCCCTCTGATTCAGCCCCTCTGTTTCTCCCCCTTTGTTTCAGCCCCTCTGTTTCTCGCCCTCTGTTTCAGCCCCTCTGTTTCTCGCCCTCTGATTCAGCCCCTCTGTTTCTCGCCCTCTGTTTCAGCCCCTCTGTTTCTCCCCCTTTGTTTCAGCCCCTCTGTTTCTCGCCCTTTGTTTCAGCCCCTCTGTTTCTCGCCCTCTGATTCAGCCCCTCTGTTTCTCGCCCTCTGTTTAAGCCCCTCTGTTTCTCGCCCTTTGTTTCAGCCCCTCTGTTTCTCCCCCTCTGTTTCAGCCCCTCTGTTTCAGCCCCTCTGTTTCTCGCACTCTGATTCAGCCCCTCTGTTTCTCGCCCTCTGTTTCAGCCCCTCTGTTTATCGCCCTCTGTTTCAGCCCCTCTGTTTCTCTCCCTCTGTTTCAGCCCCTCTGTTTCAGCCCCTCTGTTTCAGCCCCACTGTTTCAGCACCTCTGTTTCAGCCCCTCTGATTCAGCCCCTCTGTTTCAGCCCCTCTGTTTCAGCCCCTCTGTTTCTCGCCCTCTGTTTCAGCCCCTCTGTTTCTCGCCCTCTGTTCCAGCCCCTCTGTTTCAGCCCCTCTGTTTCAGCTACTGTGTTTCGCGCCCCTCTGTTTCAGCCCCTCTGTTTCAGCCCCTCTGTTTCTCGCCCTCTGTTTCAGCCCCTCTGTTTCTCGCCCTCTGTTTCAGCCCCTCTGTTTCTCGCCCTCTGTTTCAGCCCCTGTGTTTCAGCCCCTCTGTTTCAGCCCCTCTGTTTCTCGCCCTCTGTTTCAGCCCCTCTGTTTCAGCCCCTCTGTTTCGCGCTCTCTGTTTCTCGCCCTCTGTTTCAGCCCCTCTGTTTCAGCCCCTCTGTTTCAGCCCCACTGTTTCAGCACCTCTGTTTCAGCCCCTCTGTTTCAGCCCCTCTGTTTCTCCCCCTCTGTTTCAGACCCTCTGTTTCTCGCAATCTGATTCAGCCCCTCTGTTTCAGCCCCTCTGTTTCAGCCCCTCTGTTTCTCGCCCTCTGTTTCAGCCCCTCTGTTTATCGCCCTCTGTTTCAGCCCCTCTGTTTCTCTCCCTCTGTTTCAGCCCCTCAGTTTCAGCCCCTCTGTTTCAGCCCCACTGTTTCAGCACCTCTGTTTCAGCCCCTCTGTTTCAGCCCCTCTGTTTCAGCCCCTCTGTTTCTCGCCCTTTGTTTCAGCCCCTCTGTTTCTCGCTTTCTGTTCCAGCCCCTCTGTTTCAGCCCCTCTGTTTCAGCTACTGTGTTTCGCGCCCCTCTGTTTCAGCCCCTCTGTTTCAGCCCCTCTGCTTCTCGCCCTCTGTTTCAGCCCCTCTGTTTCTCGCCCTCTGTTTCAGCCCCTCTGTTTCTCGCCCTCTGTTTCAGCCCCTCTGTTTCAGCCCCTCTGTTTCTCGCCCTCTGTTTCAGCCCCTCTGTTTCTCACCCTCTGTTTCAGCCCCTCTGTTTCAGCCCTTCTGTTTCTCACCCTCTGTTTCAGCCCCTCTGTTTCAGCCCCTATGTTTCTCCCCCTTTGTTTCAGCCCCTCTGTTTCTCGCCCTTTGTTTCAGCCCCTCTGTTTCTCGCCCTCTGATTCAGCCCCTCTGTTTCTCGCCCTCTGTTTCAGCCCCTCTGTTTCTCACCCTCTGTTTCAGCCCCTCTGTTTCAGCCCCTCTGTTTCTCGCCCTCTGTTTCAGCCCCTCTGTTTCTCGCCCTCTGTTTCAGCCCCTCTGTTTCATCCCCTCTGTTTCAGCCCCTCTGTTTCTCGCACTCTGATTCAGGCCCTCTGTTTCAGCCCCTCTGTTTCAGCCCCTCTGTTTCTCGCCCTCTGTTTCAGCCCCTCTGTTTATCGCCCTCTGTTTCAGCCCCTCTGTTTCTCGCCCTCTGTTTCAGCCCCTCTGATTCAGCCCCTCTGTTTCTCCCCCTTTGTTTCAGCCCCTCTGTTTCTCGCCCTCTGTTTCAGCCCCTCTGTTTCTCGCCCTCTGATTCAGCCCCTCTGTTTCTCGCCCTCTGTTTCAGCCCCTCTGTTTCTCACCCTCTGTTTCAGCCCCTCTGTTTCAGCCCCTCTGTTTCTCGCCCTCTGTTTCAGCCCCTCTGTTTCTCGCCCACTGTTTCAGCCCCTCTGATTCAGCCCCTCTGTTTCTCGCCCTTTGTTTCAGCCCCTCTGTTTCTCCCCCTCTGTTTCAGCCCCTCTGTTTCAGCCCCTCTGTTTCTCGCACTCTGATTCAGCCCCTCTGTTTCTCGCCCTCTGTTTCAGCCCCTCTGTTTATCGCCCTCTGTTTCAGCCCCTCTGTTTCTCTCCCTCTGTTTCAGCCCCTCTGTTTCAGCCCCTCTGTTTCAGCCCCACTGTTTCAGCACCTCTGTTTCAGCCCCTCTGTTTCAGCCCCTCTGTTTCAGCCCCTCTGTTTCTCGCCCTCTGTTTCAGCCCCTCTGTTTCTCGCCCTCTGTTCCAGCCCCTCTGTTTCAGCCCCTCTGTTTCAGCTACTGTGTTTCGCGCCCCTCTGTTTCAGCCCCTCTGTTTCAGCCCCTCTGTTTCTCGCCCTCTGTTTCAGCCCCTCTGTTTCTCGCCCTCTGTTTCAGCCCCTCTGTTTCTCGCCCTCTGTTTCAGCCCCTCTGTTTCAGCCCCTCTGTTTCAGCCCTTCTGTTTCTCGCCCTCTGTTTCAGCCCCTCTGTTTCAGCCCCTCTGTTTCGCGCTCTCTGTTTCTCGCCCTCTGTTTCAGCCCCTCTGTTTCAGCCCCTCTGTTTCAGCCCCTCTGTTTCAGCCCCTCTGTTTCTAGCCCTCTGTTTCAGCCCCTCTGTTTCTCGCACTCTGTTTCAGCCTCTCTGTTTCTCGCCCTCTGTTTCAGCCACCCTGTTACGCGCCCCTCTGTTTCAGCCCCTCTGTTTCTCGCCCTCTGATTCAGCCCCTCTGTTTCTCGCCCTCTATTTCAGCCCCTCTGTTTCTCACCCTCTGTTTCAGCCCCTCTGTTTCAGCCCCTCTGTTTCAGCCCCTCTGTTTCTCGCCCTCTGATTCAGCCCCTCTGTTTCTTGCCCTCTGTTTCAGCCCCTCTGTTTCTCACCCTCTGTTTCAGCCCCTCTGTTTCTTGCCCTTTGTTTCAGCCCCTCTGTTTCTCGCCCTCTGTTTCAGCCCCTCTGTTTCTCACCCTCAGTTTCAGCCCCTCTGTTTCAGACCCTCTGTTTCAGCCCCTCTGTTTCAGCCCCTCTGTTTCTCGCCCTCTGTTTCAGCCCCTCTGTTTATCGCCCTCCGTTTCAGCCCCTCTGTTTCAGCCCCTCTGTTTCTCACCCTCTGTTTCAGCCCCTCTGTTTCTCACCCTCTGTTTCAGCCCCTCTGTTTCAGACCCTCTGTTTCAGCCCCTCTGTTTCAGCCCCTCTGTTTCTCGCCCTCTGTTTCAGCCCCTCTGTTTATCGCCCTCCGTTTCAGCCCCTCTGTTTCAGCCCCTCTGTTTCTCGCCCTCTGTTTCAGCCCCTCTGTTTCAGCCCCTCTGTTTCTCACCCTCTGTTTCAGCCCCTCTGTTTCAGCCCCTATGTTTCTCCCCCTTTGTTTCAGCCCCTCTGTTTCTCGCCCTTTGTTTCAGCCCCTCTGTTTCTCGCCCTCTGATTCAGCCCCTCTGTTTCTCGCCCTCTGTTTCAGCCCCTCTGTTTCTCACCCTCTGTTTCAGCCCCTCTGTTTCAGCCCCTCTGTTTCTCGCCCTCTGTTTCAGCCCCTCTGTTTCTCGCCCTCTGTTTCAGCCCCTCTGTTTCATCCCCTCTGTTTCAGCCCCTCTGTTTCTCGCACACTGATTCAGGCCCTCTGTTTCAGCCCCTCTGTTTCAGCCCCTCTGTTTCTCGCCCTCTGTTTCAGCCCCTCTGTTTATCGCCCTCTGTTTCAGCTCCTCTGTTTCTCGCGCTCTGTTTCAGCCCCTCTGATTCAGCCCCTCTGTTTCTCCCCCTTTGTTTCAGCCCCTCTGTTTCTCCCCCTCTGTTTCAGCCCCTCTGTTTCAGCCCCTCTGTTTCTCGCACTCTGATTCAGCCCCTCTGTTTCTCGCCCTCTGTTTCAGCCCCTCTGTTTATCGCCCTCTGTTTCAGCCCCTCTGTTTCTCTCCCTCTGTTTCAGCCCCTCTGTTTCAGCCCCTCTGTTTCAGCCCCACTGTTTCAGCACCTCTGTTTCAGCCCCTCTGATTCAGCCCCTCTGTTTCAGCCCCTCTGTTTCAGCCCCTCTGTTTCTCGCCCTCTGTTTCAGCCCCTCTGTTTCTCGCCCTCTGTTCCAGCCCCTCTGTTTCAGCCCCTCTGTTTCAGCTACTGTGTTTCGCGCCCCTCTGTTTCAGCCCCTCTGTTTCAGCCCCTCTGTTTCTCGCCCTCTGTTTCAGCCCCTCTGTTTCTCGCCCTCTGTTTCAGCCCCTCTGTTTCTCGCCCTCTGTTTCAGCCCCTGTGTTTCAGCCCCTCTGTTTCAGCCCCTCTGTTTCTCGCCCTCTGTTTCAGCCCCTCTGTTTCAGCCCCTCTGTTTCGCGCTCTCTGTTTCTCGCCCTCTGTTTCAGCCCCTCTGTTTCAGCCCCTCTGTTTCAGCCCCACTGTTTCAGCACCTCTGTTTCAGCCCCTCTGTTTCAGCCCCTCTGTTTCTCCCCCTCTGTTTCAGACCCTCTGTTTCTCGCAATCTGATTCAGCCCCTCTGTTTCAGCCCCTCTGTTTCAGCCCCTCTGTTTCTCGCCCTCTGTTTCAGCCCCTCTGTTTATCGCCCTCTGTTTCAGCCCCTCTGTTTCTCTCCCTCTGTTTCAGCCCCTCAGTTTCAGCCCCTCTGTTTCAGCCCCACTGTTTCAGCACCTCTGTTTCAGCCCCTCTGTTTCAGCCCCTCTGTTTCAGCCCCTCTGTTTCTCGCCCTTTGTTTCAGCCCCTCTGTTTCTCGCTTTCTGTTCCAGCCCCTCTGTTTCAGCCCCTCTGTTTCAGCTACTGTGTTTCGCGCCCCTCTGTTTCAGCCCCTCTGTTTCAGCCCCTCTGCTTCTCGCCCTCTGTTTCAGCCCCTCTGTTTCTCGCCCTCTGTTTCAGCCCCTCTGTTTCTCGCCCTCTGTTTCAGCCCCACTGTTTCAGCCCCTCTGTTTCTCGCCCTCTGTTTCAGCCCCTCTGTTTCTCACCCTCTGTTTCAGCCCCTCTGTTTCAGCCCTTCTGTTTCTCACCCTCTGTTTCAGCCCCTCTGTTTCAGCCCCTATGTTTCTCCCCCTTTGTTTCAGCCCCTCTGTTTCTCGCCCTTTGTTTCAGCCCCTCTGTTTCTCGCCCTCTGATTCAGCCCCTCTGTTTCTCGCCCTCTGTTTCAGCCCCTCTGTTTCTCACCCTCTGTTTCAGCCCCTCTGTTTCAGCCCCTCTGTTTCTCGCCCTCTGTTTCAGCCCCTCTGTTTCTCGCCCTCTGTTTCAGCCCCTCTGTTTCATCCCCTCTGTTTCAGCCCCTCTGTTTCTCGCACTCTGATTCAGGCCCTCTGTTTCAGCCCCTCTGTTTCAGCCCCTCTGTTTCTCGCCCTCTGTTTCAGCCCCTCTGTTTATCGCCCTCTGTTTCAGCCCCTCTGTTTCTCGCCCTCTGTTTCAGCCCCTCTGATTCAGCCCCTCTGTTTCTCCCCCTTTGTTTCAGCCCCTCTGTTTCTCGCCCTCTGTTTCAGCCCCTCTGTTTCTCGCCCTCTGATTCAGCCCCTCTGTTTCTCGCCCTCTGTTTCAGCCCCTCTGTTTCTCACCCTCTGTTTCAGCCCCTCTGTTTCAGCCCCTCTGTTTCTCGCCCTCTGTTTCAGCCCCTCTGTTTCTCGCCCACTGTTTCAGCCCCTCTGATTCAGCCCCTCTGTTTCTCGCCCTTTGTTTCAGCCCCTCTGTTTCTCCCCCTCTGTTTCAGCCCCTCTGTTTCAGCCCCTCTGTTTCTCGCACTCTGATTCAGCCCCTCTGTTTCTCGCCCTCTGTTTCAGCCCCTCTGTTTATCGCCCTCTGTTTCAGCCCCTCTGTTTCTCTCCCTCTGTTTCAGCCCCTCTGTTTCAGCCCCTCTGTTTCAGCCCCACTGTTTCAGCACCTCTGTTTCAGCCCCTCTGTTTCAGCCCCTCTGTTTCAGCCCCTCTGTTTCTCGCCCTCTGTTTCAGCCCCTCTGTTTCTCGCCCTCTGTTCCAGCCCCTCTGTTTCAGCCCCTCTGTTTCAGCTACTGTGTTTCGCGCCGCTCTGTTTCAGCCCCTCTGTTTCAGCCCCTCTGTTTCTCGCCCTCTGTTTCAGCCCCTCTGTTTCTCGCCCTCTGTTTCAGCCCCTCTGTTTCTCGCCCTCTGTTTCAGCCCCTCTGTTTCAGCCCCTCTGTTTCAGCCCTTCTGTTTCTCGCCCTCTGTTTCAGCCCCTCTGTTTCAGCCCCTCTGTTTCAGCCCCTCTGTTTCTCGCCCTCTGTTTCAGCCCCTCTGTTTCAGCACCTCTGTTTCGCGCTCTCTGTTTCTCGCCCTCTGTTTCAGCCCCTCTGTTTCAGCCCCTCTGTTTCAGCCCCTCTGTTTCAGCCCCTCTGTTTCTAGCCCTCTGTTTCAGCCCCTCTGTTTCTCGCACTCTGTTTCAGCCTCTCTGTTTCTCGCCCTCTGTTTCAGCCACCCTGTTACGCGCCCCTCTGTTTCAGCCCCTCTGTTTCTCGCCCTCTGATTCAGCCCCTCTGTTTCTCGCCCTCTATTTCAGCCCCTCTGTTTCTCACCCTCTGTTTCAGCCCCTCTGTTTCAGCCCCTCTGTTTCAGCCCCTCTGTTTCAGCCCCTCTGTTTCTCGCCCTCTGATTCAGCCCCTCTGTTTCTTGCCCTTTGTTTCAGCCCCTCTGTTTCTCACCCTCTGTTTCAGCCCCTCTGTTTCTTGCCCTTTGTTTCAGCCCCTCTGTTTCTCTCCCTCTGTTTCAGCCCCTCTGTTTCTCACCCTCTGTTTCAGCCCCTCTGTTTCAGACCCTCTGTTTCAGCCCCTCTGTTTCAGCCCCTCTGTTTCTCGCCCTCTGTTTCAGCCCCTCTGTTTATCGCCCTCCGTTTCAGCCCCTCTGTTTCAGCCCCTCTGTTTCTCGCCCTCTGTTTCAGCCCCTCTGTTTCTCACCCTCTGTTTCAGCCCCTCTGTTTCAGACCCTCTGTTTCAGCCCCTCTGTTTCTCGCCCTCTGTTTCAGCCCCTCTGTTTCAGCCCCTCTGTTTATCGCCCTCCGTTTCAGCCCCTCTGTTTCAGCCCCTCTGTTTCTCGCCCTCTGTTTCAGACCCTCTGTTTCAGCCCCTCTGTTTCTCACCCTCTGTTTCAGCCCCTCTGTTTCAGCCCCTATGTTTCTCCCCCTTTGTTTCAGCCCCTCTGTTTCTCGCCCTCTGATTCAGCCCCTCTGTTTCAGCCCCTCTGTTTCAGCCCCTCTGTTTCTCGCCCTCTGTTTCAGCCCCTCTGTTTATCGCCCTCTGTTTCAGCCCCTCTGTTTCTCTCCCTCTGTTTCAGCCCCTCAGTTTCAGCCCCTCTGTTTCAGCCCCACTGTTTCAGCACCTCTGTTTCAGCCCCTCTGTTTCAGCCCCTCTGTTTCAGCCCCTCTGTTTCTCGCCCTTTGTTTCAGCCCCTCTGTTTCTCGCTTTCTGTTCCAGCCCCTCTGTTTCAGCCCCTCTGTTTCAGCTACTGTGTTTCGCGCCCCTCTGTTTCAGCCCCTCTGTTTCAGCCCCTCTGCTTCTCGCCCTCTGTTTCAGCCCCTCTGTTTCTCGCCCTCTGTTTCAGCCCCTCTGTTTCTCGCCCTCTGTTTCAGCCCCTCTGTTTCAGCCCCTCTGTTTCTCGCCCTCTGTTTCAGCCCCTCTGTTTCTCACCCTCTGTTTCAGCCCCTCTGTTTCAGCCCTTCTGTTTCTCACCCTCTGTTTCAGCCCCTCTGTTTCAGCCCCTATGTTTCTCCCCCTTTGTTTCAGCCCCTCTGTTTCTCGCCCTTTGTTTCAGCCCCTCTGTTTCTCGCCCTCTGATTCAGCCCCTCTGTTTCTCGCCCTCTGTTTCAGCCCCTCTGTTTCTCACCCTCTGTTTCAGCCCCTCTGTTTCAGCCCCTCTGTTTCTCGCCCTCTGTTTCAGCCCCTCTGTTTCTCGCCCTCTGTTTCAGCCCCTCTGTTTCATCCCCTCTGTTTCAGCCCCTCTGTTTCTCGCACTCTGATTCAGGCCCTCTGTTTCAGCCCCTCTGTTTCAGCCCCTCTGTTTCTCGCCCTCTGTTTCAGCCCCTCTGTTTATCGCCCTCTGTTTCAGCCCCTCTGTTTCTCGCCCTCTGTTTCAGCCCCTCTGATTCAGCCCCTCTGTTTCTCCCCCTTTGTTTCAGCCCCTCTGTTTCTCGCCCTCTGTTTCAGCCCCTCTGTTTCTCGCCCTCTGATTCAGCCCCTCTGTTTCTCGCCCTCTGTTTCAGCCCCTCTGTTTCTCACCCTCTGTTTCAGCCCCTCTGTTTCAGCCCCTCTGTTTCTCGCCCTCTGTTTCAGCCCCTCTGTTTCTCGCCCACTGTTTCAGCCCCTCTGATTCAGCCCCTCTGTTTCTCGCCCTTTGTTTCAGCCCCTCTGTTTCTCCCCCTCTGTTTCAGCCCCTCTGTTTCAGCCCCTCTGTTTCTCGCACTCTGATTCAGCCCCTCTGTTTCTCGCCCTCTGTTTCAGCCCCTCTGTTTATCGCCCTCTGTTTCAGCCCCTCTGTTTCTCTCCCTCTGTTTCAGCCCCTCTGTTTCAGCCCCTCTGTTTCAGCCCCACTGTTTCAGCACCTCTGTTTCAGCCCCTCTGTTTCAGCCCCTCTGTTTCAGCCCCTCTGTTTCTCGCCCTCTGTTTCAGCCCCTCTGTTTCTCGCCCTCTGTTCCAGCCCCTCTGTTTCAGCCCCTCTGTTTCAGCTACTGTGTTTCGCGCCCCTCTGTTTCAGCCCCTCTGTTTCAGCCCCTCTGTTTCTCGCCCTCTGTTTCAGCCCCTCTGTTTCTCGCCCTCTGTTTCAGCCCCTCTGTTTCTCGCCCTCTGTTTCAGCCCCTCTGTTTCAGCCCCTCTGTTTCAGCCCTTCTGTTTCTCGCCCTCTGTTTCAGCCCCTCTGTTTCAGCCCCTCTGTTTCGCGCTCTCTGTTTCTCGCCCTCTGTTTCAGCCCCTCTGTTTCAGCCCCTCTGTTTCAGCCCCTCTGTTTCAGCCCCTCTGTTTCTAGCCCTCTGTTTCAGCCCCTCTGTTTCTCGCACTCTGTTTCAGCCTCTCTGTTTCTCGCCCTCTGTTTCAGCCACCCTGTTACGCGCCCCTCTGTTTCAGCCCCTCTGTTTCTCGCCCTCTGATTCAGCCCCTCTGTTTCTCGCCCTCTATTTCAGCCCCTCTGTTTCTCACCCTCTGTTTCAGCCCCTCTGTTTCAGCCCCTCTGTTTCAGCCCCTCTGTTTCTCGCCCTCTGATTCAGCCCCTCTGTTTCTTGCCCTCTGTTTCAGCCCCTCTGTTTCTCACCCACTGTTTCAGCCCCTCTGTTTCTTGCCCTTTGTTTCAGCCCCTCTGTTTCTCGCCCTCTGTTTCAGCCCCTCTGTTTCTCACCCTCTGTTTCAGCCCCTCTGTTTCAGACCCTCTGTTTCAGCCCCTCTGTTTCAGCCCCTCTGTTTCTCGCCCTCTGTTTCAGCCCCTCTGTTTATCGCCCTCCGTTTCAGCCCCTCTGTTTCAGCCCCTCTGTTTCTCACCCTCTGTTTCAGCCCCTCTGTTTCTCACCCTCTGTTTCAGCCCCTCTGTTTCAGACCCTCTGTTTCAGCCCCTCTGTTTCAGCCCCTCTGTTTCTCGCCCTCTGTTTCAGCCCCTCTGTTTATCGCCCTCCGTTTCAGCCCCTCTGTTTCAGCCCCTCTGTTTCTCGCCCTCTGTTTCAGCCCCTCTGTTTCAGCCCCTCTGTTTCTCACCCTCTGTTTCAGCCCCTCTGTTTCAGCCCCTATGTTTCTCCCCCTTTGTTTCAGCCCCTCTGTTTCTCGCCCTTTGTTTCAGCCCCTCTGTTTCTCGCCCTCTGATTCAGCCCCTCTGTTTCTCGCCCTCTGTTTCAGCCCCTCTGTTTCTCACCCTCTGTTTCAGCCCCTCTGTTTCAGCCCCTCTGTTTCTCGCCCTCTGTTTCAGCCCCTCTGTTTCTCGCCCTCTGTTTCAGCCCCTCTGTTTCATCCCCTCTGTTTCAGCCCCTCTGTTTCTCGCACACTGATTCAGGCCCTCTGTTTCAGCCCCTCTGTTTCAGCCCCTCTGTTTCTCGCCCTCTGTTTCAGCCCCTCTGTTTATCGCCCTCTGTTTCAGCTCCTCTGTTTCTCGCGCTCTGTTTCAGCCCCTCTGATTCAGCCCCTCTGTTTCTCCCCCTTTGTTTCAGCCCCTCTGTTTCTCCCCCTCTGTTTCAGCCCCTCTGTTTCAGCCCCTCTGTTTCTCGCACTCTGATTCAGCCCCTCTGTTTCTCGCCCTCTGTTTCAGCCCCTCTGTTTATCGCCCTCTGTTTCAGCCCCTCTGTTTCTCTCCCTCTGTTTCAGCCCCTCTGTTTCAGCCCCTCTGTTTCAGCCCCACTGTTTCAGCACCTCTGTTTCAGCCCCTCTGATTCAGCCCCTCTGTTTCAGCCCCTCTGTTTCAGCCCCTCTGTTTCTCGCCCTCTGTTTCAGCCCCTCTGTTTCTCGCCCTCTGTTCCAGCCCCTCTGTTTCAGCCCCTCTGTTTCAGCTACTGTGTTTCGCGCCCCTCTGTTTCAGCCCCTCTGTTTCAGCCCCTCTGTTTCTCGCCCTCTGTTTCAGCCCCTCTGTTTCTCGCCCTCTGTTTCAGCCCCTCTGTTTCTCGCCCTCTGTTTCAGCCCCTGTGTTTCAGCCCCTCTGTTTCAGCCCCTCTGTTTCTCGCCCTCTGTTTCAGCCCCTCTGTTTCAGCCCCTCTGTTTCGCGCTCTCTGTTTCTCGCCCTCTGTTTCAGCCCCTCTGTTTCAGCCCCTCTGTTTCAGCACCTCTGTTTCAGCCCCTCTGTTTCAGCCCCTCTGTTTCAGCCCCTCTGTTTCTCCCCCTCTGTTTCAGACCCTCTGTTTCTCGCAATCTGATTCAGCCCCTCTGTTTCAGCCCCTCTGTTTCAGCCCCTCTGTTTCTCGCCCTCTGTTTCAGCCCCTCTGTTTATCGCCCTCTGTTTCAGCCCCTCTGTTTCTCTCCCTCTGTTTCAGCCCCTCAGTTTCAGCCCCTCTGTTTCAGCCCCACTGTTTCAGCACCTCTGTTTCAGCCCCTCTGTTTCAGCCCCTCTGTTTCAGCCCCTCTGTTTCTCGCCCTTTGTTTCAGCCCCTCTGTTTCTCGCTTTCTGTTCCAGCCCCTCTGTTTCAGCCCCTCTGTTTCAGCTACTGTGTTTCGCGCCCCTCTGTTTCAGCCCCTCTGTTTCAGCCCCTCTGCTTCTCGCCCTCTGTTTCAGCCCCTCTGTTTCTCGCCCTCTGTTTCAGCCCCTCTGTTTCTCGCCCTCTGTTTCAGCCCCACTGTTTCAGCCCCTCTGTTTCTCGCCCTCTGTTTCACCCCCTCTGTTTCTCACCCTCTGTTTCAGCCCCTCTGTTTCAGCCCTTCTGTTTCTCACCCTCTGTTTCAGCCCCTCTGTTTCAGCCCCTATGTTTCTCCCCCTTTGTTTCAGCCCCTCTGTTTCTCGCCCTTTGTTTCAGCCCCTCTGTTTCTCGCCCTCTGATTCAGCCCCTCTGTTTCTCGCCCTCTGTTTCAGCCCCTCTGTTTCTCACCCTCTGTTTCAGCCCCTCTGTTTCAGCCCCTCTGTTTCTCGCCCTCTGTTTCAGCCCCTCTGTTTCTCGCCCTCTGTTTCAGCCCCTCTGTTTCATCCCCTCTGTTTCAGCCCCTCTGTTTCTCGCACTCTGATTCAGGCCCTCTGTTTCAGCCCCTCTGTTTCAGCCCCTCTGTTTCTCGCCCTCTGTTTCAGCCCCTCTGTTTATCGCCCTCTGTTTCAGCCCCTCTGTTTCTCGCCCTCTGTTTCAGCCCCTCTGATTCAGCCCCTCTGTTTCTCCCCCTTTGTTTCAGCCCCTCTGTTTCTCGCCCTCTGTTTCAGCCCCTCTGTTTCTCGCCCTCTGATTCAGCCCCTCTGTTTCTCGCCCTCTGTTTCAGCCCCTCTGTTTCTCACCCTCTGTTTCAGCCCCTCTGTTTCAGCCCCTCTGTTTCTCGCCCTCTGTTTCAGCCCCTCTGTTTCTCGCCCACTGTTTCAGCCCCTCTGATTCAGCCCCTCTGTTTCTCGCCCTTTGTTTCAGCCCCTCTGTTTCTCCCCCTCTGTTTCAGCCCCTCTGTTTCAGCCCCTCTGTTTCTCGCACTCTGATTCAGCCCCTCTGTTTCTCGCCCTCTGTTTCAGCCCCTCTGTTTATCGCCCTCTGTTTCAGCCCCTCTGTTTCTCTCCCTCTGTTTCAGCCCCTCTGTTTCAGCCCCTCTGTTTCAGCCCCACTGTTTCAGCACCTCTGTTTCAGCCCCTCTGTTTCAGCCCCTCTGTTTCAGCCCCTCTGTTTCTCGCCCTCTGTTTCAGCCCCTCTGTTTCTCGCCCTCTGTTCCAGCCCCTCTGTTTCAGCCCCTCTGTTTCAGCTACTGTGTTTCGCGCCCCTCTATTTCAGCCCCTCTGTTTCAGCCCCTCTGTTTCTCGCCCTCTGTTTCAGCCCCTCTGTTTCTCGCCCTCTGTTTCAGCCCCTCTGTTTCTCGCCCTCTGTTTCAGCCCCTCTGTTTCAGCCCCTCTGTTTCAGCCCTTCTGTTTCTCGCCCTCTGTTTCAGCCCCTCTGTTTCAGCCCCTCTGTTTCGCGCTCTCTGTTTCTCGCCCTCTGTTTCAGCCCCTCTGTTTCAGCCCCTCTGTTTCAGCCCCTCTGTTTCAGCCCCTCTGTTTCTAGCCCTCTGTTTCAGCCCCTCTGTTTCTCGCACTCTGTTTCAGCCTCTCTGTTTCTCGCCCTCTGTTTCAGCCACCCTGTTACGCGCCCCTCTGTTTCAGCCCCTCTGTTTCTCGCCCTCTGATTCAGCCCCTCTGTTTCTCGCCCTCTATTTCAGCCCCTCTGTTTCTCACCCTCTGTTTCAGCCCCTCTGTTTCAGCCCCTCTGTTTCAGCCCCTCTGTTTCTCGCCCTCTGATTCAGCCCCTCTGTTTCTTGCCCTCTGTTTCAGCCCCTCTGTTTCTCACCCTCTGTTTCAGCCCCTCTGTTTCTTGCCCTTTGTTTCAGCCCCTCTGTTTCTCGCCCTCTGTTTCAGCCCCTCTGTTTCTCACCCTCTGTTTCAGCCCCTCTGTTTCAGACCCTCTGTTTCAGCCCCTCTGTTTCAGCCCCTCTGTTTCTCGCCCTCTGTTTCAGCCCCTCTGTTTATCGCCCTCCGTTTCAGCCCCTCTGTTTCAGCCCCTCTGTTTCTCACCCTCTGTTTCAGCCCCTCTGTTTCTCACCCTCTGTTTCAGCCCCTCTGTTTCAGACCCTCTGTTTCAGCCCCTCTGTTTCAGCCCCTCTGTTTCTCGCCCTCTGTTTCAGCCCCTCTGTTTATCGCCCTCCGTTTCAGCCCCTCTGTTTCAGCCCCTCTGTTTCTCGCCCTCTGTTTCAGCCCCTCTGTTTCAGCCCCTCTGTTTCTCACCCTCTGTTTCAGCCCCTCTGTTTCAGCCCCTATGTTTCTCCCCCTTTGTTTCAGCCCCTCTGTTTCTCGCCCTTTGTTTCAGCCCCTCTGTTTCTCGCCCTCTGATTCAGCCCCTCTGTTTCTCGCCCTCTGTTTCAGCCCCTCTGTTTCTCACCCTCTGTTTCAGCCCCTCTGTTTCAGCCCCTCTGTTTCTCGCCCTCTGTTTCAGCCCCTCTGTTTCTCGCCCTCTGTTTCAGCCCCTCTGTTTCATCCCCTCTGTTTCAGCCCCTCTGTTTCTCGCACACTGATTCAGGCCCTCTGTTTCAGCCCCTCTGTTTCAGCCCCTCTGTTTCTCGCCCTCTGTTTCAGCCCCTCTGTTTATCGCCCTCTGTTTCAGCTCCTCTGTTTCTCGCGCTCTGTTTCAGCCACTCTGATTCAGCCCCTCTGTTTCTCCCCCTTTGTTTCAGCCCCTCTGTTTCTCGCCCTCTGTTTCAGCCCCTCTGTTTCTCGCCCTCTGATTCAGCCCCTCTGTTTCTCGCCCTCTGTTTCAGCCCCTCTGTTTCTCACCCTCTGTTTCAGCCCCTCTGTTTCAGCCCCTCTGTTTCTCGCCCTCTGTTTCAGCCCCTCTGTTTCTCGCCCTCTGTTTCAGCCCCTCTGATTCAGCCCCTCTCTTTCTCGCCCTTTGTTTCAGCCCCTCTGTTTCTCCCCCTCTGTTTCAGCCCCTCTGTTTCAGCCCCTCTGTTTCTCGCACTCTGATTCAGCCCCTCTGTTTCTCGCCCTCTGTTTCAGCCCCTCTGTTTATCGCCCTCTGTTTCAGCCCCTCTGTTTCTCTCCCTCTGTTTCAGCCCCTCTGTTTCAGCCCCTCTGTTTCAGCCCCACTGTTTCAGCACCTCTGTTTCAGCCCCTCTGATTCAGCCCCTCTGTTTCAGCCCCTCTGTTTCAGCCCCTCTGTTTCTCGCCCTCTGTTTCAGCCCCTCTGTTTCTCGCTTTCTGTTCCAGCCCCTCTGTTTCAGCCCCTCTGTTTCAGCTACTGTGTTTCGCGCCCCTCTGTTTCAGCCCCTCTGTTTCAGCCCCTCTGTTTCTCGCCCTCTGTTTCAGCCCCTCTGTTTCAGCCCCTCTGTTTCTCGCCCTCTGTTTCAGCCCCGCTGTTTCAGCCCCTCTGTTTCAGCCCCTCTGTTTCTCGCCCTCTGTTTCAGCCCCTCTGTTTCAGCCCCTCTGTTTCGCGCTCTCTGTTTCTCGCCCTCTGTTTCAGCCCCTCTGTTTCAGCCACTCTGTTTCAGCCCCACTGTTTCAGCACCTCTGTTTCAGCCCCTCTGTTTCAGCCCCTCTGTTTCTCCCCCTCTGTTTCAGCCCCTCTGTTTCTCGCAATCTGATTCAGCCCCTCTGTTTCAGCCCCTCTGTTTCAGCCCCTCTGTTTCTCGCCCTCTGTTTCAGCCCCTCTGTTTATCGCCCTCTGTTTCAGCCCCTCTGTTTCTCTCCCTCTGTTTCAGCCCCTCTGTTTCAGCCCCTCTGTTTCAGCCCCACTGTTTCAGCACCTCTGTTTCAGCCCCTCTGTTTCAGCCCCTCTGTTTCAGCCCCTCTATTTCTCGCCCTTTGTTTCAGCCCCTCTGTTTCTCGCTTTCTGTTCCAGCCCCTCTGTTTCAGCCCCTCTGTTTCAGCTACTGTGTTTCGCGCCCCTCTGTTTCAGCCCCTCTGTTTCAGCCCCTCTGCTTCTCGCCCTCTGTTTCAGGCCCTCTGTTTCTCGCCCTCTGTTTCAGCCCCTCTGTTTCTCGCCCTCTGTTTCAGCCCCTCTGTTTCAGCCCCTCTGTTTCTCGCCCTCTGTTTCAGCCCCTCTGTTTCTCACCCTCTGTTTCAGCCCCTCTGTTTCAGCCCTTCTGTTTCTCACCCTCTGTTTCAGCCCCTCTGTTTCAGCCCCTATGTTTCTCCCCCTTTGTTTCAGCCCCTCTGTTTCTCGCCCTTTGTTTCAGCCCCTCTGTTTCTCGCCCTCTGATTCAGCCCCTCTGTTTCTCGCCCTCTGTTTCAGCCCCTCTGTTTCTCACCCTCTGTTTCAGCCCCTCTGTTTCAGCCCCTCTGTTTCTCGCCCTCTGTTTCAGCCCCTCTGTTTCTCGCCCTCTGTTTCAGCCCCTCTGTTTCATCCCCTCTGTTTCAGCCCCTCTGTTTCTCGCACTCTGATTCAGGCCCTCTGTTTCAGCCCCTCTGTTTCAGCCCCTCTGTTTCTCGCCCTCTGTTTCAGCCCCTCTGTTTATCGCCCTCTGTTTCAGCCCCTCTGTTTCTCGCCCTCTGTTTCAGCCCCTCTGATTCAGCCCCTCTGTTTCTCCCCCTTTGTTTCAGCCCCTCTGTTTCTCGCCCTCTGTTTCAGCCCCTCTGTTTCTCGCCCTCTGATTCAGCCCCTCTGTTTCTCGCCCTCTGTTTCAGCCCCTCTGTTTCTCACCCTCTGTTTCAGCCCCTCTGTTTCAGCCCCTCTGTTTCTCGCCCTCTGTTTCAGCCCCTCTGTTTCTCGCCCACTGTTTCAGCCCCTCTGATTCAGCCCCTCTGTTTCTCGCCCTTTGTTTCAGCCCCTCTGTTTCTCCCCCTCTGTTTCAGCCCCTCTGTTTCAGCCCCTCTGTTTCTCGCACTCTGATTCAGCCCCTCTGTTTCTCGCACTCTGTTTCAGCACCTCTGTACATCGCCCTCTGTTTCAGCCCCTCTGTTTCTCTCCCTCTGTTTCAGCCCCTCTGTTTCAGCCCCTCTGTTTCAGCCCCACTGTTTCAGCACCTCTGTTTCAGCCCCTCTGTTTCAGCCCCTCTGTTTCAGCCCCTCTGTTTCTCGCCCTCTGTTTCAGCCCCTCTGTTTCTCGCCCTCTGTTCCAGCCCCTCTGTTTCAGCCCCTCTGTTTCAGCTACTGTGTTTCGCGCCCCTCTGTTTCAGCCCCTCTGTTTCTCGCCCTCTGTTTCAGCCCCTCTGTTTCTCGCCCTCTGTTTCAGCCCCTCTATTTCTCGCCCTCTGTTTCAGCCCCTCTGTTTCAGCCCCTCTGTTTCAGCCCCTCTGTTTCTCGCCCTCTGTTTCAGCCCCTCTGTTTCAGCACCTCTGTTTCGCGCTCTCTGTTTCTCGCCCTCTGTTTCAGCCCCTCTGTTTCAGCCCCTCTGTTTCAGCCCCTCTGTTTCAGCCCCTCTGTTTCTAGCCCTCTGTTTCAGCCCCTCTGTTTCTCGCACTCTGTTTCAGCCTCTCTGTTTCTCGCCCTCTGTTTCAGCCACCCTGTTACGCGCCCCTCTGTTTCAGCCCCTCTGTTTCTCGCCCTCTGATTCAGCCCCTCTGTTTCTCGCCCTCTATTTCAGCCCCTCTGTTTCTCACCCTCTGTTTCAGCCCCTCTGTTTCAGCCCCTCTGTTTCAGCCCCTCTGTTTCAGCCCCTCTGTTTCTCGCCCTCTGATTCAGCCCCTCTGTTTCTTGCCCTTTGTTTCAGCCCCTCTGTTTCTCACCCTCTGTTTCAGCCCCTCTGTTTCTTGCCCTTTGTTTCAGCCCCTCTGTTTCTCTCCCTCTGTTTCAGCCCCTCTGTTTCTCACCCTCTGTTTCAGCCCCTCTGTTTCAGACCCTCTGTTTCAGCCCCTCTGTTTCAGCCCCTCTGTTTCTCGCCCTCTGTTTCAGCCCCTCTGTTTATCGCCCTCCGTTTCAGCCCCTCTGTTTCAGCCCCTCTGTTTCTCGCCCTCTGTTTCAGCCCCTCTGTTTCTCACCCTCTGTTTCAGCCCCTCTGTTTCAGACCCTCTGTTTCAGCCCCTCTGTTTCTCGCCCTCTGTTTCAGCCCCTCTGTTTCAGCCCCTCTGTTTATCGCCCTCCGTTTCAGCCCCTCTGTTTCAGCCCCTCTGTTTCTCGCCCTCTGTTTCAGACCCTCTGTTTCAGCCCCTCTGTTTCTCACCCTCTGTTTCAGCCCCTCTGTTTCAGCCCCTATGTTTCTCCCCCTTTGTTTCAGCCCCTCTGTTTCTCGCCCTTTGTTTCAGCCCCTCTGTTTCTCGCCCTCTGATTCAGCCCCTCAGTTTCTCGCCCTCTGTTTAAGCCCCTCTGTTTCTCGCCCTCTGTTTCAGCCCCTCTGTTTCTCGCCCTCTGTTTCAGCCCCTCTGTTTCATCCCCTCTGTTTCAGCCCCTCTGTTTCTCGCACTCTGATTCAGGCCCTCTGTTTCAGCCCCTCTGTTTCAGCCCCTCTGTTTCTCGCCCTCTGTTTCAGCCCCTCTGTTTATCGCCCTCTGTTTCAGCCCCTCTGTTTCTCGCCCTCTGTTTCAGCCCCTCTGTTTCTCGCCCTCTGTTCCAGCCCCTCTGTTTCAGCCCCTCTGTTTCAGCTACTGTGTTTCGCGCCCCTCTGTTTCAGCCCCTCTGTTTCAGCCCCTCTGTTTCTCGCCCTCTGTTTAAGCCCCTCTGTTTCTCGCCCTCTGTTTCAGCCCCTCTGTTTCAGCCCCTCTGTTTCAGCCCCTCTGTTTCTCGCCCTCTGTTTCAGCCCCTCTGTTTCAGCCCCTCTGTTTCGCGCTCTCTGTTTCTCGCCCTCTGTTTCAGCCCCTCTGTTTCAGCCCCTCTGTTTCAGCCCCTCTGTTTCAGCCCCTCTGTTTCTAGCCCTCTGTTTCAGCCCCTCTTTTTCTCGCACTCTGTTTCAGCCTCTCTGTTTCTCGCCCACTGTTTCAGCCACTCTGTTACGCGCCCCTCTGTTTCAGCCCCTCTGTTTCTCACCCTCTGTTTCAGCCACTCTGTTTCGCGCCCCTCCGTTTCAGCCCCACTGTTTCAGCCCCTCTGTTTCTCACCCGCTGTTTAAGCACCTCTGTTTCTCGCCCTCTGTTTCAGCCCCTCTGTTTCGCGCCCCTCTGTTTCAGCCCCTCTGTTTCAGCCCGTCTGCTTCTCGCCCTCTGTTTCAGCCCCTCTGTTTCTCGCCCTCTGTTTCAGCCCCTCTGTTTCTCGCCCTCTGTTTCAGCCCCTCTGTTTCAGCCCCTCTGTTTCAGCCCCTCTGTTTCAGCCCCTCTGTTTCTCGCCCTTTGTTTCAGCCCCTCTGTTTCTCGCTTTCTGTTCCAGCCCCTCTGTTTCAGCCCCTCTGTTTCAGCTACTGTGTTTCGCGCCCCTCTGTTTCAGCCCCTCTGTTTCAGCCCCTCTGCTTCTCGCCCTCTGTTTCAGCCCCTCTGTTTCTCGCCCTCTGTTTCAGCCCCTCTGTTTCTCGCCCTCTGTTTCAGCCCCACTGTTTCAGCCCCTCTGTTTCTCGCCCTCTGTTTCACCCCCTCTGTTTCTCACCCTCTGTTTCAGCCCCTCTGTTTCAGCCCTTCTGTTTCTCACCCTCTGTTTCAGCCCCTCTGTTTCAGCCCCTATGTTTCTCCCCCTTTGTTTCAGCCCCTCTGTTTCTCGCCCTTTGTTTCAGCCCCTCTGTTTCTCGCCCTCTGATTCAGCCCCTCTGTTTCTCGCCCTCTGTTTCAGCCCCTCTGTTTCTCACCCTCTGTTTCAGCCCCTCTGTTTCAGCCCCTCTGTTTCTCGCCCTCTGTTTCAGCCCCTCTGTTTCTCGCCCTCTGTTTCAGCCCCTCTGTTTCATCCCCTCTGTTTCAGCCCCTCTGTTTCTCGCACTCTGATTCAGGCCCTCTGTTTCAGCCCCTCTGTTTCAGCCCCTCTGTTTCTCGCCCTCTGTTTCAGCCCCTCTGTTTATCGCCCTCTGTTTCAGCCCCTCTGTTTCTCGCCCTCTGTTTCAGCCCCTCTGATTCAGCCCCTCTGTTTCTCCCCCTTTGTTTCAGCCCCTCTGTTTCTCGCCCTCTGTTTCAGCCCCTCTGTTTCTCGCCCTCTGATTCAGCCCCTCTGTTTCTCGCCCTCTGTTTCAGCCCCTCTGTTTCTCACCCTCTGTTTCAGCCCCTCTGTTTCAGCCCCTCTGTTTCTCGCCCTCTGTTTCAGCCCCTCTGTTTCTCGCCCACTGTTTCAGCCCCTCTGATTCAGCCCCTCTGTTTCTCGCCCTTTGTTTCAGCCCCTCTGTTTCTCCCCCTCTGTTTCAGCCCCTCTGTTTCAGCCCCTCTGTTTCTCGCACTCTGATTCAGCCCCTCTGTTTCTCGCCCTCTGTTTCAGCCCCTCTGTTTATCGCCCTCTGTTTCAGCCCCTCTGTTTCTCTCCCTCTGTTTCAGCCCCTCTGTTTCAGCCCCTCTGTTTCAGCCCCACTGTTTCAGCACCTCTGTTTCAGCCCCTCTGTTTCAGCCCCTCTGTTTCAGCCCCTCTGTTTCTCGCCCTCTGTTTCAGCCCCTCTGTTTCTCGCCCTCTGTTCCAGCCCCTCTGTTTCAGCCCCTCTGTTTCAGCTACTGTGTTTCGCGCCCCTCTGTTTCAGCCCCTCTGTTTCAGCCCCTCTGTTTCTCGCCCTCTGTTTCAGCCCCTCTGTTTCTCGCCCTCTGTTTCAGCCCCTCTGTTTCTCGCCCTCTGTTTCAGCCCCTCTGTTTCAGCCCCTCTGTTTCAGCCCTTCTGTTTCTCGCCCTCTGTTTCAGCCCCTCTGTTTCAGCCCCTCTGTTTCGCGCTCTCTGTTTCTCGCCCTCTGTTTCAGCCCCTCTGTTTCAGCCCCTCTGTTTCAGCCCCTCTGTTTCAGCCCCTCTGTTTCTAGCCCTCTGTTTCAGCCCCTCTGTTTCTCGCACTCTGTTTCAGCCTCTCTGTTTCTCGCCCTCTGTTTCAGCCACCCTGTTACGCGCCCCTCTGTTTCAGCCCCTCTGTTTCTCGCCCTCTGATTCAGCCCCTCTGTTTCTCGCCCTCTATTTCAGCCCCTCTGTTTCTCACCCTCTGTTTCAGCCCCTCTGTTTCAGCCCCTCTGTTTCAGCCCCTCTGTTTCTCGCCCTCTGATTCAGCCCCTCTGTTTCTTGCCCTCTGTTTCAGCCCCTCTGTTTCTCACCCTCTGTTTCAGCCCCTCTGTTTCTTGCCCTTTGTTTCAGCCCCTCTGTTTCTCGCCCTCTGTTTCAGCCCCTCTGTTTCTCACCCTCTGTTTCAGCCCCTCTGTTTCAGACCCTCTGTTTCAGCCCCTCTGTTTCAGCCCCTCTGTTTCTCGCCCTCTGTTTCAGCCCCTCTGTTTATCGCCCTCCGTTTCAGCCCCTCTGTTTCAGCCCCTCTGTTTCTCACCCTCTGTTTCAGCCCCTCTGTTTCTCACCCTCTGTTTCAGCCCCTCTGTTTCAGACCCTCTGTTTCAGCCCCTCTGTTTCAGCCCCTCTGTTTCTCGCCCTCTGTTTCAGCCCCTCTGTTTATCGCCCTCCGTTTCAGCCCCTCTGTTTCAGCCCCTCTGTTTCTCGCCCTCTGTTTCAGCCCCTCTGTTTCAGCCCCTCTGTTTCTCACCCTCTGTTTCAGCCCCTCTGTTTCAGCCCCTATGTTTCTCCCCCTTTGTTTCAGCCCCTCTGTTTCTCGCCCTTTGTTTCAGCCCCTCTGTTTCTCGCCCTCTGATTCAGCCCCTCTGTTTCTCGCCCTCTGTTTCAGCCCCTCTGTTTCTCACCCTCTGTTTCAGCCCCTCTGTTTCAGCCCCTCTGTTTCTCGCCCTCTGTTTCAGCCCCTCTGTTTCTCGCCCTCTGTTTCAGCCCCTCTGTTTCATCCCCTCTGTTTCAGCCCCTCTGTTTCTCGCACACTGATTCAGGCCCTCTGTTTCAGCCCCTCTGTTTCAGCCCCTCTGTTTCTCGCCCTCTGTTTCAGCCCCTCTGTTTATCGCCCTCTGTTTCAGCTCCTCTGTTTCTCGCGCTCTGTTTCAGCCACTCTGATTCAGCCCCTCTGTTTCTCCCCCTTTGTTTCAGCCCCTCTGTTTCTCGCCCTCTGTTTCAGCCCCTCTGTTTCTCGCCCTCTGATTCAGCCCCTCTGTTTCTCGCCCTCTGTTTCAGCCCCTCTGTTTCTCACCCTCTGTTTCAGCCCCTCTGTTTCAGCCCCTCTGTTTCTCGCCCTCTGTTTCAGCCCCTCTGTTTCTCGCCCTCTGTTTCAGCCCCTCTGATTCAGCCCCTCTCTTTCTCGCCCTTTGTTTCAGCCCCTCTGTTTCTCCCCCTCTGTTTCAGCCCCTCTGTTTCAGCCCCTCTGTTTCTCGCACTCTGATTCAGCCCCTCTGTTTCTCGCCCTCTGTTTCAGCCCCTCTGTTTATCGCCCTCTGTTTCAGCCCCTCTGTTTCTCTCCCTCTGTTTCAGCCCCTCTGTTTCAGCCCCTCTGTTTCAGCCCCACTGTTTCAGCACCTCTGTTTCAGCCCCTCTGATTCAGCCCCTCTGTTTCAGCCCCTCTGTTTCAGCCCCTCTGTTTCTCGCCCTCTGTTTCAGCCCCTCTGTTTCTCGCTTTCTGTTCCAGCCCCTCTGTTTCAGCCCCTCTGTTTCAGCTACTGTGTTTCGCGCCCCTCTGTTTCAGCCCCTCTGTTTCAGCCCCTCTGTTTCTCGCCCTCTGTTTCAGCCCCTCTGTTTCAGCCCCTCTGTTTCTCGCCCTCTGTTTCAGCCCCGCTGTTTCAGCCCCTCTGTTTCAGCCCCTCTGTTTCTCGCCCTCTGTTTCAGCCCCTCTGTTTCAGCCCCTCTGTTTCGCGCTCTCTGTTTCTCGCCCTCTGTTTCAGCCCCTCTGTTTCAGCCACTCTGTTTCAGCCCCACTGTTTCAGCACCTCTGTTTCAGCCCCTCTGT
This sequence comes from Chiloscyllium punctatum, assembly GCF_047496795.1. Classification (NCBI taxonomy): domain Eukaryota; kingdom Metazoa; phylum Chordata; class Chondrichthyes; order Orectolobiformes; family Hemiscylliidae; genus Chiloscyllium; species Chiloscyllium punctatum. The sequence continues at coordinate 259,662 of NW_027310045.1, forward strand.
TTCAGCCCCTCTGTTTCTCCCCCTCTGTTTCAGCCCCTCTGTTTCTCGCAATCTGATTCAGCCCCTCTGTTTCAGCCCCTCTGTTTCAGCCCCTCTGTTTCTCGCCCTCTGTTTCAGCCCCTCTGTTTATCGCCCTCTGTTTCAGCCCCTCTGTTTCTCTCCCTCTGTTTCAGCCCCTCTGTTTCAGCCCCTCTGTTTCAGCCCCACTGTTTCAGCACCTCTGTTTCAGCCCCTCTGTTTCAGCCCCTCTGTTTCAGCCCCTCTATTTCTCGCCCTTTGTTTCAGCCCCTCTGTTTCTCGCTTTCTGTTCCAGCCCCTCTGTTTCAGCCCCTCTGTTTCAGCTACTGTGTTTCGCGCCCCTCTGTTTCAGCCCCTCTGTTTCAGCCCCTCTGCTTCTCGCCCTCTGTTTCAGGCCCTCTGTTTCTCGCCCTCTGTTTCAGCCCCTCTGTTTCTCGCCCTCTGTTTCAGCCCCTCTGTTTCAGCCCCTCTGTTTCTCGCCCTCTGTTTCAGCCCCTCTGTTTCTCACCCTCTGTTTCAGCCCCTCTGTTTCAGCCCTTCTGTTTCTCACCCTCTGTTTCAGCCCCTCTGTTTCAGCCCCTATGTTTCTCCCCCTTTGTTTCAGCCCCTCTGTTTCTCGCCCTTTGTTTCAGCCCCTCTGTTTCTCGCCCTCTGATTCAGCCCCTCTGTTTCTCGCCCTCTGTTTCAGCCCCTCTGTTTCTCACCCTCTGTTTCAGCCCCTCTGTTTCAGCCCCTCTGTTTCTCGCCCTCTGTTTCAGCCCCTCTGTTTCTCGCCCTCTGTTTCAGCCCCTCTGTTTCATCCCCTCTGTTTCAGCCCCTCTGTTTCTCGCACTCTGATTCAGGCCCTCTGTTTCAGCCCCTCTGTTTCAGCCCCTCTGTTTCTCGCCCTCTGTTTCAGCCCCTCTGTTTATCGCCCTCTGTTTCAGCCCCTCTGTTTCTCACCCTCTGTTTCAGCCCCTCTGATTCAGCCCCTCTGTTTCTCCCCCTTTGTTTCAGCCCCTCTGTTTCTCGCCCTCTGTTTCAGCCCCTCTGTTTCTCGCCCTCTGATTCAGCCCCTCTGTTTCTCGCCCTCTGTTTCAGCCCCTCTGTTTCTCACCCTCTGTTTCAGCCCCTCTGTTTCAGCCCCTCTGTTTCTCGCCCTCTGTTTCAGCCCCTCTGTTTCTCGCCCACTGTTTCAGCCCCTCTGATTCAGCCCCTCTGTTTCTCGCCCTTTGTTTCAGCCCCTCTGTTTCTCCCCCTCTGTTTCAGCCCCTCTGTTTCAGCCCCTCTGTTTCTCGCACTCTGATTCAGCCCCTCTGTTTCTCGCACTCTGTTTCAGCACCTCTGTACATCGCCCTCTGTTTCAGCCCCTCTGTTTCTCTCCCTCTGTTTCAGCCCCTCTGTTTCAGCCCCTCTGTTTCAGCCCCACTGTTTCAGCACCTCTGTTTCAGCCCCTCTGTTTCAGCCCCTCTGTTTCAGCCCCTCTGTTTCTCGCCCTCTGTTTCAGCCCCTCTGTTTCTCGCCCTCTGTTCCAGCCCCTCTGTTTCAGCCCCTCTGTTTCAGCTACTGTGTTTCGCGCCCCTCTGTTTCAGCCCCTCTGTTTCTCGCCCTCTGTTTCAGCCCCTCTGTTTCTCGCCCTCTGTTTCAGCCCCTCTATTTCTCGCCCTCTGTTTCAGCCCCTCTGTTTCAGCCCCTCTGTTTCAGCCCCTCTGTTTCTCGCCCTCTGTTTCAGCCCCTCTGTTTCAGCACCTCTGTTTCGCGCTCTCTGTTTCTCGCCCTCTGTTTCAGCCCCTCTGTTTCAGCCCCTCTGTTTCAGCCCCTCTGTTTCAGCCCCTCTGTTTCTAGCCCTCTGTTTCAGCCCCTCTGTTTCTCGCACTCTGTTTCAGCCTCTCTGTTTCTCGCCCTCTGTTTCAGCCACCCTGTTACGCGCCCCTCTGTTTCAGCCCCTCTGTTTCTCGCCCTCTGATTCAGCCCCTCTGTTTCTCGCCCTCTATTTCAGCCCCTCTGTTTCTCACCCTCTGTTTCAGCCCCTCTGTTTCAGCCCCTCTGTTTCAGCCCCTCTGTTTCAGCCCCTCTGTTTCTCGCCCTCTGATTCAGCCCCTCTGTTTCTTGCCCTTTGTTTCAGCCCCTCTGTTTCTCACCCTCTGTTTCAGCCCCTCTGTTTCTTGCCCTTTGTTTCAGCCCCTCTGTTTCTCTCCCTCTGTTTCAGCCCCTCTGTTTCTCACCCTCTGTTTCAGCCCCTCTGTTTCAGACCCTCTGTTTCAGCCCCTCTGTTTCAGCCCCTCTGTTTCTCGCCCTCTGTTTCAGCCCCTCTGTTTATCGCCCTCCGTTTCAGCCCCTCTGTTTCAGCCCCTCTGTTTCTCGCCCTCTGTTTCAGCCCCTCTGTTTCTCACCCTCTGTTTCAGCCCCTCTGTTTCAGACCCTCTGTTTCAGCCCCTCTGTTTCTCGCCCTCTGTTTCAGCCCCTCTGTTTCAGCCCCTCTGTTTATCGCCCTCCGTTTCAGCCCCTCTGTTTCAGCCCCTCTGTTTCTCGCCCTCTGTTTCAGACCCTCTGTTTCAGCCCCTCTGTTTCTCACCCTCTGTTTCAGCCCCTCTGTTTCAGCCCCTATGTTTCTCCCCCTTTGTTTCAGCCCCTCTGTTTCTCGCCCTTTGTTTCAGCCCCTCTGTTTCTCGCCCTCTGATTCAGCCCCTCAGTTTCTCGCCCTCTGTTTAAGCCCCTCTGTTTCTCGCCCTCTGTTTCAGCCCCTCTGTTTCTCGCCCTCTGTTTCAGCCCCTCTGTTTCATCCCCTCTGTTTCAGCCCCTCTGTTTCTCGCACTCTGATTCAGGCCCTCTGTTTCAGCCCCTCTGTTTCAGCCCCTCTGTTTCTCGCCCTCTGTTTCAGCCCCTCTGTTTATCGCCCTCTGTTTCAGCCCCTCTGTTTCTCGCCCTCTGTTTCAGCCCCTCTGTTTCTCGCCCTCTGTTCCAGCCCCTCTGTTTCAGCCCCTCTGTTTCAGCTACTGTGTTTCGCGCCCCTCTGTTTCAGCCCCTCTGTTTCAGCCCCTCTGTTTCTCGCCCTCTGTTTAAGCCCCTCTGTTTCTCGCCCTCTGTTTCAGCCCCTCTGTTTCAGCCCCTCTGTTTCAGCCCCTCTGTTTCTCGCCCTCTGTTTCAGCCCCTCTGTTTCAGCCCCTCTGTTTCGCGCTCTCTGTTTCTCGCCCTCTGTTTCAGCCCCTCTGTTTCAGCCCCTCTGTTTCAGCCCCTCTGTTTCAGCCCCTCTGTTTCTAGCCCTCTGTTTCAGCCCCTCTTTTTCTCGCACTCTGTTTCAGCCTCTCTGTTTCTCGCCCACTGTTTCAGCCACTCTGTTACGCGCCCCTCTGTTTCAGCCCCTCTGTTTCTCACCCTCTGTTTCAGCCACTCTGTTTCGCGCCCCTCCGTTTCAGCCCCACTGTTTCAGCCCCTCTGTTTCTCACCCGCTGTTTAAGCACCTCTGTTTCTCGCCCTCTGTTTCAGCCCCTCTGTTTCGCGCCCCTCTGTTTCAGCCCCTCTGTTTCAGCCCGTCTGCTTCTCGCCCTCTGTTTCAGCCCCTCTGTTTCTCGCCCTCTGTTTCAGCCCCTCTGTTTCTCGCCCTCTGTTTCAGCCCCTCTGTTTCAGCCCCTCTGTTTCTCGCCCTCTGTTTCAGCCCCTCTGTTTCTCACCCTCTGTTTCAGCCCCTCTGTTTCAGCCCTTCTGTTTCTCACCCTCTGTTTCAGCCCCTCTGTTTCAGCCCCTATGTTTCTCCCCCTTTGTTTCAGCCCCTCTGTTTCTCGCCCTTTGTTTCAGCCCCTCTGTTTCTCGCCCTCTGATTCAGCCCCTCTGTTTCTCGCCCTCTGTTTCAGCCCCTCTGTTTCTCACCCTCTGTTTCAGCCCCTCTGTTTCAGCCCCTCTGTTTCTCGCCCTCTGTTTCAGCCCCTCTGTTTCTCGCCCTCTGTTTCAGCCCCTCTGTTTCATCCCCTCTGTTTCTGCCCCTCTGTTTCTCGCACTCTGATTCAGGCCCTCTGTTTCAGCCCCTCTGTTTCAGCCCCTCTGTTTCTCGCCCTCTGTTTCAGCCCCTCTGTTTATCGCCCTCTGTTTCAGCCCCTCTGTTTCTCGCCCTCTGTTTCAGCCCCTCTGATTCAGCCCCTCTGTTTCTCCCCCTTTGTTTCAGCCCCTCTGTTTCTCGCCCTCTGTTTCAGCCCCTCTGTTTCTCGCCCTCTGATTCAGCCCCTCTGTTTCTCGCCCTCTGTTTCAGCCCCTCTGTTTCTCACCCTCTGTTTCAGCCCCTCTGATTCAGCCCCTCTGTTTCTCGCCCTCTGTTTCAGCCCCTCTGTTTCTCGCCCACTGTTTCAGCCCCTCTGATTCAGCCCCTCTGTTTCTCGCCCTTTGTTTCAGCCCCTCTGTTTCTCCCCCTCTGTTTCAGCCCCTCTGTTTCAGCCCCTCTGTTTCTCGCACTCTGATTCAGCCCCTCTGTTTCTCGCCCTCTGTTTCAGCCCCTCTGTTTATCGCCCTCTGTTTCAGCCCCTCTGTTTCAGCCCCTCTGTTTCAGCCCCACTGTTTCAGCACCTCTGTTTCAGCCCCTCTGTTTCAGCCCCTCTGTTTCAGCCCCTCTGTTTCTCGCCCTCTGTTTCAGCCCCTCTGTTTCTCGCCCTCTGTTCCAGCCCCTCTGTTTCAGCCCCTCTGTTTCAGCTACTGTGTCTCGCGCCCCTCTGTTTCAGCCCCTCTGTTTCAGCCCCTCTGTTTCTCGCCCTCTGTTTCAGCCCCTCTGTTTCTCGCCCTCTGTTTCAGCCCCTCTGTTTCTCGCCCTCTGTTTCAGCCCCTCTGTTTCAGCCCCTCTGTTTCAGCCCCTCTGTTTCTCGCCCTCTGTTTCAGCCCCTCTGTTTCAGCCCCTCTGTTTCGCGCTCTCTGTTTCTCGCCCTCTGTTTCAGCCCCTCTGTTTCAGCCCCTCTGTTTCAGCCCCTCTGTTTCAGCCCCTCTGTTTCTAGCCCTCTGTTTCAGCCCCTCTGTTTCTCGCACTCTGTTTCAGCCTCTCTGTTTCTCGCCCTCTGTTTCAGCCACCCTGTTACGCGCCCCTCTGTTTCAGCCCCTCTGTTTCTCGCCCTCTGATTCAGCCCCTCTGTTTCTCGCCCTCTATTTCAGCCCCTCTGTTTCTCACCCTCTGTTTCAGCCCCTCTGTTTCAGCCCCTCTGTTTCAGCCCCTCTGTTTCAGCCCCTCTGTTTCTCGCCCTCTGATTCAGCCCCTCTGTTTCTTGCCCTTTGTTTCAGCCCCTCTGTTTCTCACCCTCTGTTTCAGCCCCTCTGTTTCTTGCCCTTTGTTTCAGCCCCTCTGTTTCTCGCCCTCTGTTTCAGCCCCTCTGTTTCTCACCCTCTGTTTCAGCCCCTCTGTTTCAGACCCTCTGTTTCAGCCCCTCTGTTTCAGCCCCTCTGTTTCTCGCCCTCTGTTTCAGCCCCTCTGTTTATCGCCCTCCGTTTCAGCCCCTCTGTTTCAGCCCCTCTGTTTCTCGCCCTCTGTTTCAGCCCCACTGTTTTAGCACCTCTGTTTCAGCTACTGTGTTTCGCGCCCCTCTGTTTCAGCCACTCTGTTTATCGCCCTCTGTTTCAGCCCCTCTGTTTCTCTCCCTCTGTTTCAGCCCCTCTGTTTCAGCCCCTCTGTTTCAGCCCCACTGTTTCAGCACCTGTTTCAGCCCCTCTGTTTCTCACCCTCTGTTTCAGCCCCTCTGTTTCTCGCCCTCTGTTTCAGCCCCTCTGTTTCTCGCTTTCTGTTCCAGCCCCTCTGTTTCAGCCCCTCTGTTTCAGCTACTGTGTTTCGCGCCCCTCTGTTTCAGCCCCTCTGTTTCAGCCGCTCTGCTTCTCGCCCTCTGTTTCAGCCCCTCTGTTTCTCGCCCTCTCTTTCAGCCCCTCTGTTTCTCGCCCTCTGTTTCAGCCCCTCTGTTTCAGCCCCTCTGTTTCTCGCCCTCTGTTTCAGCCCCTCTGTTTCTCGCCCTCTGTTTCAGCCCCTCTGTTTCAGCCCCTCTGTTTCTCACCCTCTGTTTCAGCCCCTCTGTTTCAGCCCCTATGTTTCTCCCCCTTTGTTTCAGCCCCTCTGTTTCTCGCCCTTTGTTTCAGCCCCTCTGTTTCTCGCCCTCTGATTCAGCCCCTCTGTTTCTCGCCCTCTGTTTAAGCCCCTCTGTTTCTCGCCCTCTGTTTCAGCCCCTCTGTTTCTCGCCCTCTGTTTCAGCCCCTCTGTTTCATCCCCTCTGTTTCAGCCCCTCTGTTTCTCGCACTCTGATTCAGGCCCTCTGTTTCAGCCCCTCTGTTTCAGCCCCTCTGTTTCTCGCCCTCTGTTTCAGCCCCTCTGTTTCTCGCCCTCTGTTTCAGCCCCTCTGTTTATCGCCCTCTGTTTCAGCCCCTCTGTTTCTCGCCCGCTGTTTCAGCCCCTCTGTTTCTCGCCCTCTGTTCCAGCCCCTCTGTTTCAGCCCCTCTGTTTCAGCTACTGTGTTTCGCGCCCCTCTGTTTCAGCCCCTCTGTTTCAGCCCCTCTGTTTCTCGCCCTCTGTTTAAGCCCCTCTGTTTCTCGCCCTCTGTTTCAGCCCCTCTGTTTCAGCCCCTCTGTTTCAGCCCCTCTGTTTCTCGCCCTCTGTTTCAGCCCCTCTGTTTCAGCCCCTCTGTTTCGCGCTCTCTGTTTCTCGCCCTCTGTTTCAGCCCCTCTGTTTCAGCCCCTCTGTTTCAGCCCCTCTGTTTCTAGCCCTCTGTTTCAGCCCCTCTTTTTCTCGCACTCTGTTTCAGCCTCTCTGTTTCTCGCCCACTGTTTCAGCCACTCTGTTACGCGCCCCTCTGTTTCAGCCCCTCTGTTTCTCACCCTCTGTTTCAGCCACTCTGTTTCGCGCCCCTCCGTTTCAGCCCCACTGTTTCAGCCCCTCTGTTTCTCACCCGCTGTTTAAGCACCTCTGTTTCTCGCCCTATGTTTCAGCCCCTCTGTTTCTCGCCCTCTGTTTCAGCCCCTCTGTTTCTGCCACTCTGTTTCTCGCCCTCTGTTTCAGCCCCTCTGTTTCTCACCCTCTGTTTCAGCCCCTCTGTTTCAGCCCCTCTGTTTCTCACCCTCTGTTTCAGCCCCTCTGTTTCAGCCCCTCTGTTTCAGCCCCACTGATTCAGCCCCTCTGTTTCTCGCCCTTTGTTTCAGCCCCTCTGTTTCTCGCCCTCTGTTTCAGCCCCTCTGTTTCAGCCCCTCTGTTTCAGCCTCTCTGTTTCTCGCACTCTGATTCAGCCCCTCTGTTTCAGCCCCTCTGTTTCAGCCCCTCTGTTTCAGCCCCTCTGTTTCTCGCCCTCTGTTTCAGCTCCTCTGTTTCAGCCCCTCTGTTTCAGCCCCTCTGTTTCTCGCCCTCTGTTTCAGCCCCTCTGTTTATCGCCCTCTGTTTCAGCCCCTCTGTTTCTCTCCCTCTGTTTCAGCCCCTCTGTTTCAGCCCCTCTGTTTCAGCCCCTCTGTTTCAGCCCCTCTGATTCAGCCCCTCTGTTTCGGCCCCTCTGTTTCAGCCCCTCTGTTTCAGCCCCTCTGTTTCTCGCCCTCTGTTTCAGCTCCTCTGTTTATCGCCCTCTGTTTCAGCCCCTCTGTTTCTCTCCCTCTGTTTCGGCCCCTCTGTTTCAGCCCCTCTGTTTCAGCCCCACTGTTTCAGCACCGCTGTTTCTCGCACTCTGATTCGGCGCCTCTGTTTCAGCCCCTCTGTTTCTCGCCCTCTGTTTAAGCCACTCTGTTTCTCGCCCTCTGTTTCAGGCCCTCTGTTTCTCGCCCTCTGTTTCAGCCCCTCTCATTCAGCCCCTCTGATTCAGCCCCTCTGATTCAGCCCCTCTGATTCAGCCCCTCTGTTTCCCGCCCCTCTGTTTCCCGCCCCTCTATTTCAGCCCCAGTCTCTCGCCCTCTGTTTCAACCCCTCTGTTTCTCGCACTCTGTTTCAGCCCCTCTGTTTCTCGCCCTCTGATCCAGCCCCTCTGTTTCAGCCCCTCTGTATCAGCTACTGTGTTTCGCGCCCCTCTGTTTCAGCCCCTCTGTTTCAGCCCCTCTGTTTCTCGCCCTCTGTTCCATCCCCTCTGTTTCTCGCCCTCTGTTTCAGCCCCTCTGTTTCTCGCCCTCTGTTTCAGCCCCTCTGTTTCTCGCCCTCTGTTTCAGCCCCTCTGTTTCAGCCCCTCTGTTTCATCCCCTCTGTTTCAGCCCCTCTGTTTCTCGCACTCTGATTCAGCCCCTCTGTTTATCGCCCTCTGTTTCAGCCCCTCTGTTTCTCTCCCTCTGTTTCAGCCCCTCTGTTTCAGCCCCTCTGTTTCAGCCCCTCTGTTTCAGCCCCTGTTTCAGCACCTCTGTTTCAGCCCCTCTGTTTCAGCCCCTCTGTTTCTCCCCCTCTGTTTCAGCCCCTCTGTTTCTCGCAATCTGATTCAGCCCCTCTGTTTCAGCCCCTCTGTTTCAGCCCCTCTGTTTCTCGCCCTCTGTTTCAGCCCCTCTGTTTATCGCCCTCTGTTTCAGCCCCTCTGTTTCTCTCCCTCTGTTTCAGCCCCTCTGTTTCAGCCCCTCTGTTTCAGCCCCACTGTTTCAGCACCTCTGTTTCAGCCCCTCTGTTTCAGCCCCTCTGTTTCAGCCCCTCTGTTTCTCGCCCTTCGTTTCAGCCCCTCTGTTTCTCGCCTTCTGTTCCAGCCCCTCTGTTTCAGCCCCTCTGTTTCAGCTACTGTGTTTCGCGCCCCTCTGTTTCAGCCCCTCTGTTTCAGCCCCTCTGCTTCTCGCCCTCTGTTTCAGCCCCTCTGTTTCTCGCCCTCTGTTTCAGCCCCTCTGTTTCTCGCCCTCTGTTTCAGCCCCTCTGTTTCAGCCCCTCTGTTTCAGCCCCTCTGTTTCTCGCCCTCTGTTTCAGCCCCTCTGTTTCTCACCCTCTGTTTCAGCCCCTCTGTTTCAGCCCCTCTGTTTCTCACCCTCTGTTTCAGCCCCTCTGTTTCAGCCCCTATGTTTCTCCCCCTTTGTTTCAGCCCCTCTGTTTCTCGCCCTTTGTTTCAGCCCCTCTGTATCTCGCCCTCTGATTCAGCCCCTCTGTTTCTCGCCCTCTGTTTCAGCCCCTCTGTTTCTCACCCTCTGTTTCAGCCCCTCTGTTTCAGCCCCTCTGTTTCTCGCACTCTGTTTCAGCCCCTCTGTTTCTCGCCCTCTGTTTCAGCCCCTCTGTTTCATCCCCTCTGTTTCAGCCCCTCTGTTTCTCGCACTCCGATTCAGGCCCTCTGTTTCAGCCCCTCTGTTTCATCCCCTCTGTTTCAGCCCCTCTGTTTCTCGCACTCCGATTCAGGCCCTCTGTTTCAGCCCCTCTGTTTCTCGCCCTCTGATTCAGCCCCTCTGTTTCTCGCCCTCTGTTTCAGCCCCTCTGTTTCGCACCCTCTGTTTCAGCACCTCTGTTTCAGCCCCTCTGTTTCTCGCCCTCTGTTTCAGCTCCTCTGTTTATCGCCCTCTGTTTCAGCCCCTCTGTTTCTCTCCCTCTGTTTCGGCCCCTCTGTTTCAGCCCCTCTGTTTCAGCCCCACTGTTTCAGCACCTCTGTTTCTCGCACTCTGATTCGGCGCCTCTGTTTCAGCCCCTCTGTTTCTCGCCCTCTGTTTAAGCCACTCTGTTTCTCGCCCTCTGTTTCAGGCCCTCTGTTTCTCGCCCTCTGTTTCAGCCCCTCTCATTCAGCCCCTCTGATTCAGCCCCTCTGATTCAGCCCCTCTGATTCAGCCCCTCTGTTTCCCGCCCCTCTGTTTCCCGCCCCTCTATTTCAGCCCCTGTCTCTCGCCCTCTGTTTCAGCCCCTCTGTTTCTCGCCCTCTGTTTCAGCCCCTCTGTTTCTCGCCCTCTGTTCCAGCCCCTCTGTTTTAGCCCCTCTGTTTCAGCTACTGTGTTTCGCGCCCCTCTGTTTCAGCCCCTCTGTTTCAGCCCCTCTGTTTCTCGCCCTCTGTTCCATCCCCTCTGTTTCTTGCCCTCTGTTTCAGCCCCTCTGTTTCTCGCACTCTGTTTCAGCCCCTCTGTTTCTCGCCCTCTGTTTCAGCCCCTCTGTTTCAGCCCCTCTGTTTCATCCCCTCTGTTTCAGCCCCTCTGTTTCACGCACTCTCATTCAGCCCCTCTGTTTATAGCCCTCTGTTTCAGCCCCTCTGTTTCTCTCCCTCTGTTTCAGCCCCTCTGTTTCAGCCCCTCAGTTTCAGCCCCTCTGTTTCAGCCCCACTGTTTCAGCACCTCTGTTTCAGCCCCTCTGTTTCAGCCCCTCTGTATCTCCCCCTCTGTTTCAGCCCCTCTGTTTCTCGCAATCTGATTCAGCCCCTCTGTTTCAGCCCCTCTGTTTCAGCCCCTCTGTTTCTCGCCCTCTGTTTCAGCCCCTCTGTTTATCGCCCTCTGTTTCAGCTCCTCTGTTTCTCTCCCTCTGTTTCAGCCCCTCTGTTTCAGCCCCTCTGTTTCAGCCCCACTGTTTCAGCACCTCTGTTTCAGCCCCTCTGTTTCAGCCCCTCTGTTTCTCGCTTTCTGTTCCAGCCCCTCTGTTTCAGCCCCTCTGTTTCAGCTACTGTGTTTCGCGCCCCTCTGTTTCAGCCCCTCTGTTTCAGCCCCTCTGCTTCTCGCCCTCTGTTTCAGCCCCTCTGTTTCTCGCCCTCTGTTTCAGCCCCTCTGTTTCAGCCCCTCTGTTTCAGCCCCTCTGTTTCTCGCCCTCTGTTTCAGCCCCTCTGTTTCTCACCCCCTGTTTCAGCCCCTCTGTTTCAGCCCCTCTGTTTCTCACCCTCTGTTTCAGCCCCTCTGTTTCAGCCCCTATGTTTCTCCCCCTTTGTTTCAGCCCCTCTGTTTCTCGCCCTTTGTTTCAGCCCCTCTGTTTCTCGCCCTCTGATTCAGCCCCTCTGTTTCTCGCCCTCTGTTTCAGCCCCTCTGTTTCTCACCCTCTGTTTCAGCCCCTCTGTTTCAGCCCCTCTGTTTCTCGCCCTCTGTTTCAGCCCCTCTGTTTCTCGCCCTCTGTTTCAGCCCCTCTGTTTCATCCCCTCTGTTTCAGCCCCTCTGTTTCTCGCACTCTGATTCAGGCCCTCTGTTTCAGCCCCTCTGTTTCAGCCCCTCTGTTTCTCGCCCTCTGTTTCAGCCCCTCTGTTTATCGCCCTCTGTTTCAGCCCCTCTGTCTCTCGCCCTCTGTTTCAGCCCCTCTGATTCAGCCCCTCTGTTTCTCCCCCTTTGTTTCAGCCACTCTGTTTCTCGCCCTCTGTTTCAGCCCCTCTGTTTCTCGCCCTCTGTTTCAGCCCCTCTGATTCAGCCCCTCTGTTTCTCGCCCTTTGTTTCAGCCCCTCTGTTTCTCCCCCTCTGTTTCAGCCCCTCTGTTTCAGCCCCTCTGTTTCTCGCACTCTGATTCAGCCCCTCTGTTTCTCGCCCTCTGTTTCAGCCCCTCTGTTTATCGCCCTCTGTTTCAGCACCTCTGTTTCTCTCCCTCTGTTTCAGCCCCTCTGTTTCAACCCCTCTGTTTCAGCCCCACTGTTTCAGCACCTCTGTTTCAGCCCCTCTGTTTCAGCCCCTATGTTTCTCCCCCTCTGTTTCTCGCCCTCTGTTTCAGCCCCTCTGTTTCTCGCCCTCTGTTCCAGCCCCTCTGTTTCAGCCCCTCTGTTTCAGCTACTGTGTTTCGCGCCCCTCTGTTTCAGCCCCTCTGTTTCAGCCCCTCTGTTTCTCGCCCTCTGTTTCAGCCCCTCTGTTTCTCGCCCTCTGTTTCAACCCCTCTGTTTCTCGCCCTCTGTTTCAGCCCCTCTGTTTCAGCCCCTCTGTTTCAGCCCCTCTGTTTCTCGCCCTCTGTTTCAGCCCCTCTGTTTCAGCCCCTCTGTTTCGCGCTCTCTGTTTCTCGCCCTCTGTTTCAGCCCCTCTGTTTCAGCCCCTCTGTTTCAGCCCCACTGTTTCAGCACCTCTGTTTCAGCCCCTCTGTTTCAGCCCCTCTGTTTCTCCCCCTCTGTTTCAGCCCCTCTGTTTCTCGCAATCTGATTCAGCCCCTCTGTTTCAGCCCCTCTGTTTCAGCCCCTCTGTTTCTCGCCCTCTGTTTCAGCCCCTCTGTTTATTGCCCTCTGTTTCAGCCCCTCTGTTTCTCTCCCTCTGTTTCAGCCCCTCTGTTTCAGCCCCTCTGTTTCAGCCCCTCTGATTCAGCCCCTCTGTTTCAGCCCCTCTGTTTCTCGCACTCTGATTCAGGCCCTCTGTTTCAGCCCCTCAGTTTCAGCCCCTCTGTTTCTCGCCCTCTGTTTCAGCCCCTCTGTTTATCGCCCTCGGTTTCAGCCCCTCTGTTTCTCGCCCTCTGTTTCAGCCCCTCTGATTCAGCCCCTCTGTTTCTCCCCCTTTGTTTCAGCCCCTCTGTTTCTCGCCCTCTGTTTCAGCCCCTCTGTTTCTCGCCCTCTGATTCAGCCCCTCTGTTTCTCGCCCTCTGTTTCAGCCCCTCTGTTTCTCACCCTCTGTTTCAGCCCCTCTGTTTCAGCCCCTCTGTTTCTCGCCCTCTGTTTCAGCCCCTCTGTTTCTCGCCCTCTGTTTCAGCCCCTCTGATTCAGCCCCTCTGTTTCTCGCCCTTTGTTTCAGCCCCTCTGTTTCTCCCCCTCTTGTTTCAGCCCCTCTGTTTCAGCCCCTCTGTTTCTCGCACTCTGATTCAGCCCCTCTGTTTCTCGCCCTCTGTTTCAGCCCCTCTGTTATTCGCCCTCTGTTTCAGCCCCTCTGTTTCTCTCCCTCTGTTTCAGCCCCTCTGTTTCAGCCCCTCTGTTTCAGCCCCACTGTTTCAGCCCCTCTGTTTCAGCACCTCTGTTTCAGCCCCTCTGTTTCAGCCCCTCTGTTTCTCGCCCTCTGTTTCAGCCCCTCTGTTTCTCGCCCTCTGTTTCAGCCCCTCTGTTTCTCGCCCTCTGTTTCAGCCCCTCTGTTTCAGCCCCTCTGTTTCAGCCCCTCTGTTTCTCGCCCTCTGTTTCAGCCCCTCTGTTTCAGCCCCTCTGTTTCGCGCTCTCTGTTTCTCGCCCTCTGTTTCAGCCCCTCTGTTTCAGCCCCTCTGTTTCAGCCCCTCTGTTTCAGCCCCTCTGTTTCTAGCCCTCTGTTTCAGCCCCTCTGTTTCTCGCACTCTGTTTCAGCCTCTCTGTTTCTCGCCCTCTGTTTCAGCCACTCTGTTACGCGCCCCTCTGTTTCAGCCCCTCTGTTTCTCGCCCTCTGATTCAGCCCCTCTGTTTCTCGCCCTCTGTTTCAGCCCCTCTGTTTCTCACCCTCTGTTTCTCACCCTCTGTTTCAGCCCCTCTGTTTCAGCCCCTCTGTTTCAGCCCCTCTGTTTCTCGCCCTCTGATTCAGCCCCTCTGCTTCTTGCCCTTTGTTTCAGCCCCTCTGTTTCTCACCCTCTGTTTCAGCCCCTCTGTTTCTTGCCCTTTGTTTCAGCCGCTCTGTTTCTCGCCCTCTGTTTCAGCCCCTCTGTTTCTCACCCTCTGTTTCAGCCCCTCTGTTTCAGACCCTCTGTTTCAGCCCCTCTGTTTCAGCCCCTCTGTTTCTCGCCCTCTGTTTCAGCCCCTCTGTTTATCGCCCTCCGTTTCAGCCCCTCTTTTTCAGCCCCTCTGTTTCTCGCCCTCTGTTTCAGCCCCTCTGTTTCTCGCCCTCTGTTTCAGCTACTGTGTTTCGCGCCCCTCTGTTTCAGCCCCTCTGTTTCTCCCCCTCTGTTTCAGCCCCTCTGTTTCTCGCAATCTGATTCAGCCCCTCTGTTTCAGCCCCTCTGTTTCAGCCCCTCTGTTTCTCGCCCTCTGTTTCAGCCCCTCTGTTTATCGCCCTCTGTTTCAGCCCCTCTGTTTCTCTCCCTCTGTTTCAGCCCCTCTGTTTCAGCCCCTCTGTTTCAGCCCCACTGTTTCAGCACCTCTGTTTCAGCCCCTCTGTTTCAGCCCCTCTGTTTCAGCCCCTCTGTTTCTCGCCCTCTGTTTCAGCCCCTCTGTTTCTCGCTTTCTGTTCCAGCCCCTCTGTTTCAGCCCCTCTGTTTCAGCTACTGTGTTTCGCGCCCCTCTGTTTCAGCCCCTCTGTTTCAGCCGCTCTGCTTCTCGCCCTCTGTTTCAGCCCCTCTGTTTCTCGCCCTCTGTTTCAGCCCCTCTGTTTCTCGCCCTCTGTTTCAGCCCCTCTGTTTCAGCCCCTCTGTTTCAGCCCCTCTGTTTCTCGCCCTCTGTTTCAGCCCCTCTGTTTCTCACCCTCTGTTTCAGCCCCTCTGTTTCAGCCCCTCTGTTTCTCACCCTCTGTTTCAGCCCCTCTGTTTCAGCCCCTATGTTTCTCCCCCTTTGTTTCAGCCCCTCTGTTTCTCGCCCTTTGTTTCAGCCCCTCTGTTTCTCGCCCTCTGATTCAGCCCCTCTGTTTCTCGCCCTCTGTTTAAGCCCCTCTGTTTCTCGCCCTCTGTTTCAGCCCCTCTGTTTCTCGCCATCTGTTTCAGCCCCTCTGTTTCATCCCCTCTGTTTCAGCCCCTCTGTTTCTCGCACTCTGATTCAGGCCCTCTGTTTCAGCCCCTCTGTTTCAGCCCCTCTGTTTCTCGCCCTCTGTTTCAGCCCCTCTGTTTATCGCCCTCTGTTTCAGCCCCTCTGTTTCTCGCCCTCTGTTTCAGCCCCTCTGTTTCTCGCCCTCTGTTCCAGCCCCTCTGTTTCAGCCCCTCTGTTTCAGCTACTGTGTTTCGCGCCCCTCTGTTTCAGCCCCTCTGTTTCAGCCACTCTGTTTCTCGCCCTCTGTTTCAGCCCCTCTGTTTCTCGCCCTCTGTTTCAGCCCCTCTGTTTCAGCCCCTCTGTTTCAGCCCCTCTGTTTCTCGCCCTCTGTTTGAGCCCCTCTGTTTCAGCCCCTCTGTTTCGCGCTCTCTGTTTCTCGCCCTCTGTTTCAGCCCATATGTTTCAGCCCCTCTGTTTCAGCCCCTCTGTTTCAGCCCCTCTGTTTCTAGCCCTCTGTTTCAGCCCCTCTTTTTCTCGCACTCTGTTTCAGCCTCTCTGTTTCTCGCCCACTGTTTCAGCCACTCTGTTACGCGCCCCTCTGTTTCAGCCCCTCTGTTTCTCACCCTCTGTTTCAGCCACTCTGTTTTGCGCCCCTCCGTTTCAGCCCCACTGTTTCAGCCCCTCTGTTTCTCACCCTCTGTTTAAGCACCTCTGTTTCTCGCCCTCTGTTTCAGCCCCTCTGTTTCTCGCCCTCTGTTTCAGCCCCTCTGTTTCTGCCACTCTGTTTCTCGCCCTCTGTTTCAGCCCCTCTGTTTCTCACCCTCTGTTTCAGCCCCTCTGTTTCAGCCCCTCTGTTTCTCACCCTCCGTTTCAGCCCCTCTGTTTCAGCCCCTCTGTTTCAGCCCCACTGATTCAGCCCCTCTGTTTCTCGCCCTTTGTTTCAGCCCCTCTGTTTCTCGCCCTCTGTTTCAGCCCCTCTGTTTCAGCCCCTCTGTTTCAGCCCCTCTGTTTCTCGCACTCTGATTCAGCCCCTCTGTTTCAGACCCTCTGTTTCAGCCCCTCTGTTTCAGCCCCTCTGTTTCAGCCCCTCTGTTTCTCGCCCTCTGTTTCAGCCCCTCTGTTTCTGCCACTCTGTTTCTCGCCCTCTGTTTCAGCCCCTCTGTTTCTCACCCTCTGTTTCAGCCCCTCTGTTTCAGCCCCTCTGTTTCTCACCCTCCGTTTCAGCCCCTCTGTTTCAGCCCCTCTGTTTCAGCCCCACTGATTCAGCCCCTCTGTTTCTCGCCCTTTGTTTCAGCCCCTCTGTTTCTCGCCCTCTGTTTCAGCCCCTCTGTTTCAGCCCCTCTGTTTCAGCCCCTCTGTTTCTCGCACTCTGATTCAGCCCCTCTGTTTCAGCCCCTCTGTTTCAGCCCCTCTGTTTCAGCCCCTCTGTTTCAGCCCCTCTGATTCAGCCCCTCTGTTTCGGCCCCTCTGTTTCAGCCCCTCTGTTTCAGCCCCTCTGTTTCTCGCCCTCTGTTTCAGCTCCTCTGTTTATCGCCCTCTGTTTCAGCCCCTCTGTTTCTCTCCCTCTGTTTCGGCCCCTCTGTTTCAGCCCCTCTGTTTCAGCCCCACTGTTTCAGCACCTCTGTTTCTCGCACTCTGATTCGGCGCCTCTGTTTCAGCCCCTCTGTTTCTCGCCCTCTGTTTAAGCCACTCTGTTTCTCGCCCTCTGTTTCAGGCCCTCAGTTTCTCGCCCTCTGTTTCAGCCCCTCTCATTCAGCCCCTCTGATTCAGCCCCTCTGATTCAGCCCCTCTGTTTCCCGCCCCTCTGTTTCCCGCGCCTCTATTTCAGCCCCTGTCTCTCGCCCTCTGTTTGAGCCCCTCTGTTTCTCACCCTCTGTTTCAGCCCCTCTGTTTCTCGCCCTCTGTTCCAGCCCCTCTGTTTCAGCCCCTCTGTTTCAGCTACTGTGTTTCGCGCCCCTCTGTTTCAGCCCCTCTGTTTCAGCCCCTCTGTTTCTCGCCCTCTGTTCCATCCCCTCTGTTTCTCGCCCTCTGTTTCAGCCCCTCTGTTTCTCGCCCTCTGTTTCAGCCCCTCTGTTTCTCGCCCTCTGTTTCAGCCCCTCTGTTTCAGCCCCTCTGTTTCATCACCTCTGTTTCAGCCCCTCTGTTTCTCGCACTCTGATTCAGCCCCTCTGTTTATCGCCCTCTGTTTCAGCCCCTCTGTTTCTCTCCCTCTGTTTCAGCCCCTCTGTTTCAGCCCCTCTGTTTCAGACCCTCTGTTTCAGCCCCACTGTTTCAGCACCTCTGTTTCAGCCCCTCTGTTTCAGCCCCTCTGTTTCTCCCCCTCTGTTTCAGCCCCTCTGTTTCTCGCAATCTGATTCAGCCCCTCTGTTTCAGCCCCTCTGTTTCAGCCCCTCTGTTTCTCGCCCTCTGTTTCAGCCCCTCTGTTTATCGCCCTCTGTTTCAGCCCCTCTGTTTCTCTCCCTCTGTTTCAGCCCCTCTGTTTCAGCCCCTCTGTTTCAGCCCCACTGTTTCAGCACCTCTGTTTCAGCCCCTCTGTTTCAGCCCCTCTGTTTCAGCCCCTCTGTTTCTCGCCCTTTGTTTCAGCCCCTCTGTTTCTCGCTTTCTGTTCCAGCCCCTCTGTTTCAGCCCCTCTGTTTCAGCTACTGTGTTTCGCGCCCCTCTGTTTCAGCCCCTCTGTTTCAGCCCCTCTGCTTCTCGCCCTCTGTTTCAGCCCCTCTGTTTCTCGCCCTCTGTTTCAGCCCCTCTGTTTCTCGCCCTCTGTTTCAGCCCCTCTGTTTCAGCCCCTCTGTTTCAGCCCCTCTGTTTCTCGCCCTCTGTTTCAGCCCCTCTGTTTCTCACCCTCTGTTTCAGCCCCTCTGTTTCAGCCCCTCTGTTTCTCACCCTCTGTTTCAGCCCCTCTGTTTCAGCCCCTATGTTTCTCCCCCTTTGTTTCAGCCCCTCTGTTTCTCGCCCTTTGTTTCAGCCCCTCTGTTTCTCGCCCTCTGATTCAGCCCCTCTGTTTCTCGCCCTCTGTTTCAGCCCCTCTGTTTCTCACCCTCTGTTTCAGCCCCTCTGTTTCAGCCCCTCTGTTTCTCGCCCTCTGTTTCAGCCCCTCTGTTTCATCCCCTCTGTTTCAGCCCCTCTGTTTCTCGCCCTCTGTTTCAGCCCCTCTGATTCAGCCCCTCTGTTTCTCCCCCTTTGTTTCAGCCCCTCTGTTTCTCGCCCTCTGTTTCAGCCCCTCTGTTTCTCGCCCTCTGATTCAGCCCCTCTGTTTCTCGCCCTCTGTTTCAGCCCCTCTGTTTCTCACCCTCTGTTTCAGCCCCTCTGTTTAAGCCCCTCTGTTTCTCGCCCTCTGTTTCAGCCCCTCTGTTTCTCGCCCTCTGTTTCAGCCCCTCTGATTCAGCCCCTCTGTTTCTCGCCCTTTGTTTCAGCCCCTCTGTTTCTCGCCCTCTGTTTCAGCCCCTCTGTTTCAGCCCCTCTGTTTCTCGCACTCTGATTCAGCCCCTCTGTTTCTCGCCCTCTGTTTCAGCCCCTCTGTTTATCGCCCTCTGTTTCAGCCCCTCTGTTTCTCTCCCTCTGTTTGAGCCCCTCTGTTTCAGCCCCTCTGTTTCAGCCCCACTGTTTCAGCACCTCTGTTTCAGCCCCTCTGTTTCAGCCCCTCTGTTTCAGCCCCTCTGTTTCAGCCCCTCTGTTTCTCGCCCTCTGTTTCAGCCCCTCTGTTTATCGCCCTCTGTTTCAGCCCCTCTGTTTCTCTCCCTCTGTTTCAGCCCCTCTGTTTCAGCCCCTCTGTTTCAGCCCCACTGTTTCAGCACCTCTGTTTCAGCCCCTCTGTTTCAGCCCCTCTGTTTCAGCCCCTCTGTTTCTCGCCCTTTGTTTCAGCCCCTCTGTTTCTCGCTTTCTGTTCCAGCCCCTCTGTTTCAGCCCCTCTGTTTCAGCTACTGTGTTTCGCGCCCCTCTGTTTCAGCCCCTCTTTTTCAGCCCCTCTGTTTCTCGCCCTCAGTTTCAGCCCCTCTGTTTCTCGCCCTCTGTTTCAGCCCCTCTGTTTCAGCCCCTCTGTTTCAGCCCCTCTGTTTCTCGCCCTCTGTTTCAGCCCCTCTGTTTCTCACCCTCTGTTTCAGCCCCTCTGTTTCAGCCCCTCTGTTTCTCACCCTCTGTTTCAGCCCCTCTGTTTCAGCCCCTATGTTTCTCCCCCTTTGTTTCAGCCCCTCTGTTTCTCGCCCTTTGTTTCAGCCCCTCTGTTTCTCGCCCTCTGATTCAGCCCCTCTGTTTCTCGCCCTCTGTTTCAGCCCCTCTGTTTCTCGCCCTCTGTTTCAGCCCCTCTGTTTCATCCCCTCTGTTTCAGCCCCTCTGTTTCTCGCCCTCTGTTTCAGCCCCTCTGATTCAGCCCCTCTGTTTCTCCCCCTTTGTTTCAGCCCCTCTGTTTCTCGCCCTCTGTTTCAGCCCCTCTGTTTCTCGCCCTCTGATTCAGCCCCTCTGTTTCTCGCCCTCTGTTTCAGCCCCTCTGTTTCTCACCCTCTGTTTCAGCCCCTCTGTTTCAGCCCCTCTGTTTCTCGCCCTTTGTTTCAGCCCCTCTGTTTCTCCCCCTCTGTTTCAGCCCCTCTGTTTCAGCCCCTCTGTTTCTCGCACTCTGATTCAGCCCCTCTGTTTCTCGCCCTCTGTTTCAGCCCCTCTGTTTATCGCCCTCTGTTTCAGCCCCTCTGTTTCTCGCCCTCTGTTTCAGCCCCTCTGTTTCAGCCCCTCTGTTTCAGCCCCACTGTTTCAGCACCTCTGTTTCAGCCCCTCTGTTTCAGCCCCTCTGTTTCAGCCCCTCTGTTTCAGCCCCTCTGTTTCTCGCCCTCTGTTCCAGCCCCTCTGTTTCAGCCCCTCTGTTTCAGCTACTGTGTTTCGCGCCCCTCTGTTTCAGCCCCTCTGTTTCAGCCCCTCTGTTTCTCGCCCTCTGTTTCAGCCCCTCTGTTTCTCGCCCTCTGTTTCAGCCCCTCTGTTTCAGCCCCTCTGTTTCTCGCCCTCTGTTTCAGCCCCTCTGTTTCAGCCCCTCTGTTTCGCGCTCTCTGTTTCTCGCCCTCTGTTTCAGCCCCTCTGTTTCAGCCCCTCTGTTTCAGCCCCTCTGTTTCAGCCCCTCTGTTTCTAGCCCTCTGTTTCAGCCCCTCTGTTTCTCGCACACTGTTTCAGCCTCTCTGTTTCTCGCCCTCTGTTTCCGCCACTCTGTTACGCGCCCCTCTGTTTCAGCCCCTCTGTTTCTCGCCCTCTGATTCAGCCCCTCTGTTTCTCACCCTCTGTTTCAGCCCCTCTGTTTCGCACCCTCTGTTTCAGCCCCTCTGTTTCAGCCCCTCTGTTTTAGCCCCTCTGTTTCAGCCCCTCTGTTTCTCGCCCTCTGATTCAGCCCCTCTGTTTCTTGCCCTTTGTTTCAGCCCCTCTGTTTCTCACCTTCTGTTTCAGCCCCTCTGTTTCTCACCCTCAGTTTCAGCCCCTCTGTTTCAGCCCCTCTGTTTCAGCCCCTCTGTTTCTCGCCCTCTGATTCAGCCCTTTGTTTCAGCCCCTCTGTTTCTCGCCCTCTGTTTCAGCCCCTCTGTTTCTCACCCTCTGTTTCAGCCCCTCTGTTTCAGACCCTCTGTTTCAGCCCCTCTGTTTCAGTCCCTCTGTTTCTCGCACTCTGTTTCAGGCCCTCTGTTTATCGCCCTCCGTTTCAGCCCCTCTGTTTCAGCCCCTCTGTTTCTCGCCCTCTGTTTCAGCCCCTCTGTTTCTCGCCCTCTGTTTCAGCTACTGTGTTTCGCGCCCCTCTGTTTCAGCCCCTCTGTTTCTCCCCCTCTGTTTCAGCCCCTCTGTTTCTCGCAATCTGATTCAGCCCCTCTGTTTCAGCCCCTCTGTTTCAGCCCCTCTGTTTCTCGCCCTCTGTTTCAGCCCCTCTGTTTATCGCCCTCTGTTTCAGCCCCTCTGTTTCTCTCCCTCTGTTTCAGCCCCTCTGTTTCAGCCCCTCTGTTTCAGCCCCACTGTTTCAGCACCTCTGTTTCAGCCCCTCTGTTTCAGCCCCTCTGTTTCAGCCCCTCTGTTTCTCGCCCTCTGTTTCAGCCCCTCTGTTTCTCGCTTTCTGTTCCAGCCCCTCTGTTTCAGCCCCTCTGTTTCAGCTACTGTGTTTCGCGCCCCTCTGTTTCAGCCCCTCTGTTTCAGCCGCTCTGCTTCTCGCCCTCTGTTTCAGCCCCTCTGTTTCTCGCCCTCTGTTTCAGCCCCTCTGTTTCTCGCCCTCTGTTTCAGCCCCTCTGTTTCAGCCCCGCTGTTTCAGCCCCTCTGTTTCTCGCCCTCTGTTTCAGCCCCTCTGTTTCTCAGCCTCTGTTTCAGCCCCTCTGTTTCAGCCCCTCCGTTTCAGCCCCTCTGTTTCTCGCCCTCTGTTTCAGCCCCTCTGTTTCAGCCCCTCTGTTTCGCGCTCTCTGTTTCTCGCCCTCTGTTTCAGCCCCTCTGTTTCAGCCCCTCTGTTTCAGCCCCTCTGTTTCAGCCCCTCTGTTTCTAGCCCTCTGTTTCAGCCCATCTGTTTCTCGCACTCTGTTTCAGCCTCTCTGTTTCTCGCCCTCTGTTTCAGCCACTCTGTTACGCGCCCCTCTGTTACAGCCCCTCTGTTTCTCGCCCTCTGTTCCAGCCCCTCTGTTTCAGCCCCTCTGTTTCAGCTACTGTGTTTCGCGCCCCTCTGTTTCAGCCCCTCTGTTTCAGCCCCTCTGTTTCTCGCCCTCTGTTTCAGCCCCTCTGTTTCTCGCCCTCTGTTTCAGCCCCTCTGTTTCTCGCCCTCTGTTTCAGCCCCTCTGTTTCAGCCCCTCTGTTTCTCGCCCTCTGTTTCAGCCCCTCTGTTTCAGCCCCTCTGTTTCTCGCCCTCTGTTTCAGCCCCTCTGTTTCTCGCCCTCTGTTTCAGCCCCTCTGTTTCAGCCCCTCTGTTTCAGCCCCTCTGTTTCTCGCCCTCTGTTTCAGCCCCTATGTTTCAGCCCCTCTGTTTCGCGCTCTCTGTTTCTCGCCCTCTGTTTCAGGCCCTCTGTTTCAGCCCTTCTGTTTCAGCCCCTCTGTTTCAGCCCCTCTGTTTCTCGCACTCTGTTTCAGCCTCTCTGTTTCTCGCCCTCTGTTTCAGCCACTCTGTTACGCGCCCCTCTGTTTCAGCCCCTCTGTTTCTCGCCCTCTGATTCAGCCCCTCTGTTTCTCACCCTCTGTTTCAGCCCCTCTGTTTCTCACCCTCTGTTTCAGCCCCACTGTTTCAGCCCCTCTGTTTCAGCCCCTCTGTTTCTCGCCCTCTGATTCAGCCCCTCTGTTTCTTGCCCTTTGTTTCAGCCCCTCTGTTTCTCACCCTCTGTTTCAGCCCCTCTGTTTCTCACCCTCTGTTTCAGCCCCTCTGTTTCAGCCCCTCTGTTTCAGCCCCTCTGTTTCTCGCCCTCTGATTCAGCCCTTTGTTTCAGCCCCTCTGTTTCTCGCCCTCTGTTTCAGCCCCTCTGTTTCTCACCCTCTGTTTCAGCCCCTCTGTTTCAGACCCTCTGTTTCAGCCCCTCTGTTTCAGCCCCTCTGTTTCTCGCCCTCTGTTTCAGCCCCTCTGTTTATCGCCCTCCGTTTCAGCCCCTCTGTTTCAGCCCCTCTGTTTCTCGCCCTCTGTTTCAGCCCCTCTGTTTCTCGCCCTCTGTTTCAGCTACTGTGTTTCGCGCCCCTCTGTTTCAGCCCCTCTGTTTCTCGCCCTCTGTTCCAGCCCCTCTGTTTCAGCCCCTCTGTTTCAGCTACTGTGTTTCGCGCCCCTCTGTTTCAGCCCCTCTGTTTCAGCCCCTCTGTTTCTCGCCCTCTGTTTCAGCCCCTCTGTTTCTCGCCCTCTGTTTCAACCCCTCTGTTTCTCGCCCTCTGTTTCAGCCCCTCTGTTTCAGCCCCTCTGTTTCAGCCCCTCTGTTTCTCGCCCTCTGTTTCAGCCCCTCTGTTTCAGCCCCTCTGTTTCGCGCTCTCTGTTTCTCGCCCTCTGTTTCAGCCCCTCTGTTTCAGCCCCTCTGTTTCAGCCCCACTGTTTCAGCACCTCTGTTTCAGCCCCTCTGTTTCAGCCCCTCTGTTTCTCCCCCTCTGTTTCAGCCCCTCTGTTTCTCGCAATCTGATTCAGCCCCTCTGTTTCAGCCCCTCTGTTTCAGCCCCTCTGTTTCTCGCCCTCTGTTTCAGCCCCTCTGTTTATTGCCCTCTGTTTCAGCCCCTCTGTTTCTCTCCCTCTGTTTCAGCCCCTCTGTTTCAGCCCCTCTGTTTCAGCCCCTCTGATTCAGCCCCTCTGTTTCAGCCCCTCTGTTTCTCGCACTCTGATTCAGGCCCTCTGTTTCAGCCCCTCAGTTTCAGCCCCTCTGTTTCTCGCCCTCTGTTTCAGCCCCTCTGTTTATCGCCCTCGGTTTCAGCCCCTCTGTTTCTCGCCCTCTGTTTCAGCCCCTCTGATTCAGCCCCTCTGTTTCTCCCCCTTTGTTTCAGCCCCTCTGTTTCTCGCCCTCTGTTTCAGCCCCTCTGTTTCTCGCCCTCTGATTCAGCCCCTCTGTTTCTCGCCCTCTGTTTCAGCCCCTCTGTTTCTCACCCTCTGTTTCAGCCCCTCTGTTTCAGCCCCTCTGTTTCTCGCCCTCTGTTTCAGCCCCTCTGTTTCTCGCCCTCTGTTTCAGCCCCTCTGATTCAGCCCCTCTGTTTCTCGCCCTTTGTTTCAGCCCCTCTGTTTCTCCCCCTCTTGTTTCAGCCCCTCTGTTTCAGCCCCTCTGTTTCTCGCACTCTGATTCAGCCCCTCTGTTTCTCGCCCTCTGTTTCAGCCCCTCTGTTATTCGCCCTCTGTTTCAGCCCCTCTGTTTCTCTCCCTCTGTTTCAGCCCCTCTGTTTCAGCCCCTCTGTTTCAGCCCCACTGTTTCAGCCCCTCTGTTTCAGCACCTCTGTTTCAGCCCCTCTGTTTCAGCCCCTCTGTTTCTCGCCCTCTGTTTCAGCCCCTCTGTTTCTCGCCCTCTGTTTCAGCCCCTCTGTTTCTCGCCCTCTGTTTCAGCCCCTCTGTTTCAGCCCCTCTGTTTCAGCCCCTCTGTTTCTCGCCCTCTGTTTCAGCCCCTCTGTTTCAGCCCCTCTGTTTCGCGCTCTCTGTTTCTCGCCCTCTGTTTCAGCCCCTCTGTTTCAGCCCCTCTGTTTCAGCCCCTCTGTTTCAGCCCCTCTGTTTCTAGCCCTCTGTTTCAGCCCCTCTGTTTCTCGCACTCTGTTTCAGCCTCTCTGTTTCTCGCCCTCTGTTTCAGCCACTCTGTTACGCGCCCCTCTGTTTCAGCCCCTCTGTTTCTCGCCCTCTGATTCAGCCCCTCTGTTTCTCGCCCTCTGTTTCAGCCCCTCTGTTTCTCACCCTCTGTTTCTCACCCTCTGTTTCAGCCCCTCTGTTTCAGCCCCTCTGTTTCAGCCCCTCTGTTTCTCGCCCTCTGATTCAGCCCCTCTGCTTCTTGCCCTTTGTTTCAGCCCCTCTGTTTCTCACCCTCTGTTTCAGCCCCTCTGTTTCTTGCCCTTTGTTTCAGCCGCTCTGTTTCTCGCCCTCTGTTTCAGCCCCTCTGTTTCTCACCCTCTGTTTCAGCCCCTCTGTTTCAGACCCTCTGTTTCAGCCCCTCTGTTTCAGCCCCTCTGTTTCTCGCCCTCTGTTTCAGCCCCTCTGTTTATCGCCCTCCGTTTCAGCCCCTCTTTTTCAGCCCCTCTGTTTCTCGCCCTCTGTTTCAGCCCCTCTGTTTCTCGCCCTCTGTTTCAGCTACTGTGTTTCGCGCCCCTCTGTTTCAGCCCCTCTGTTTCTCCCCCTCTGTTTCAGCCCCTCTGTTTCTCGCAATCTGATTCAGCCCCTCTGTTTCAGCCCCTCTGTTTCAGCCCCTCTGTTTCTCGCCCTCTGTTTCAGCCCCTCTGTTTATCGCCCTCTGTTTCAGCCCCTCTGTTTCTCTCCCTCTGTTTCAGCCCCTCTGTTTCAGCCCCTCTGTTTCAGCCCCACTGTTTCAGCACCTCTGTTTCAGCCCCTCTGTTTCAGCCCCTCTGTTTCAGCCCCTCTGTTTCTCGCCCTCTGTTTCAGCCCCTCTGTTTCTCGCTTTCTGTTCCAGCCCCTCTGTTTCAGCCCCTCTGTTTCAGCTACTGTGTTTCGCGCCCCTCTGTTTCAGCCCCTCTGTTTCAGCCGCTCTGCTTCTCGCCCTCTGTTTCAGCCCCTCTGTTTCTCGCCCTCTGTTTCAGCCCCTCTGTTTCTCGCCCTCTGTTTCAGCCCCTCTGTTTCAGCCCCTCTGTTTCAGCCCCTCTGTTTCTCGCCCTCTGTTTCAGCCCCTCTGTTTCTCACCCTCTGTTTCAGCCCCTCTGTTTCAGCCCCTCTGTTTCTCACCCTCTGTTTCAGCCCCTCTGTTTCAGCCCCTATGTTTCTCCCCCTTTGTTTCAGCCCCTCTGTTTCTCGCCCTTTGTTTCAGCCCCTCTGTTTCTCGCCCTCTGATTCAGCCCCTCTGTTTCTCGCCCTCTGTTTAAGCCCCTCTGTTTCTCGCCCTCTGTTTCAGCCCCTCTGTTCTCGCCATCTGTTTCAGCCCCTCTGTTTCATCCCCTCTGTTTCAGCCCCTCTGTTTCTCGCACTCTGATTCAGGCCCTCTGTTTCAGCCCCTCTGTTTCAGCCCCTCTGTTTCTCGCCCTCTGTTTCAGCCCCTCGGTTTATCGCCCTCTGTTTCAGCCCCTCTGTTTCTCGCCCTCTGTTTCAGCCCCTCTGTTTCTCGCCCTCTGTTCCAGCCCCTCTGTTTCAGCCCCTCTGTTTCAGCTACTGTGTTTCGCGCCCCTCTGTTTCAGCCCCTCTGTTTCAGCCACTCTGTTTCTCGCCCTCTGTTTCAGCCCCTCTGTTTCTCGCCCTCTGTTTCAGCCCCTCTGTTTCAGCCCCTCTGTTTCAGCCCCTCTGTTTCTCGCCCTCTGTTTGAGCCCCTCTGTTTCAGCCCCTCTGTTTCGC